>NC_133394.1:1523055-1826666 GCF_047511655.1 Castor canadensis
GACATACTGAATTGGTGTCTGCATTTTCACAACTTCCTGAGGTGGTCTGTAGACTCATTAAAATTGAGATGTGCTGGTCAAGACTGAATTACTCTTTCCAACAGAGGGAGGGAAGGTCACCCAAAATTGATTGCTGGTAAATAACAGACAGGACTGGTGATGATGGATGAAATTAAGAAAATAAGGATTAATAGTGGGCAAAAACAGATATTGCAGTAGAATTTCCCAAAGGGATCAAACTATCATAACTGGAACTCTAAAGGCAAAGAAGAATCAATGATGAAATCACTTGTCTACTTTCATGAGAAGTGGACTTTGACCTGAAAAAGGATAGAGAAGCAAAAGATAAAAAAGCAAGGTTTTGATGATATAGAGACTTGCTTTTCTCAGGAACTTGAAAAATTCCATTTGTTCATCTTTGAGCTTTGGGAAACAAAAAAGGAATGAAGCAAGGCATGTCAGTACACACACCACAGATGGTGGCTTCTTTTATGGGGCTTACTTATACCTCTTAGTGCCAGCATTTGCCACAGATGTAGAGGTTTTGCTTCTTGATTGAAATGAAGATACTCTTTGACTATTGTGACAACCAACATGGTCAACATGCTACATTCCAATATGTCACGAACTCTAAAGTCTAACTCTGAAGGTTCTGTGTCAACTTACTTAAATTCATCATTGCAATTTAAAACACTGGAGGGTCACCTTCATGTCTTCCTTTTCTTAGCTCACAAAAGCTGCCTACTGTGGTAACTTTTCTTATAGGAGAATCAATTGCTTGAATATAAGCCTCCTAAAGTTGAAGTTTAATTATTTCCTCAATGCGTATGATAACCAGAGTTATATTTTTCTTTTGGCTTTAATGTACTGAAAAAGTCTTTAAATGAGTCATTGAAAGCAAATGTATGTCTGTTAATAGGCATTTGGTTAAACAACTTGTTACTCCATACACTGGAATTCTAGGCCACCACTGTGGAAAAGCTGTGATGACATGGAATGACATTCAAGACATTGAATCAAATGGCCTTTTAACCAATCAGAATGCACGAACAACATCTCTGTGTAGAATCTATGAAAGAAAACACACCACAGTGTTCTTAGCAGTTTGTGTCTCCGTGTTGTGAGATTATGGACGCTTGTGTACTTTTGTCTGTAGTTGCTAAACGTTTTCATTTTTATTCTTTAAATGATTTTTTTAATTCTATATGTTGTCTGTATTCTTTATTTTATATGAAACTGCGAATTATCGTATCTGTTACAAACCCCAAACGTGACTTTACATGTTGTATTACAGTGTTACTTTATTATTCTCTTTAGTTGCCAAAAGTTTGCATTTTTCCTTCTAAGATGTGATCATTTTCTCCCACTGACATCCACTTAAGTTAGCGTGTAGCTTTATAACTATATATATATAGAATGAACTTGATGAGCATTGGCTGATCATCTCATGATTGTTCTAACAGTTATTGCACAATGAAAAAGGTGTATTTAAAAACTATGGTATTACTATACTGTCACAAAACAATTTTCATTTGGACAGGGATATTAAGTATCAACTTATTTGCAGATTGTCCACAGTCAGCCTTTTCCAGCAGGGAAAGAGCAGGGATATGTCCTAGATACATAAGTGATACTTTGAGTGTGGATTTGCTACCCTTGACTATTCTGGTTTTCCCCCCACCATCATCCATGGATTTACTCAACTCCTCACACCTTGAGACAAGATTAGGATTAAGATTGATGTTCATGAGATTGATTGGTTTTTACCAAGAACCCATTACTGAGGTGCACCTCAAGGGACCACTGTTTATCTTCTGCTGTAAGGGGAATTCCTTAGGTAGAATTCATACCCCACAGTAAAAGTTAATGGGACACTGTTGATCCTACCTAGACAGCATGAATGAAGCTGCAGTGCTCTCCACAATGAAAGGTGGATCCGCTCATCTAGTACCGAAGGGTAGACTGAAGAGAAAGAGAGCAAAGGAAAGAATAGTGAAGAAGGGGGACCATAAACATGGGCACTGCACTTGCTTCAGCTGTAAGTCAGTACCTATGTGATTAATCGAGCTCTACTCTGTCATCTACTTGTTTATATTTTGAGCTAAATTTTCCTATATTTCTCTTCAATTTCTCTTTGTGGCTGTTTTAGGTAGAATACCTTTAGATTAGTGTAAACTTTAAAATCTCCTTTTTCAGGTGCAATAATACCAAGACAGTTTGTAACAGAAGAGGTTAAACAATCATTCAGAAATCTTAGACTTCATCCTCAAGGCAGAAAATGATATCGTTGTTTGGGAGAGTGTGGCTTTCCTTTTCCTAGAGATAATTCCATTGTGTTAATTAGTATCATTTTTTAAAAATAATTTTTGTGTAGGAAGAAGGATGTTGATACTAGGCACTAAAAGGAATAGAGTTTCTTGGAAAATTTTAATTCTTTTTGACTTCTCAAAGATCCAACCTAAGTTCTGAAAATTTCCCTCTTCATGGGCTTGGTTGGAGGGAATGTAGCCTTTTGGAATCTAACTGAAAATGAAAAATGAAGAAATTAAAAACGTACTCATCATCCCATCCTCCTTTCCAGCTATCTGGCATGCAATCAAGCGTCAGCAAGTCACAGGCAATCATTCTGTGCTTTGAAGTAGGCACTAGTGCACACCAGCATGCAGGAAAGAAACAACAAAGGATGGCTGGAGAGGGTCCTTTCTGTCTCAATGGCTACTACAGTCTGCTTATGTTTGCTGTCCATTGGGCACAAGTGTTAACTGAGGTGTCCTGGGTCCAGAGTGGGCCCACCAGTGATGTCCTTGGTAGACTGCATCAGCACTGTCCTTCAGGGCATTGTTTCTTCTTCCTTTTGAGTCTGGTTCTTCATCTAATATCCTTTAAATTTTTAGTTTCTTCTTTAAAAAAAAAAGCCATCCCAAACTAAGAACAACATCAACAAAAATCCACAAAAATGGTACATCTATTTTTCTTGCATAATTTGAAGGAGTGGATGTTTTTCTAAATGACCATGATATAGTCATAAAACTATAAAGCTAACATTGTCATATCATTACTATCAATGCTTCTGTCTCACTTAAGTTTCATCTATTGTCACAGTCCTTTATGGGAAAGTGTCCCATCAAGCATCCTGTGTTTTATTTCCATTGCTTTCAGCTGCCTTTAGCTTGGGACAACTTCTTAGTCCTTATTGACTTTCAAGGCTCTGATGTTTTTCAGAAAACTAGGTATTCTATAGAAAAGTCCCTCACTTTTGATTTGTTCGAGCTTTGCATGTTATTAGATCCAGGTTATGCAGCTCAACATTGGTAGCATACAATTTCAATGTGTTCTGTTATGAGTAAGGATAATTTTCTTCACATGAATAAGGTGATGTCAGCCAGGTGTTCAAAGTTACTTATACTTTTTGAAATAAAAAGTAATACCAAATAGAGGAGTCCTTTGAGACCTTGTGAATAATCCTTCATAATATCATTTTACTTATTTATTTATTAAATTTGATATGGATATATGGATTCCCATTTTATTTGATGGATTCTAACTTTATTATCATTTGTTTCTGTGCTCATCTTGTTTCTGAGATCTCATTTAATGATAATGATGATTCCCTTGTTACATAAACACTTCCTTGTTACATAAACACTTCCTTATTACATAAGCACTTCCTTATTTTCTGGCAATTAGTGCCCTAGCTTGGACTTTGGGATTGACCCTTTCTCCAGTGAGTCTTTGTTATATTTAGTGAGAATTATGTTCAGGAACAAATGCCTATGGGTTTATATCTCACCACTGAATATCCTAGTCCACTGGGGCAGCTGGGGCAACTAAGAAGAAAGAAAAGAGTACAGGTTCTCCTTACATCCAGCACTGCTGTGCAAGATTGAAAAAGAGAAAAGTTGGGTTTTTCCTTTTGCAGGCAAAAGGTGGGGGTGAATGGTCCTGTCACTATCATTTCAGAACATCTTTCATGGATCTAGTTTTCCTCCATGGAGCTGACGCTTTGGGAGAGTGAGTACAGAGGAAAGGGCAGGTGTCTTCATTTGGCTAGTACTGTTTTGTGAGAGAGGGTAAAAGCTGCAGGGCGAAGACTTCCTCTGGGAGAGTGGGAAGACTGGGAATGGGTCTTATTCTCAGCCTTATGGTGTCCTCCCTGAGGGCCGCAACTCTGTCTTGCTTCAGCTCAATGCTGTGGACTGGTGAAATCTATCAGCCAAAAACAGTTCATAAGGACTGGGGCAGGTAGGTTCTTTTTCAGATGTGCAAATAACAAAGCTAATATATAAAAGTTATGAAGGATATAAAAGACATTAAAGAAACAAATCTTTACAATCTAATCTAAAAGAAATGGAGATTTGTGAATAGTCTGACAAAACATTAAAAAATGTCTTCTTAATGGAGGTCAGTGAGAAGATATGAGAACAGAGATAAAGAACTAAATGAAATTAATACAGTAATACATGAACAAAATGAGAATATCAGCATGAATATAGAATTGATAAAAAAAATTCAAACAGAGATAGTGACAACACAATAACTGAAAAGGATATTCACTAGAAAGGCTCAAAGCCAGGACTGATAAAATAGAAAAAAATACTCAGTGAACCTGAAGACAGGTTGTTTGAAATGATCCAATTTGTGGAACAAAAAGAAAAAATAAAGACTCAAAAAGAATGGAAAATGCTTAAGGAATTCATGAGTCACAAGGGAACCAAGATACACAAGTATCAGAAGAAAAAAGTGAGAGAAAAAGACAGAAAGCCTATTTAAAGAAATAATGAATGAAAACTTCCCAAATCTGGAGAAGAAAGTGGACAACTAGATTCATGAAACTAAAAGGACTCCAAACAGCTTGCATTTACTTTTTTTTTTTCAGTACTGGAATTTTGAACTCAGGGCCTCATGCTTGCTATGCAGGCACTGTATCATTTGAACCAGCCTTTTTGTAGATGGATATTTTTCAAGATAGGGTCTCTTGAATTATGTACCCAGGGCTAGCTTTGAACCATTATCCTCCTGATCTCTTGCCTCCTGAGTAGCTAGGATTATAGGCATGGGCCACCAGCACTCAACCCAAACAACTTGCATTTAAAGAGATATACACTAAGGTACAGTCTAATTTTAGAAAGTCAAATACAAAGAGAATTTTGGAAGGAACAAGAGAAAAACAACTTGCTGTATGCAAGGGAGTCACTTTAAGATTGTCAGCAAATTTATCAGCAGAAACATTGCAGAGCAAGAGAGATTGGAATGATACATTCAAAGTGCTGAAAGGGAAAAGCTGCCAGGAAAGAATACTATATTCAGCAAGGCATTCCTTCATAATTGAAGAAGAAATAAAGACTCTTAGACAAAGATTAGAAGAGCTAATCACCACTAGACCTGCCTTACAAGAAATTCCAAATACTATACTGCAAGCTGAAATAAAGGATGCTAATTAGTAGCAATGACAACATATGAAACAACAGAACTTACTGGTGAAGGAATTATGCTAGTTATAGAATATTCTAATGCATTGATCATGGTGCATAAATCATATCTACTTTAATAAAAAAGTAAATAGCAAGAGTACTTAAAAAGTATAACTCCAATAACTTTTTAATGGCTGCACAATAAGAGATGAGGATTGTAACATCAATAGCATTAAGAGAGTGTGTGGTTAAAATAAGCGAAAGGGGAGTATTTGTATATAATTGAAGTTAGGTTATTGGCTTAAGTAGATTTGTAACTATAAAATTTTTAATCCAAATTTCATTGTAAACACAAATAAAATCCCTGTAGTAGACACAGAAAATGTAAAGATAAAGAATCAAAGAATTCTACTACAAAAAAAAAAACACCCATGAAATTGGAAAGGAAGAGAGAAAGAGAGAAATAGCTAATGAAAATAGAGTGAAACAATGTTTTCAGGTACTAGTCATTACATTAAATATAAATTGATTAAAATTTATATTTTAAATCAAAAGCCACACAGATGCTGAATGGATAAGATAACCAAGGTCCAATTATGTGTTGTCCATATAAGACTCACTTTAACTGTCAGGAAACATGTAGGCTGAAAGTGCATGGTGAACAGACTTCCTGTGCAAAATTAACCAAAAGCGAGCAGGAGTGGCTACTCTTGTTAAGACAAAATAGACATTAAGACATAAATTGCCACCAGAGACAAAAGAAGGTCATTATATGACAACACACTCAATTCAACAGTAAAAGCAATTATGAGTATATATGTACACAGTATTAGAGTCCCCAAATATATAAAGCAAATATTAACAGATTTGAAGGAAGAAACTGATACCAATAAATCATAGTAGTGGACTTCAATATCCAACATTCAATGATTGCTAATCTGCAGAGAAAATAAATATGAAAACTCTTAGACAACACTCTAGATTCAAAGGCCCTAACGGAACATTTTACCCAGCAGAAGCAAAATATACATTCTTCTCAATACAACAGGAGAAGCTCAGGATAGATCATAAGGCAGGCCACAAAACAAGTCTTAACAAGACTTTAAGAAATTAAAATTATGTAAAGTAAATTTTCTGACCACTGTGGCATAAAACTAGTTATAGATAACAGGAAGAAAAATAGAAAATTCACAAAGTATGGGGTCTATATCACATATTTCTGAATAACCCTTGAGTAAACCAGGAAATCAGAAAGGAAATAAAAGTATTTAGAACAAATAAAGATAAAAACACAACATAGCAAAACTTACTAGATTCAGCAAAAGTAGTTGTAAGAGGGAAATTTTTAGCCATAGATGCCTACATTGAGAATTCATAATGGAATATTATTTAGCTTAAAAAAGAAAATCTTCCTTATGGGTAACCTGGAAGAACCAGGAAGACTTTATACTAAGTGAAATGAACCAGACACAGATAAGCAAATACTGGATGATCTCACTTCGTTGTGAATCAAATGACATAAAAAACTGAATTGAGAAGCAAGGGGTAGAGTGGTGGCTTCCAGGAGCAGAGAGAGAGGGAGTTGAGGAAGTATTGACCAAAGAGTCTAAAGTTTTCGTTGTACAGAATTCAAAGTTGTGAACAAGGACTTTATGTCATGGTGGCTGCAGTTGGTAATACTGTGTTGTATCCTTATAATTTTTAATAAGGCTGATGGAGTGGCTCAAGTTGTAGAGTGCCTGCCTAGCAAGTGTGAAGCTCTGTGTTAAAACCCCAGTACCACACACACACACACACACACACACAAGACAAATGCCCTAAAAAAACTCACAAAAATTTTAAGAGAGCAAGGGGCTGAGGGAGCAGCGCAGTAGTACAGCATTTGCCTAGCACGTACCAGGACTTGAGTTCAAGCCCCAACACCGAAAAAAATGTTGATAAGATCACACATACCCCAAAGAGAATTGTGTGAGATGAAGGAGATCAATAGCTTGGTCATTGATTTACAATATGTGTATGTACACAAATACCATATTCTAAAACTTGAAAGGATACAATTTTATATGCCAATCGCACCTTAATCAAGTGGAATAAAAGAAACAAGTCACCTCTGTAGAGAACATTCTATGTTCTAAACTCACCTTGTGACTATGATGTAAGAAAAAATGAGCAGTCACTAAAAATAGATAATTGAAGAAATATAAATACATTACCAAAGCTACAAAGCTAAAAAGAAATTTTTCCACAGAAGAAACAAGGAAGAGGAAAAAGAAGAGAATATTTGAAAAATTAATCTAATTTGCAATTGTAGGGGCATGAGAGAATGTTCTATGTGAACCAGAATAAGCTGCTAAGAAAATGTAAGTAAGGAGAGAAGGAAAAAGGAAGGAAGGGAGGGAGGAAGGAAGAAAGGCAGGAAGGAAGGAGGGAAGAAAGGAAGGAAGGAAGGAAGGAGGGAAGAAAGCAAGGTATGAAGGAAGGAGGGAAGGAGGGAGGAAGGGAAAGAGGAAGGGAAAGGAAGAGGGAAGGAAGGTCATCTTCTAGGCTATACCCAGAACAGGGCCCAGGTCTCTCTTGCCTGAACATCTCTGAAATTCCATAGAGAGACAAGGCAGTGATAAGGTTTTCCTCTGAAAGCACATGTGCCTTCTTTATACATAATACACATTTTAACAGCTGTAACTTTTGTACATAAAGACAATTGGTTAGCAGTAAATAATCAAAACTTTAGAGTCTAGACTCTAACTGCCCAGGTTTGACTCTCTGCTCTGCCAGTCATAACTGTGTGACCTCAGCAAGTTAGCTGTCACTGTGACATGGCTTCCTCATTTGTAAAATAGGGAGAACCTCGGAACTGAAAGATTACCTGAATTTCTGTAAAGCCCTCTTTTGACAGACTGACGTGCTATCTCCTCTCACAATATTAATTTATTCATGAATTTAGCATATGCATCTGCCTCACACATTTTCCCCAAAGGCTTAAAATTATAGCTGGATTAGAACTTTCAAATACTAAAGATACCAATATATATCCAACTTCTCAGACTTTACTCTTGTTTGATGAGATGGTTTTACAAAGCTATGGGTTGAGTGAGTGTGTGTATACACCAGGGATTCAGGGTGATGCTGAATTCCAATCAAGCAAGAGTCTCACCATCAAAGAATTCCAGAACTTGCATTAGGAATAGGTTATAGAGGTAGGCAAGAACCAAACATCACAGGTATGAGCCACTGAGATCAAGGACGGCCCAGATTTTCAATCAAGAATTTCAAACAGGCTTAAGTCTCTTTGGTCACATAGGTGGATGGATGTAAGACAGCCCTTGGCAGTAATGAGTGAGGGGGTGGAAACGAGGGTACACCCTGCAAGGGCAACTGGACTGCTGTGATGTCTCTTCCCAGGTGCCAGGAGTTGTCCCGAGTCATCTCACATGTGATCACTTTGGGTACTTTACAGCAACCCTGTGAGATTAGTTTTTATCGTATAGGTGAAAAAGTTCAAGTACTTCTCCAAAATGATGTAACTTATAGAGATTGGTGCTAAAGATTTTGTTCAAACTCAGCTTTCCAACTCCTGGTCTACCAATATTTTCATCAAACCCAATGCTTAGATTCCCATATTCTTTGATTATATTTGAATAATAATTATCTATATCTATCATCTACCTAGCTACCTACCCGTCTCTTCTCTCCCACAAACATACACACGAGGAAGCTAGATTTTCGTGATTTAATCTGCACTGAACATTTAGTCATTCTTTAGAACTTTCACTGTTCCTGTAATTCCATGTTGGGTACTTGAATATAGTTTTACAGGAAGTTGTTACTGGTGGATTTGAGGAGTATACCATTTCTGATGTCCCAACATTCTAGTCTTTCAACTTAGAGTTGGAATGCATTAGCTTTCAACCTCATTTTGAGATTTTGTCCTGCCAGGAAGTCACATAGTCAAATGCACACAAATTTGAGACAAAAAGCAACGCTGTCTAAATGCATGGCTGGGCTGTGAAAGCTGGGCTGTTAAAATGACAGTGTCATTAGATTTAAATTCCACTTGTTTAATGTGTCATCTCACAAACCCTTGCTTTCTTACGGTTTTACGTGATAGTCGTTTACTAAGAGAAGAATTGATCAGGTAGGAGGAAGAGAGGAGATATGTCTCCCTTGAATAATTCATATCATTATTCTTTAATATTCCAAGATTAGTATAGTGATTATTAATTTGTCAGTCAAGTAAAAATTGTTATTTGTGTTTCTCTTTTGCATATCAAAGTGCATTGCTAATTCATAAGCATGAAACCACAGTGATCTGTTTTCCACCTACACAGTGTCAATATGGCTTCATTTCTGGCCTTGCAGATGGGAAGCACAGCTTTACTAACTGGTTGGGTGAATTGGCAACTTGAGTACCTCAGGTATTCAGTCAATCTCTTTCCATTTCACTAAAGGTCAAGAATATATACACACATGCAAATGTGTTTTTCATGTTGGGAAAATAGATAGGTTACAGTGATTCACTAGTTAGGAATGTTGAGCACTGGCCCTCTAATAAACAGTTACCAGTAAATATTTCATATAGCCTTCAAACAATAAACCATATTAAAAGGATTTAATGCCTTCCTAATTGATTTTATCATAATAGTTGTAATTGCTCATAGAAGAGGAGAGAGTTTATATTACAAAATCTCCCTGCATTTCAAGTACCTGTGTAGACATGCACAAATTCAATCTCTGTTTCCATCTCTCTATATTTGGTCTCCCTAGTTGACTTTTATGTTGACATACAATCTTAATGTTTACCTGAAACTAATCAATAAAAACCTTGCCCCAAATGCTAACTAAGAAACAATGCTGGTGGGCAGCAAGGACTATTGATGGTCGATGTTCATATTGCATAAAAATTTCAAATGTCAATGTAGAAATTTCCAAAATGACTGTGCACTGCACTGTTTGTTTTCTTTGGAGATTTAGTGCTGCATATTTCAACACATTATTTCTCAGGCTGAAAATTACAACTCTCTGATAGCAGCTGGTTCAGCAGCTTGGTGCCTGTCGTGGCCAAGCCCGACATTTCTGAGACTGTGAACCTTGTTGCTTCTTCATTCAGCCCTTCTGATGTGTCTACCCAAGGATGCAGTGCTGTACAAAGTGCTAGGTGCAGACAAAATTCCTCCTTCAGTCCTGCAGGCAGCCAGTTTATACCCCAAAGCATGAGATTTCATTACCCTATTATCTGCATTTCATGTCTACTACAGTTGTTAGTGCTCACAAAATCACACAGGCTCTGTAAACATGCAGCTCAGAATTGGACCTGGTACTTCTAGTTACAGCAAGTGCTCTAGAGCTTAGACCATCTTCATCCTTGGCAATGAAACAAAGTCTGGCATTTAGAAATGCCATGTCTCTGTCTTCAGAAACCAAGGACAGAAGAACAATAAAAACACTTCTAGATACGGTACCAGATAAATTTTCAATAACTCTCTGAAACTTAGGAAGTTGTCTTAGTCATTTGAGTTACTATAACTGTAAGTTGTATAGCTGATAATAAACAAATTTGTTTTCTACAGATCTGGAGGATAGAAAATCCAAGAAGAGATACAAGCAGACTTGGTGCCTGGCAAGGGCCCGTTTCCTGGCTCATGGTGTTTGTCTTCTTGCTCTGTCCTCATGTGACAAGAGGGGCAGGGATCTCCTTGGGGTTCTGCTCATCAGTGCCCTAATCCCATTCACAGGTAATCAGCACCCAATGGCCTCACCTCCTCACCTCCAATGTATCACATCCAGGACTAGGTTCGAGATTTGAGTTTCAGAGGGGAGGACAAGGCAAAGGTATTTTCACCTAATTTAATATTAAGGTTCATTACTCTTCTTTCTTGTCTGTGTATCAGCTACTCATAAAAGGAGAAGTCTTCTCACTCATGCTGCTTTTTGTATTTCCCGTGAGTGTAGTGGCTGGCCTCTTCCCATCGTCCCTCACTCTTGCCACTGTCCCTTTCACCCTGGAGAGAACACCTGTCCGTAGCGAGCAGGGTGTCTGAGCAGCTCTTCCCGCCATTTTCATGGCAACCTTCCTGCTCTTCCAGCTCACAGCTGCTCCCGCCGGGTGTAGGAAGGCTTACAGACCTGTGACCATGATCTCAAAGACCTCAACAGCTAGAATGGCGCTTCACAAACACGGCTCATAGTTTAAATTTGGTCCGTAGTGAGACTTTTGTTTTGTGGATGGCTTGTTTTGTTTTCTGTTTTTTAAAGAATGTATAAAAAACAAAGACATATGTAACAGAGACCCTACGTGACTTGCAAAGCCCAAAATATTTTCTGCTTGGCCCTTTACAAAAAGTAATTGCTGATTCTAAAAATGGAGCCGTGAGAAACTGGTAATGAATAATTTGGAAGAATAAAATGCACACGGCTGAGCTAGGCTTCTGCAAAGCAAGGTGGGTGACTCTGAATGTTGGTGGTGCTGATTTTTTTTTTTTGGTGGTGCTAATTAATACAGACCATGCTGGCTTTTGACTGAGCTGACATGTGAGCTAACATGAATGATGTTTAGAGATACATAATTAGCTTTTGACTCTTGAAAGGGATTAAATGAACCTAGATTGCATGTCTTTTGCTATGATTTAAAGGTCACAGTGTTTTACAGTAGGTTTTGCTCTTTTTCATAGAGAATTGGTTGTTTATAAGAAGGGAAAGACCTGTATCCTCATCAAAGACTCAGGTTTCAGAAAAATGTTTGATCCTCTGCAAAGCAGTAGAACTTAGAAATGGCTCCCCAGCCACTGGCATGCTTCAGTCACCTGCCACCAGGCACAGCTTGTGTTGTGTAAAGTGTGCTCCTGGAGAGAGCTGCAGACCATGGTCACGGCCAATGCCAGGAAGGGTGAGGCCTTAGCAGAGCCATGGGATCCCCTGGCTTTGGCAAACAGGGTTTCAGCACAAGTAGGACTCTACTTCAGCCAGCAGTTGAGCTGTTACCAAGACTGGGGTCTGTCAGGAAGGGGCTGGTGCAGCCTGACTTACAGTATATGAACTCAAGTTGTACGTGGACCTCAGCAACTGCGAAAGGTCTATGGAGGCTTCCATAGGCAGGTACGTTGGAGGCAAAGATTCTGAGGAAATGAGTCTTCTAGATACAGCCTCTGTGACATGAGGGTCCTGAACAGTAAGTGTCACTTTCTCTGTAGCTCTCAATTAGTCATATGCGCAGTCAGAGAGTTCAAACTGCAAAGGCACCTATGTCCTTCTAGCTGTGACGGTCTACATTAATCATTCCTTCTGGACTTTGTAGATTTGCTGCTTCCAATTTTATTGTACTTTGTTTCTCTTTGATATGCTATGAGCAAAGAGTCAGAATCATGAAGCTGCTGACCTTGAAATCATGTGATTTTTTTCAAATTTCAAGAGACACCTATTCTCATATTGGCACTAGAATTGGTAACTATATTTGAAAGAGAAATCTTCCTCAAGTGCCAGATTCCAGAGGTCCAAGCCCAGAAATATCGGCCCTGAAACGTTTGTTCCCAGGAATTTGCTGGGTGGTAGACTATGCTACCAGCCTGGGATTTTGTTGATTCACTTTGACCTTCCCCTTGATAGAAGCGGAGAGACAGTCCAGTCAGTGACATGTGAGAACTCCACTTCTGGCTTACTGAGTGACTAAGTCCATATGAAAATCAGTTTTCTGTTCCCTGCTCTATGTCTAGCATCAACCCTTTTCCCTGTTTTTTCTTGTCCTTAAATGTTTTCATATGTCATATGAGCCTAGAAAGCACTAGAAGTATGTTTTATCCCTATTTTATTTTGCATGGGGGATCATTGTGTTTGATTAGCTAGATATCCACAGCGAGGTCCTGTCCAGTGTTTTCTTCACAATTCTAACAGAAAAGTATTTTTTGAAACATAATCCTCAATATTTTGTCCTTTGTAAAACGATCTCATAATGGTATTTCAGTGCTCTTTAAATAAAGCTTATACTTCTGAAAGCTCCATGCAGAAGCTGGTCTCTGGTTTGACAAATTCAACCTCCACCCATTACCTGAGAACCACCAAGTGTGGTCCACACTGGCCTTTTTTAAATTGAGCACTTGTTGGCTCCCTCTGGTAATTTAGGCTCACCCCGCATGGACCTCGTCCAGTGTTTGTCCTGGTCCTCTCGTTGTGTGCTTTCACACAGTGTGTTCTCATTGCAGCTTTGTGTTGGGTTTCCATTTGCTTTCTTGATATTAATCTCTTTCTGACTTGACAGAAAGACTCAATAAATTTTGTTGAATAAATGCGTAAATGTGGGAAAAAGGAGACTTCTCACTATTCACCAATAATTTTCCCCAAGATTCAAACAAAAAAGTTTTAACAAAATTTGAGGGTCTGTTATATCTAGGTTCAAACCTTTTCAAAGAAAACTGAATGGTCTGTGAGCTGTTATAGTGACTCTAGTTACGAAAGGCATACATTTTATTTCCATTTTACTTTGTTGCACTTCTGGATAATATGCAGAATGAACTGGTATAGTTTCTGAACCCCAAAGGACCCACAAATAGTGGTTGGTGATGCTGAGGAATGTCGCAGAAGTCTTCGTGAGGAATTACTTCTGCAATGCTCCTACTCAGACGTGAGGTTCAACGTTGTAATCGTTCGTCTTTGGCTTTCCTCCTCAGTTTCTTTTTCTTTTTTTAAATAACACACACCAGCACTCTTGTCTAAGTATAGCTTTCCCAAGGGCATGAAAGTGTGTTAAAATTCAACCACATTTTTCTATTCCAGAACGATTACTAAAAAGGGGGGAAGAGAAACATTTAAAATAGCAGACTGCATGTAGTGTATTAACTGTGCTTAGCAGACATCAGAGTTGGAGAAAATATTCTGTGGGGAGAATTCTAACATTCCCAAGAACCCAGTCAATGCAGAGCTTGGCTTAGGGCATGTTTTCAACGGGAATCCGCTTCCAATCAGAATCAGTGTTTTTCTGACCATGCACAGTTTCCTCCCATGTATCCATCTTCCATTTTCATCTGCCATGGTCCTGCCCAATCCTTAAAGAATTTATCAGTTTCACACCTCTCATCATTTCCCATGATTTAATTAGATAAAACAGACTCATTTTATCAGAAAGTTACTCTTCTTTGAAATTCTAATATACTACTTACATTGGTGAATATTTGTATTTATATTACTTGGACACATTTTTAGGGAACTTCCATGGTTCTGCCATTTAACTTCTTAGATTCCTCTGTTGAATTATCCAAGAACCTCTGGCTGTCCAAATATTGTCTTTCAAAATAAACTCAGATTAGTTCCATTTTGATTAAATCGTAATCTTCTCTTGACTATTTTACGTTTTTAGTTATGCTTTCAATTATTTGCTGCTGAGCCAGCACCTCAGTAATTATAAAAAAATCACCTTCACTCATATTTACATTAACATCTGAAAATAAAACGTTTCTTTTAAAAGTCTACACTGGAATATTTTTTAGTGATTTGATGCTACATTATCAATGTAAAAATACATGAATAAATTCTTAATCAAACAGGTCATTTCTTTTATCCCATTGCCCTTATTTCATTCTACTTATCATAGAATTTTTCCTGGACTTGATTTTTTATGCCCATGTACCGTCACTTTCTAATTCTCTGTAACAAACAAACGTATTTATGGGGCTGGGCAGAATGCAATCCCTAGCACTGTGAAATAAAAATAAAATAAAAATAGAGATAAGATGAAATAAAAACATATCTAGATAGCTTATACAAATACAAATATATTCATATCAAGTTATATTTCTGGTATACACACAATTTAAATATTGCAAATTCTTTTTGGTTGATCATTACATTCATTAAAAAAAAAACTACCCCAAACAGCAAAATTATATTAAGTCTTCACACGTATAATTTAAAACGTGCATTTTTTACATGTATACACTTTGTCAAAACTGAACTTCTCCCTTTGGTGATACCATTCAGGTTTAATTTATTTTTTTACCTTTTTTGTTTTTTCTTACCAACATACATTAATAGTAGGAGGGGTTTCATTGAGATAACTCCACAGACGCACGCAGTGTTCTTTGAACAAGTTCACGCCTCTGTTACATAATGAGGCAGAAAATACTGCTGTGCTTCTTCAAATAAACATTATTTGTTGCGAGAACCAGTGAGGGAATGGCGTCTACTGTAATGCCATCCTCACATTTCAACACTAAGAGCTTTGGTTTTGTGTAAGTACATGAGGATGAAAGAGTTTTTCAATGACAACATCACTTCAGTTTTTATTGTACCAAAGTCATGGTTATCTGTCCTCAAAAAGTGTGTCATGATCCTCAAATAAGCTGGTTATGTCATTCTCCTCCTTCTCTGCACCCTCCTCCTCCTCTTCCATTTTTCCTCCTTTATTAAAGAAATTAGATTTTCAGAAGAATGTGTTACAATTGTTAGAGTTATGTAATAAATCATCAATGATACATATCAACGATTATTCCTTTTTTATTTAAGACAACTTTTTAATCTGATACATTCAGAAAACAGAAATATTATTAATTTCAATAAAACTTGGCCACCATATTTTTCAAAATTTTTTATATTTGCATTCACATTAAATGTACTTTTGGCAAAATCTTTGGACTTCAGATGTAGCTTATTCAATTGTGGAAAATATCTGTCATAAAACCTCTTGGCAAAACCAGCTCTTTTCAAATTGGCCAGTTGGCCAAATCAGAGTTTCTTCTTGTCAGAAAAAGTTTGGTTTTATTTTTCAATTCAATAAATATGTTAATACATTTTCTGAGACAACCATCTTACTTCTGCATTTGAAGACAGCTGAAGAATGGGTCCTTGACATATTTGGTTCCTAAGTGAAAAAAGGAATGTCACATTCAATATTTCTTACTGATAATAACTTCTATGCTGGCATGAATGTCAGCATCAAGATTGTCTTTGTAACACGGTACAGGGATGGAGGAGTGAGGGCAACAAATGGAAACACTTAATTGGTCCTAGTTCTCTGAAATATGGCTGCACACTCAAACATCATTCTTTGCAAAGGATGAGGAAGGACAAACGGTACTACCAAGGTGAGCGTTCTTACTTGCTATGTGGCCTAGAACGTCCTCTGCAGCTCAGGCTGGTTTTGAACTTCCCATCCTCCTTCCTCAGCCTTCTCATGGCTGGGATAACAGGTGTGTTCCACCATACTGAGCAGCTCATTAAGAATCTTAATGGTTAACCAGGTGTTGATGGCTCACAACTATAATCCTAGTTGCCTGGGAGGCTGAGATCAGGAAGATTGCAGTTTGAAGATAATACTGGGTAAAAAGTTAGTGAGACCCCCATCTCAAACAATAGCTGCTTGCAGTACCCCACCTTGTTGTCTCAAGCTTCCTGGGAGGCAGACAATGGGAAGACTGGGGTTCTAGACCAGCCTGGGCAATAAAGCAAGACCTTATACCCAAAATAGCCAGAGTATGAAGAGCTGGAAGCATGACTCAAGTGGCAAAGTAGCTGAAGCCCTGAGTCCAAACCCCAGTACCAGCTCTTCCCTCCAAAATCCACAGAATCTTAAAGGTAGACACTCATAGTTCAATTACCCTCTAATTTTCTTGTTTGTGTTTGTCTTTGCTTTTGGTTCTTCAAAGGACTGATACTGAGGAGGAAAGCATGAACATTACAGGTTGAGTGTGAAGTAAAAGAAGACACTCAATGCTGGAGTGACATGAGTGAGAGTAATGTTTAACAATGGTTCTCTGAAAAACAAAGTATGCTCAGAAGAGTACCATAAACTTTACTGATGTAAAGTACATGTAACACCCATCTACAAATAATAAAAGATATACTACTTTTAAAATACGTTCTGTGGAGGGAATTAATTATCACAGGATGTTTTTGCTAAACTCTTATATCCACAGAGCCCTGATGGATGAATTGTAGTTCTGACATGAATGCTGAGTGACAATTTGTTTACAATAGCAAGAAAGATACAGAATGGCCCTTCTGCCAGGGATGTTGGGAACTCCTTTGCTGAAACAGAGAACGTTTTTCAAATCCTTGGAAGATATTTTCCCAGATTTTTGTACTATGCTCTATGTAATGGACACTTTGAAGGGCTAATCGTAGACCAGGACAGAGACTTGATAAGGAAGGCGTGGATCTGGGAAATCCTTGGGACACAAAATTTAACACAAGGTAAAAATTGTACTTGATGAAAATGCAAAGCTTGACTCTTGGAAGGACTTGTTAGTAGGATGACAAGACAAGTTACAAAACTGAGAGGAGATATTTGCAACAGAGGAAAAAAAATCTAAAATCAATAAATCTATCTATCTGTCTATTTCTCATCTATCTCCTTTAAGCATCTATCATCTATCATTTATGTATCTATCATCTATTTATCTATCTTCTGTCATTTATTTATCTATCATCTATCATTATCATCTATGTATCTCTCATCTATTATTTATCTATCATCTATTTATCTATCATCTATCTTTTATCTATCCATCTATCATCTGTATGTCTCTATAAATGATGAATTGCAGTTCTGATATAATCTGATCATTAACTTCGTCACTTTTTAATCTGTAGATTATTGACAAATAATAAGCATATTTATGTGCAGTAAGCATATTTATGTGTGTCTGTGTGTACATATACACACACACTGAACACCAACACCCAATCAACTAAATTAGAGAATGGGCAAAGGAACAAGCATTGTACATTATGATATGATGTCAATTTTATTTCTTGGTTTTAATCCCAGAGAAATGAAAGCTTAACAAAACCCTGTGCATCCATGCATTTAGCAGCTTTCCTGCAATTGCCACACACTGGCAGCAGTCTAGATGTTCTTCGACAGTGAGCAGTGAAGACTGAGGCAGGGAAAGTGAGGCATGAGAAACAGAAGCCAGGGATTCAGAGAGAGACCCTAAATCAGTGCAGAGCTTGCTTGGAAGCTTATGGCCCCACTTTCTTTGCTTGAAGCCTCGCACTCCCTCACTGAACTGCAATACAGTAAAATGGGAGCTCTCTCCCTCTGACCTTACCCACTTGCCCAATGATTAAGATGGTCTTGTAATGGAGCAAAGATATCTTTAAAAAAGACATTATACAGTGGGGAATATTTGTTCAAATGTCTCCTTTGATCACAGAAGTGTTTGCAAAGGAAACGTATTAATGGATAGCATCTGTCTTGACAGGAGCATCTGGTGAACCCCATTCTTTCTATAAAGGAAGACAGTGTGACACAATAACCCAAATTTATTGAATTGACCAGACTTAGTATCCCTAGGTCTAATCAATGAAGTCAAAACATTGTAAGAGCAAGAATGATTGAAGTGTACCAGTTGTCCAGAACAAGGGGAGCACGTATCCTAACCCAAACCCCAGTCTACCTTCCACCATCTATATCCCTGAGGTTACACAACCCAGCATGACTCTTTTCAGGAGTCTCTACCAACTTCTGGGTATGTACTGCCCTTTCCTTTCATGGTCTCTTCCTCATCCTGTCCTAAAATTCTTTTTTCATGACATCCTCGTGAACCAAGTACCTAAGAGGCAGGTAGAGGCTTTCTCTCTTTTGAGGATCTCCTGGAGTCTCACTGGTTCTGGTAACAAAAATGTGTTTCTGCATAACATACTAAGCCATTAAAAAAGAAAAAAAAAGGAATTATTGATGTATTGATGCATGTGAACATTTGCAGGAAACATCAGATGATTATTCTAGGTCAAAAGCCAATCCTAAAAGTTCTCATGCTGTGTGGCTTTACTTAAGATAAATAAATGGGGGAGCCTGGCAGTTTCTAGGCTGTAGAGCAGGGATGGCGGGGGAGAAGGGACAGAGGGGGACATGGTGAAAAGAGGGCAAAAGGTTTGATTTTGTGATCCAGGGGCTGTTTAATATGTTGACTCTGGTGGTGAATATACATCTGTGTGGGTGATAAAATCGAACAAATCGTATGTGCAGATGCACTCATGTTGTGTCAGTGTCAACATCCTGGGTGTGATATTCACCCATCAGTCAGAAAAGGTGACTTTTGATGCAAACTGAGAAAAGTTCATGTGAGATTTCTCTCTCATTTCCAGGGGATCCCACAATGTGCCTGATATTTCTCTTTATCATTTTTCACCCTGCAGGTGACTCCACAATGGACTCAGATTTTTAGCTAAAGAATCACATGACTCATTAGTGTTAAATCCAAGATTGCAAGCAAGACTAAAGATCAGAAAAAAATTATTCAAGCAATTCATCACATTGAAAGATTAAAGGGGAAAGATTCTAAGATATTTTAAAATATATAAAAATACAATTTTCACATTTCTAATTCTCTATTCTTATTAAAATACATAAGCAAAAACTAAAGGCAAAACATAAAAGAAGCCTTTTTCTTGGAAGCTAGGAAGACATTTTTTAACCTGATGACACTCTGTGTACGCAGTTACTCATAGCAAGTATCTTGCTAAGAATGAAATACTAGACATACACTCACTCAAACCAAGAAAAGGACTCCGAACTACTGCTGAGCCTCAATATCATTCTGGACATCCAACACAATGCTGTGGAAATACACATCAATGAGATTTAAAGATAAAGAAGTTAAGACATAAAGCTATCCTTTTGAAAGTGCCGTAACTCCCTAAAGACAAGTAAATACCCAATATCATTAAAATCATTAGGCGTTAGAGAAGAAAGGAGGTCAAAGTACAGATAAACTTAAGAATCCATAGCTTTCCCATTTGGGAGGAATAACAAATCAGGAGATACAGAAGGAAAAGCACTAGAGTTGAACACTAACAAAAACTGTCAATCCCTGAGAAACAGACTTAATGGTAAGTGTGTAAAACCCACGAGAACCAAATGTGCTGGAAGAACACAGAAAAGACACGAGTTAATGGAAACAGGTCAGATGTTTTTGGGTAGATTGAAGTCCTGAATTGATGGAGAGACTACTAATCTATTCAATGGGAAAACAAACTTGTAAAAAAATGCCATTTTTCCAAAAATTAGGCTATACATTCCATAGATGTTCTAGTGAGAATCTCAACTGATGTTAAACTTCATCCAGGGGAAAAGTTTTAGCCAAAGAGATTTGAAACAGAACATTAGGGGAAAGCAGACTTACAAATTTTCAAGTAGTTTGACAGTATTGTCCTCCACATTGTATTTGAGGGGAAATGATTTCTGTTTCAGAACACAGAGATATATGGAAGTCATGAAATTCACCTCACAAGAGTTATTAACTCTGATACTAATACTGGATGTAGGGCAAAAAAATAAAGACAGTAATTGCATGCTAGTAACACTACTTCAAATTTTAATGATTAATGATGCTGAATTGAGCTGAGAACAGATCCAGGCATATGTGGGAACTTTACTCCTAATAGTGTCCTTTTAAACTTGAAAGAGCAGTCCTAAAAATGCATTTGATGAAAGCTGTATAATGGGTGATACCATGCATTAAAAATTCCATGTAGACTGCACAGAAGTTTAAAAATAAATTAATGCAGGATGATATTTTTATAAACTTGAATACAGAGGAAGTGTTTCCTAATTACATGTTCAAGGAAATCCCGAACACAGACACCATTATAAAAGCTTTACCTTTCTCTGAATAAGCAGCATCAAAATATAAGAGACAAGTGTTTTTGGAAGAATTTCCAGTTGCTGTATATATTCTAGACAAAAGGTTTTTGTTGTTGGTTTTGATTTGTGTTTTGTTTGTATTTTTACTTCTATCAAACATTTTCAATATGTTATTTGGAGAATGAAAAAAGCAAATTGTTAAAACAGCATGGTGACAGTGTTGATTGCATAAGAATTAAATATTTTATAAATAAAAGTACTAAACTGTAAAATGGTTTTACAGACTTATCTATTGGAAGTGATGATGAAGGGGAAATTCACTATCTACTCCTCAGAGTTCTGTTTTTATTCTAAGAAGTATTTCTCAATTAAAAATTCAAAGCTCCAACATTATTGAATCATTACTGTCAAGATGACTTGGTTGACAGCTCCTCATCCTGCCAACCCTGTGCAGCTCAGGCACCTGCTCCTCCACCTTCAGGTTACGCTCAGCGTGGGGTCTGGACCCGCTGAGGGGAAGGCAGGGGATAGTAGCACTGTGTCTTAAGTCCAACATCCCCTGAGCCTCAGTGAGCCCTGGAGCCCAGGTGCTCGTGGCTTTCCTGCTCCTTGACATTTCATAGAATGGTGCTGGCTCCTTTAGTGTTGGCAAACGCTAGCAGGGTCCTTTAGCAGGTCAGGACTCTACTCCAAGTCCAGTGTGCAGGAGCATCCGACCTGTGTGCCCTGGGAGTGGAGCACAGAGCAAATTCTCCTTACTCTCAGGTCCTGTCAGATCCCAGCTGCAAAATCACTCCCTCTTTTTTGCTGCCCTTGCTTGATCAAACCTCTGGTCCAGCCCAAAGGAAATTCAGGTTCTCTGGAAGGTCAGACCTGGTGCATCACACTCAAGGCCTGGCTGCTGACTGTGGATTCCAACACCGAGGAAGCTGCTTTAGCTCTGCTTCTGTCTGCTCCCCATCCCTCTCCACCTGCAAGTCCTGTATACGCTTCGCCTGTCCTCCACTTTCTCTCCATTCACGTCCAAGTTGCTTTGTAACTGGGGAGGCTCACCCAGGTAGACTGCATTCCTTGATGATCAGAGGGCCGATCAGGATCAGGAGGAGACACTTCGGGATATGATTCCTTGTTCATCTCTCCCCACACGTCAAAAGCTCCTGCTAAAAGCTCTCTCCAGTAGCTGCAAGTCTCATGGGCGTCTGGGAATTGCTCTCTCTTATCCTCCAAGCCCAGAGAGAGCAGCCCTTGCTCTGATAGGGTCTTTACCTTCCCTGAAAGCGTTTCTTCATGTGGTTCATGCCTTTGCAACAGATTCCTCATTAAATTTCTGCAGCTGCTATTCTGACTATGGCCTCTGTGTCCTGCCAGGACTGTGATGTGAACCAAGTCATACTGCAGTGGGTGAGACTCAGCAAAAGCATTCTTGAGGTCTGACACCAACGGTACAGGAACACTGGTCCACTGACCTTGAAATCCAAAAATCTCTTTCCTGATCACGACACACTATATTCAACGAATAAATAATACAATGAATCTTCTCTAAATACTACAACTGCTTTAATACTAGACATTTGATCTTTCCTTTTGGTTAAAGAAAAAATAGTATGTTAGTGTTGATATTGACACCGATTAAATTGTCATTAAATCAAATTATTCACTCTTTAAAACTAGCATCAACAATTTGAGCTTAGAATATGTCTTCAAGTCCATGTACATTATATTTTGATTGTATGTCTTTGTATCAACTCCATTTCCTGCTAGATTCAAGGTCAGAGTTTTTCTTTATTTTCTCCCAACAGATTGAATTTTTTTGTCAGTAATGCCTATCACAGTACTTTCTCCATTGATATGTTCAACTGACTATCCATTTAACTGTCTGAATAAAAGGCAAAGTAAAGTAATTGAAGCCATGGTTCAACATACATGATTTGGTCTTGTTTTGGGTACTGTACACTTATTTAGAAAATATATATTAAATATCTGTTACATACAATGTTTCAGGTCCAAGGTTTCCAAGGAAAAATTTATGGTACAGAAAAACCAAGACAGTTTTCATAGCAAAACTCAAAATCAAAAAAATCATACGCCATCTTAGTGTGTATGAAAGCACACTCTTAAGACCTCTGTAACACAGAAAATCAACGCGCTCTAAGTATCACAACAATATCCATTTTAAAAGAATGCTAAAAATATCCAAAAGAGAACAGTGGACTCTAGTGTGATGGAATAAAGGTAGATAATATGGGCTCTGATTCCACACCCCAGTTGACCTTCTGAAAGGAGCTCTGGTTGAATTTTGGTGCAGCATCAAACAAGGATAGCTACGATTTTCTGAAAAGAATATTAAAATACTCTTTCTTTTCTGTTCTTATTATTCTACTATTCTGTTATTATTATTCTACTATTTCTATGGGAAAATGCATTCTAAGTATTAACCAAGGTTCAAATGCATGCTTGGCTTTCAGTCTGTGTAAATTGAAAGCTGTTTCTCCGTGACCCCTTGTAACATCTAGAAGGAGTTGCCCTGGAAGCTTATAAATCTAGGTTAACAGCCAGAACTATAAAAAAGGTAATTTAATTCTTGCTTCCCATCACTTCTGACATTTTTCTTCCCTGACAAATGATAAAGAAAAACAAATGGAAGCCTAGAAATTAGTCATCTACACTGTTATACCCAGCAAGTCTTCATCATTGTCCTTAATTTCAAAAGAGAGAGAAATAGTGTTGAATGGTGTCTACCCAAGAGCAAGGCGAACCTACCCTGGTGATGGGTGCTCATGAATTTTCCTTTATGGGAGTTGGTGGCTCTCAGGAGGTGACAGAAACTCTGCTGTCAATGATGAAGTCACTCCCTATTACGTAGGAGGAGAGCATCGGTTCTCAGAAATGTTGACCATCTGTCTGGAAATATGTCCAAGTTCTCACATAAATACAGTCTCCCTCTCAGGCAGCTTAACTCAGGGGCAGCGTCCATTTTTAAGTTGAGCTCAGCAAACTATTTCTGTTCTTGGAAAAATGAGTCATCTATGAACTCCTAGTATAGCTTTTGACAGAAAAAATTTTAAATGTCATTCTTAACGTATAATAACAGCACAACAATGTATCTTATTTTGTTTCTTTGAAATTGTTTCTTGCTTTTTTGAACTTTATTATACTATTTTAAACAAAAGAGCTACATACTGATTTGAGATTTTTTTTTTTTTTTGCATCCACTCTCTAAAAGATTTTGGATGACAGTTGACGCTGTTTCAATCACTTCTTCCCAGTGGAAGAACAACAGAGCTGTCTAGTAAGACTTTCTCCAATACTGAGAACTCACATTCCCCAAGGGAGTGATGTACACAGCGGTTTCCTCCATCGTATTTCTAGCATTCGTCATTGTCACTTAGGAGCCTTGTCTTCCATCCTGCTGGAAACATGTACCAGATCTTGAAAATGTCTGAGTTTTAGATCTAGAGCATGTTTGTTCCTCAACTGACCAACAAAAAGACTGACTAGGGTCTTTTAGTGTGCCTGTATTCATGGGGTCTGCCTTTTCTATGTTTTGATGGAAATGTCTCCGATTCAGGAAAGCAGCTCATTTTGGGTGAGACCTTGCCTTTTTTGTGGGTTTCTGAGTCAGTGGTGGAAGCACCTGTCCTCTGGGGTTGTGAGTCCTTCCCTTCAAAACTCCTGTGTTTAGGGGCTTCATGGCGAGTTGTTGTGTTGGCTGAATCTTGTTTATGAACAGTTACTGTCTCTACTATGTGCCAACAAGTTTCACAAAGCATACTTTAACACATATCTTGTCTTTTGATTTGCAGACATTTGGGTCAGAGTGAATTTTATTTAACACTGTACTTTTGTGATAATTCTTTCTCTTGAAATTTCATAAACAGTGCTCCAATTTTTACTGGACTGAGGAAATTTGAGGTGGACCTTATTTTCCCTTTCTTACAGGGAGCTTTCTAAATTGATTGTTGGAAAAGTTCTTTATTTATTATGAGTTTGTAGTTTTGCTAGGACTTGTTCCATCTCAATCACTTTAAATCAAAGTGTTTCAATAATACATTTCTTTCAACTTTCACATCCAATTCTTCCTCCCCATCAGTGTCATTGTCCTATGTTATACCTGAGGACTGCTTTTCCTTCGATCTGTAGATCTGCAATCTCTACTTAAGGAACACTAATCGTCTTCAAGTTGGCTCTTCCTTCCTTATCTTCAGCACAGCCCCATTGTTTTAATCTTGTCAGTTCTCTGTGTGTTCACTTTGACTGCCTGAAGCTTTTTTATACAACATTAATTTTATTTCATTTTCTCCACGTCATTCTGATTCCTGCTATTTATTTTGTTTATTTTATCAGAAATGGTGTATTTGGTTTTCAATTTATTTTCTTAGCTCTGGCATACTGCCTGCTTTATATTCTGTTGTTATATCACCTCAGCTTTGAGCTATCATATTTCTTTACTTTCAAGACCTTAATCGAATTTCTTTATTAAGACTTTTTACAGGGCAAAATGTTGGCAGGAGATCAGCCGGTGCCTTTGTGTTAACTGTCCTATTAAAATGATGACTTTCTGTACTGTTTTTGTATATTTTACTCTCTTGCTTTCATTTCACTTAATATGAATCGAAATGGGTCCATTTAGGTTTCATTGTGAGACAGTGTGAGCTCTCTGCTCTGTGAGGTCCTTCTGACATGTCAGCAAAAGTCCCTTCTGCCTGTCCCCATGGGAGGCATAGAATTTCCTGTCCACTGGTTTCGGAATTCATCATGTGAGTCTGACTTTGAACTTTACATTCAATGGCCATCGGAATGTGAACAGAGATACTGTGCACAAAGGCCATGTGCCAGCACGATGGCTTTTCCTTCTGACTGCAACTTTCTGCCTGAGAAGAATGTGCTCTTTGTAGACCACAATCCCAAGATGGAGAGGTGTGTAAAGCTAAACCACATGCAGTGCTCATCCTTGTACAACCTACGACTCAGGAAGAGAGTGAGAATTACGGCGTCTCACAGGTCCGTGAGTCACAAAAATAAGTGTCTTTTGTAAACAGTCAGATCACTCAGTTGTTATTTAGCATCACCATGGTAAACACTGACTAAGTCATCATTCTACTTAACTTGAAACCAGTTTGCTTCCCTCTCTCTCTAATTGAAATGTACTCTTGTAAGGCCTCAGCATGTCCAGGTGGGAAGAGAACAGATGGGCGGAGGCAGAGGAAGTTGCATTCTGCTCTCGCTGGGATCACACTGAAGGTCCTGCACAGGATGGCACTTTCCTCCTATAGCGCTGACAATTCCTCCATTGCTACGACAACACCTGGGAAGGTGATTATTCCCGGTCTCTGTCAATGGAGTGCTCTTGCCTTGGTATTTAGGGCTTTTAGTTTTTGATATTATTTTTCCAGATCTTCCCAAGGAATGCCTTATCATTGCTCGAGTCCTTGTGGATCAAATTAAGACATTAATTCAAATCTTAGGCCACTATTAAGACATACCTTTCCTTGTCACAGGGCCTTGGGAAAGAAGTCATTTGATGTAACTAGATTTAAGTTAAACATGGCCTTTCCACTCAGCTGTGTTCTTCCTCCTGTTTCGCAAATGAGCTTTGGCTGCTGTACAGCAAGTTTTGGAAGGGCATCTCTTCTTTTTTAGTAATTTTTAAGTTTAATATATGACCTTTTTATTAAACAGTGAGGAGATAAGCAGGATGATATCCTTATTATGCAATATCAACCTTGAATTCTCTTATGTGCTATGTAGAAATTCTAGACACACATTCAGAATGTAATTTGTGGAGGAAGTCTATTGCCAATATTTAGAAATAATCTAGCAAGAATGGACATTTTTAATAAAAAATGTATACATGAACGTGTATGTGTTCAAGTACCATATACATTGCAATATATTTTGGTTCAAATCAAAACCATAAAACCATACTTTTTGACATTTTATTTTATTTCTGTAATACTTCTTTCACTACCACAAAAGAAATAACTGAAGAAATCCACTCTAACTGTAAAAGGAATAAATATTAGCACACGAGCAAGAAGACATTAAGAAAAACCCTAGATTTGGGTTATTTTGCGGGGGGGGGCTTGGTTTTTATTTCAAACTATGTGGTTAGCTAATAGGAAATCAAGTGGAAGTTAGTCAAAATGAGGTATTTCTTTAACATTTCTCAGCACTGCAGCGAAGCCTAAATGTAAACTCTGCACCTTAGTTACAGGAGTCCACTAATTATTACGCCCCCATGCCGGCTACCCTTCCAGATTCTAACAGAGCGTGTGTTTGTTTCTTGATTTAAATCTGACCCAGTTTATTCAAGAGGTGTGCTAGCACAGGACCGCCGAGGTCTCCAGCACCCCATCAAAGGAAGGTACACGTGTTTTACCTTTAGTGCATTCAGATTGAGAAAAGACGTAGTCAGGACATCTTTCTTCTAAGACTGGCGACTCGAGGATCTCCATCAGTATTTGCTGAGATTCCTAGGTGCATTAGGTTTTGTGTTGTAGAAAGACTGTTTATTTTAGATACCGGTCTTCTTTCCAAAGTCAATCTTAACGGGAGTGAGAGAAGAAGGAGAAGGTGATCGCGGTGCCTACAAATCTCACCAGGTCTCTTGCATGCGCCCAAAGAATTTATAACTTAGAAAAGACTCAAATTTTTTTCAGCAAAATGCAGGTCCAGCCGTATGACAGTGACTGAAGTAACACGTTGTTCTGCTTATTGTGTGGTGCAGAGCAGTCAGTGTGCATGGAGGGAAGCTGCCTCTCCTTGGCTGGCCACTTAGTACTCAGATCAGCCTTAATTACTGGCGAGCTGGGTTGTTCATTAATAGTTTGCCTGAGCCACAGAAGTAACCCATTCAGCAGCGTGAAAGTGCTCGTCCACATCACCTTGAGTCTTGGGTATTGCCTGCAAGTACAGTTGGGGAGGTTTACCCAGAATAATTTATTAAGTCAACGACAACTAAAGGTTTCAAGTTCTTAGCCTTTTTTTTTTTTTTGCTGCCTCTCTGAACTATGCTCTCTCCAAAGTTACTAATTTGTCACACAAATTTTGTGATCTCTTAATTAGCAACAGAAAAGGTGGTGTGTTTATGTGGTAATTACTGAGTCTCTTGCAAAGACTGGCAGACACTGAATATTGTAAGGAAATGCTTCATTTAGCAGGCTGTCTGCTAAGTGCTCTGACTCCTGTTCTGAATTGGGTTAGTGTATATTCCTTTTAGGTCAGACAGAGTGCTATAATGAATAATTCTAAAGCATTGGGAAAATTTCCAGATCACTTAGACATCTGACACAAAGATGTATGTGCTATCTTTCTAACACATTTTATTCCAAGACTTTCTAGACAAAATATTTGATCCAAATTCCAGAGATAACTCAGGAGGAAAAATAAACCTGTACTTAAAAGCTGACCTGTCTCTTCTTTGCAGACAGCCCCGAGGTGTGCTCACAGAGTGAGCTGTCACCGCACTGGGTTAAGTGTGACACTCTTGTAGGCAGTGGCTGCCCGGCTTTGTTAAATTGCACGCATTTTCAGTCAAACATCTTCCTGGCTGCATCAAAGGTGTTGAGTAACTGTGTCAACCTTGGTGTGTTTTGGCAATAGGAGATCAAGTCAAAGTCAATAAATGTCTCCCACAGCCCTGATAAACTCCAAGGGCACACACAGAGGTGTTTATGGGCTATGGGGGACACTTTGGTTTAATACAAGTTTCCCTTCAAGTTTCTTATTGCCATTTTAGTGTAGCAGAACATATTTTAAGTCACTCCTTTGACAGAACATATTGGGTGGCTTTGCGTAGGCTTCTGTGTTTTTATGAGACAGATGGCAATTACCCATTTTTGTGTAGTTATCTTTTAGCTTCAACTATATCATTTACTGGTAAGCTGGACTATGCTCTGGTTTGTTTGTTTGGTTGGTTTTTTTTAACTTTGAGCAGTTTCACCTTATCAAATCTCCTTTTTGTGTGCAAAGAAGACTTAAAATGGGTGCAGAAGTGCGTGGATTTTCTTTCTTTGGTTCTTTCTCATTTCTCTTCTGCTGGAGGTTGTTTTAGAAAGATGTACTTGTTCACACAAGTACAGGTGTATCCTAACTAGATGAAGCCATGTGCTATTCTTTCAGCTTTTCAGAAGTACAAAATGTCCATCAAAATATTGCTTAGGTTATTATTTGTAGTCACCTTAGTGTTCTAAAATTAAATTCTCCTTCAGAAATTATGAGGAATATAAACCTACCAAGATCTCTACTGTCTTACAACTTAAATATTGGTCAAAATATTTCTTTTTAGAAGTGGAATTCAGAGTCTATGACACTTTGATGTGAAGATTCAAGGTGGTGTATTTTAAGATCAATTAAAAGGTAAATGATTATATGATCCACGATTCACCTCATTCTCTCAAGTTTTTCTAACACAAGGGAAAAGCAATTTTAATTTTTTAAAATTAATGTTTTACTATATTTCATCATATTTTTTTTTACTTTGGTTATAGAGTCTGACATGCAGTAAGTATACAAAATTACCAAGAGAGAATAAAGGGGAAGTCATTTAATTTTTGAAATATGCTTGACATAAAGCACTTTTGCCATCTGTGTGGTGATTCTAGAATGTACTTAAGTGGTTCTCAGCATTTCTGAGACAATCTGATATTATCTTTCTTCTTGAGCTGGTGTAGTAAGTTGGTGGTGTTGGAGCTGGCCTGTCTGGGACGATGTAAGCATCACTTTAGTAGGAAGAGTGAGGAAGCTGTGCAGTGTCCCCTATGAGTCACATCATCTCAAGCCTGGACTTCCATGGTCTTTACTGTAGATCTGCCTGGTGTTAGTGCCTTCATCAGTTTCCTCATGGCTCACAAGCTGTGCCTTGGCTCCAGCTCTGGGCTGACCTAGTGGATCTGCACATCTTCACTTCCTGTCCCACGCTCATCCGAATCTGCTGGTTTGTCTTGAGACTGTTCCGCTAGGCTACACTAACTTCTCACTTCCCAATCCAGTGTCTTCTTCCTGACCTTGTCCTGCTACCTCTCTGCAACCTGTGAGACTCTTGACTGCCCTCTTGCTATGTCTCCCTCCTTCAGTCTCAGTGACTCAGTTTCCCACCTAAGACTTTTCTTTGTCAGTCTCTCCCACGGAGAGCTCTTCTGTTCCACAGTTTCAACTCCCACGGTGTGTTGCTGACTGAGGGAACTTTCTGTTTTCTGCTGACATCTCTCCAGGGTTCCAGGTCTATGGAACAGGCCTTCTGGTGCCCTCAGCACCTCAGACTTTCCCCACTCTCACCCTCGCTCAGGCCTCCTCATCCTCAGCTTCTCCATCCCACCTGGAGTCCAGAAGGTCAGTCCATCTGACTCTCCCATGAGAGCACTACCCACAATCCACAGGTCATGGTGTCTTAACAATTCCCCATCAGAAATGTCTCTCAAATCCACCTTCCCTTTCCATTCACTTTTGCAATGGCAAACTAGTACTGTAACTAGTACTGTTATAACTAGCTTATAACTATAGTATAACTAGTTATGCTCTAACTAGTACTGCTGTAACGACTGCTGCTATAACTACTGAGTAATTGAGCCTTTGGCCTGTCATATTCCATCTTCGTCATGTAAACCACACAGCTCCAGCCCTTTTCTGGTCCTAAAGGACTCAATCTTGACATTTCCCTATCAAAAGCTTCATTTGTTTTTGGTTTCCCAGAAAAGGCTCATTTCACTTTCTCCTGGAATGTGAGCTGATCTGTGTAGGATTTTCTCCCAGGACCCTTTTCCAAACTCTGAGTCTCATCTCCAACTTTTATACAGGTGGGAGACTGGAAACAACTTACCCACCATATTGTTTGGAAAACAGCACATACCTAACTAGTTTACTGAGAAATCTCAGCTCTTGGGAGATGGGCTTTGGATGGCTTGTAGCTCCTTTACCTCTTGCTCTAGAGGTGTCACCTCCTTCAGTGACATGGGACAGCTTCTAAATCTTGAGGTGATTTTAATTTTTCAGAGGATCTTATTTCATGTCAAGATTTAGCCTTCATCTGCAGTTCTTTCTTCCTTCCATCATGGGGCAGAGCTGTGGCTTTTCTGGCCAGCAGGGCCAGTAAGGACAGGTTTGTGATGTGCTTTTCATGTACAACTTGTCTCTGCCCCCTTCCTGTTCCCTGGCTCCTCCAACGTCCTTTTACTTGTTTGGTTCATTGTCTGCAGAGATCCTGGTGGCTCTCAGAGCAACTCTGTGTCTCTCCACAGCTCCTCAGGAGGTTTGTTTGTCTTTCTGGCTGACTTGTAGCTGTTGGAGTCATCATGACACATCCTTACGATGAGCGCCTCTTTCTTAACTACTCTGCTGGCCCCATTATCATCTGTCATATCAATTCTCTGGCTTGCAAGCCCCTCTGAGGACGAGGCAGGGTCCTCCAGACAGGGTCCTCACTGTCCCATAGTCTCCTGTCCATCACCGCCCTCTAGTTATTTTTTTCCCCTGGTAGACAGAGACTGGCATGGAGCCTAGATATGGCTAATGGGGGAGAGGTGCTATATCCTTTGCATGTGTGCTCAGAGGAAGATTAGAAAATACATTCCATCCTTATCCCCACCAAAAAATAAGTTTACAAGAATGGGAGCTCCTTTCTGTAGCTTTCTTTAGGAATATGCCTCCTTACGAGGGAGCTTGCTCCTTTTTGACACTTCATTACTTTGGTAACCATAGGTGGGTACTGAGTATCTGTAAGCTGACTAGTCATAACTGACATATGTGGTAAATGTGAAACACACATCTAATTTCAAGAACTTGGGTAAAAGAACGCTATCTTCTCAAAATTAATCTACCCGTTTCTCCTTATTAATGTATGAGAAAAAATTAAAAGTGTATCTATGACTTGTGATGGGATTCAGTACATGCTACCCCAAAAACATGGTGCCCTGGCATTTGAGGACAGGGCAGAAGCAGGAAGAGCCCTCTCATGTTCTCCTACTCCTGTCACCTGAGGCAGGTCACAGAAACGTAGGAGGGGTTTTCTATCTTCTCCTAAAGAAGGTCTGAGGAGTCTATTGGGAGTGGGGCCCTGCTTCTACCCCATTGGAGGAACAACTTCATCTCTGAAGTTGAGCAGTCACAGAGGGGACTCAAACAGACAAGCCCTGTGGACTTGCCTCTGTTTACTGTAACCTAAATATAAATAGATTATGCTCTTTGTCCATGCATATTTCCCCACCACTGTCCACTCTTCATCAAACCTAGCATTCAAAATATGGAACGTTAACCATTTCTCAGATCTTAATTTCCTGATGAAGTCCTCCGTGTTACATAAAATTGATATATATACAAATGGATGTTTTTCTCACGTTAATCTTTCTTCTTCTGTAGGGGCTGCAGCCTTCATGTAAGATGGGTAGAGAAAAATATATTTTATCCCTACACTTGCATTGCATTTCTAGCTGGTGATGCTTATTTAGAAGACTGGAGATGTCAGCTAAATTCCTTAGGACCTACTTGTCCTGTGGATTCCAATAATTTAGAATGTGTGGATTTAGCATCTGTGTGTTCACCTTTTTGGTTTTACACTAATCACAGACCACATGGATGGTTCTTATTTTTAAAGAGCATACTGAAAACTCTCCCTCAGGGCATAGTACGCTGTCCTGAAAACAGGGGTTTATATTTACCACTTAGGATACAGCATTAGATGTGTGAAAATCGTCAGGATGAAAAAGGAGTCACTTTTGCCAAGTCCTAATGAGAGAGAGAGACAGAGAGAGAGAGAGAGAGAGAGAGATTGAAGTGAAAGAGATTGAGAGAGATTGAGGGAGAAAGGGGGAATTATTTTTATTGTGAAGGAAGGCATCTTGTGCACGAGTCTGATGAGAACAACTGTTCTCAGCAGCCTCCTGGGAACCACACGTCACACAAAGCCCATACACCTACACAAAAAGCCCTTTTGCAAAGACATCTGCCAGTAACTGCTGAATCTTGATTGGCACCACTCTTGCTGTGACTCTTTGTAGAGAAGGATTTTTGCTGCTAAAAATCCTATATAGGGGAAACGAAAGATTGATAGGGTGGATTTGACCAAAGTACATTATATTCATGAATGGAGATATGAGAAGAAAAAAAAACTCTTTGTACAATTCATATTCTCTAATTAAGGTAAATGAATGTGTAAGTCATAGCCTCTTTATCTCACCTTTGAAACCTTCCCTTTGCTTTGACCTCCTTGAATCCTTCAGTGTGCTTTGGCACCCATATTTCCACTGCAACACTCTGCCATTCCTTAATAAGTGCCACTACTCTTTGGAGAAACTGTCTGTGATTGAGAGTCAAGGAAGTATTTTTGAATTTGCACTCAATAAAAATTGAGACAGATAGGAAATATATGTGGTAATTTAAGCCAGCCATTGTTAGTGGTAGAGATCAATACAGTATGAGGAAGTCTGGTGGTAATGTTTGTTGAGGTGGTGTGAGTGACACTCGTCGTGATTATTAACTTTTCCAACATACTGCAATTATTTATCTAATGTAATCTCAAAATGCATCCTATCCTGCAATTATGTTTAACTTCAGGTCAAGCGCTGCTGACTGCACTGGGAAGCAGTGTTTAAATCTATGAATTGGGTAGCAGGTTATAATGCTAACAGAACGCACATTATTATTCAGTTAAAATGGAGCATTCTAAACACTTAGCCATATATAAACAATCATTTCCTGTAGAATTACATGAATTTGTTTCTTTAGAAACTCATACAGAATTGCTGGAGACACAGTAACTCTATCAAGGTATAACCTCTGTTCCCTCATCACAGTCATTATGAGATATTTAAATGCATACCTAAAATGAAGCTGTCCTTCCCCTCTGCCTGGATATTGTACCTTCTTGGTGAAAAAAATGTCTAAAAATATCCTCTTCCCTGTGTAATTGAGCATGAGAGACTGTGCAGTAATTGGTATTCTGATTGCACTCTGAGTCCTCATCACTCCCAATTTGTTTCAATACCATCATTATCATAGTTTTACATTACACACCTAAAGCTTGAGATATATGCAGAGAAAGTTGTAAAAGATGAGTTATCACAGTGGGTCTCTCTCAGAAAAAATGCACATGAAGACTTAGGAGAAGAACATTTAACCATAAAATAATAAAAATAAAAACATCTAAGACTAATGAATAACAAGTTACAAAATGTATAAAAAGGTGTCCTTCCAAATGTAACACTTTGACATTTTCCTACTATTGATCTAATGTATCTATTTGATGCTGGTGGAAGCTGTTACATTTTTAAATCTCACTTAGATTTCAGACAGGAAGCATGAAGAACATCAAGAGGTCCTTTTGTTGTTTCTTTTTGTTCTGAAGGAATTTGTGCTATTATGGGGGTTTCTTTGAAAGAGTTGAACACAATTTCACTTCTTTTCTATTGGTATTTTGAGCTGCTGACTTCTGACCACAACACAAGGCTTAGCATTGAGTCATTTCTATTTAAAGTGACTATTTCTAAGACTGCTGAATCACTTTAAAATGTATGCAATTTAAAAAATAAGTACACATATTTTATTTATAATATGTAGATCCATGTGAAAATATATATAAGCCACATTTACCCAGGTACACACACTTCCATGTGAACATTCTGTAAAACAAAAATTATCTTCATTTTGAAACTGGATCATTAAGTATGTATTAAGGAATGTTTTTCTCTGTTAGCATTTATCTTAGTTCAAAGGCTTATGTCAATATTTTCATCATTAGCTATTAAATATTGAGTGAAAATCTCGTTATGCCTTAGTGAATATACCAGTTAACTTAGGTATATGAAACTACTTACTAATATTAATTTCTATATTTAAAGAAATACTATTATTCCCAACTTGTAGACATGTACCAATCCTTTTGCCTTATTCCATCCACCCTGCTAGTTCCTAGAAAATTTCAACAAACTCTTAAGCAGCCAACTTCAGTATTTCATTATGTGGGTTCACAAATGTCAACCTGAGGGATGGTGGCAGCAAGGATGGTGACTCCTTTTAAAAGCAAAAAATTCCTAATGCACATAACCTTAACAGTGTGAATTCAACTTGCTTTACTTGTCCCACCTCTTAAGATTTAATTTGTCCAATTAAAAAGCTCAGTTAGGAGTTTTTGGGTAGAATTTTTTGGGTCGTTGAGATATAGGATCATGTCATCTACAAATAGGGCTATTTTGACAGTTTCTTTACCTATTTGTATTCCTTTTATTCCTTCTTCTTGCCTAATTGCTCTGGCTAGGAATTCCAGTACTATGTTGAATAGGAGTGGAGATAGTGGGCATCCTTGTCTGGTTCCTGATTTTAGAGGGAATGGTTTCAGTTTTTCTCCGTTAAGTATAATGCTGGCTGTAGGTTTGTCATATATAGCTTTTATAATGTTGAGGAACTTTCCTTCTATTCCTAGTTTTCTTAGAGCTTTTATCATGAAATGGTGTTGGATCTTATCAGAGGCTTTTTCTGCATCTATTGAGACACCATAAACAGCTTCAGCAAGGTGGCAGGATACAAACTCAACTTACAAAACCATTAGCTTTTCTATACACCAGCAATGAACAAACTGAGAAAGAATATACGGAAACAATTCCATTTACAGTAGCCTCAAAAAAAAAAATCAAATACCTAGGAGTAAATCTAACAAAGGATGTGAAAGACCTCTACAAGGAAAACTACAAACCTCTGAAGAAAGAGACTGAGGAAGATTACAGAAGGTGGAGAGATCTCCCATGCTCATGGATTGGCAAATCAACATAGTAAAAATGGCTGTACTACCAAAAGCAATCTACATGTTTAATGCAATTCCCCTCAAAATTTCAATGACATTCATCACAGAGATTGAAAAATCTACTCTAAAGTTCATTTGAAAACAAAAGAGACCTTGAATAGTCAAGGCAATTCTCAGCAAAAAGAGCAACACTGGAGGTATCTCAACACCTGACTTCAAACTATATTACAAAGCAATAACAATAAAAACAGCATGGTACTGGCACAAAAACAGACATGAAGACCAGTGGAACAGAATAGAGGACCCAGATATGAAGCCACACAGCTATCCCCACTTTATTTTTGACAAAGGTATCAAAAACATATGATGGAAAATAGACAGCCTCTTCAACAAATGTTGCTGGGAAAAGTGGTTATCTGCCTGCAGAAAACTGAAACTAGTCCATGTTTATCACCCTATATTAGTATCAACTCAAAATGGATCAAGAACCTTAATATCAGACCCAAAACTCTGAAGCTAGTTCAGGAAGGAGCAGGGAATACTCTGGAAGTAATAGGTATAGGCAAGGTCTTCCTCAATAGAACCCCAGAAGCTCAGCAACTAAGAGAAAGGATGGACAAATGGGACTTCATAAAATTAAAAAGCTTTTTCACAACAAAAGAAATGTTCTCTAAACTGAAGAGACCACCCACAAAGTGGGAAAAAAATATTTGCCAGCTACACATCAGGCAAAGGACTGACAACGAGAACATACAGGGAGCTCAAAAAAATAAACTCCCCCCAAATCAATGAACTAATAAAGAAATGGGCAACTGAACTAAACAGAACTTTCTCAAAAGAAGAAAATCAAATGGCCAAAAAAACACATGAAAAAATGTTCACCGTCTCTGGCCGTAAGGGAAATGCAAATCAAAATCACATTTAAGATTTCACCTCACCCCTGTTAGAATAACCATCATCAAAAACACCACCACCAACAGGTGTTGGCAAGGATGCAGGAGAAATGAACCCTCGTACACTGCTGGTGGGAATGCAAGCTACTGCAGCCACTCTGGAAAACAATATGGAGGCTTCTTAAAATCTAAGCATAGACCTGCCATATGATCCAGCAATCCCACTCCTGGGGATATTCCCAAAGAAATGTGACACCGGTTACTCCAGAGGCACCTGCACACCCATGTTTATTGCGGCACTATTCACAATAGCCAAGTTATGCAAACAGCCAAGATGCCCCAGCACTGATGAATGGATCAAGAAAATGTGGTTTTTATACACAATGGAATTTTACTCAGCTATGTAGAAGAATGAAATCTTATCATTTGCAAGTAAATGGATGGAATTGGAGAACATCATCTTAAGCAAAGTTAGCCAGGCTCAGAAAGCCAAAACTCGTATGTTCTCCCTCATATGGGGACTTTAGACCTAAAATAAATGCAGTAATGTTATTAGACATGGATCACACATACAGGAGGAATGGGGATAGGTAGAAAACCCAAAACTTGAAAGTGTTTGATGTCCCCACTGCAGAGGAGCTAATACAGAATCCTTAAAATGACAGAGGTCAATATGGGAAGGTGACTAGGAAGTAGTGATGAGGTCTGGTAGAGATGAATCAATTCAGGTTGTAACACACATTTGTACATGGAAGCAATGCTAGGAATCTCTCTGTATAGCTACCCTTATCTCAAACTAGCAAAAATGCTTTGTCTTTCTTATTATGCTTATGTCTTCTCGTCAACAAAATTGGAGAAAAGGGCAGAACAGGTTCTGCCTGGAAGTGAGGGGGGTGGGGGGAGAGGGAGAGGGTGGGGAAGAAGGGGAGAGAAATGGCCTAAACAATGTATGCACATATGAATTAATAAATAAAAAAATGCTCAGTTAGATCTCTATATTTATCTATGATCTGTTTATTCATCTATCATTTATCTTATTTTTGTATCAATTTAGCATCTATCTTATGTATGTATATATCTTTCATCCATGTATTATGTATCTATCATCTATCTATGTATCTATTTCACCTATCTTCTATAATCTCTCCATCCATCTATCTTCTATAATCTATCCATCCATCCATCTTCTATTATCTATCATCTATCTATCTATCTATCTGCCTATCTATCTAACATCTATCTTCTATCATCTATCTATCTGTTTGTCTGTCTGTCTATCTATCTAACATCTATCTTCTATCATCTGTCTGCCTGTCTATCTATCTGTCTATCTGCCCGTCTATCTATCTAACATCTATCTTCTGTCATCCATCTATCTATCTATCTATCTATCTAACATCTATCTTCTATCATCTGTCTATCTATCTATCTGTCTGTCTGTCTATCTACCTATCTACTTGGTGCTGGAGGTTGAGCCCAGGCCTCATGCATGCTGAGCACACACTCTGTCACTGAGCTGTCCCTAAGCTCGTTGACTTTCCTACCAGCTAGGATGCTCTTCCCTGTAATTTCTTCCTGCTTCACATGAACTCATTCTGTAAGAACCGGCTGAAATGCTTGCTGTTTCTTCTGTGAATGTGTGTTCTGGCCCTGCCTGAACCTGAAGGATTTCCATCTCACCCTCACATATTATTTGAACAGTGTATAGATTTTTAGTAGTCACAACATATTGTGAGAATTGGTTTACATGTGGTGTGATGCAGAAATGAGGCTCCTTCTAGCAGTGATGACTTCTTGCGCCTCAGTAAGATATAAACAAACGACAAGATTTTTTTTTTAGCCCTCATGTTCCTTGTGTCTCGTGTGGCCTATGGTCTAAGTCCAGCTGGAAGAAGTGGATTTCACAAAAGTTTGACTTGTTCAATGTTACAACACAGACCCCATCTGTCTCCCTGCTCCCACTGAGCATGTGTTTGCAGGGAGGTTAAGGGGAGTCTAACCTGTCCCTGTGCTCCAGCTCTCACCCTCCTTTAGCTTTCACACAGGTCGAGCAAGGATGATGTACGACACTGAATGGCCGTTTCAGGAGAAGTTACCTCCTCCTCTATGGTAGGAGGAGCAGAGCCTCAAAGCTGAGACTGAAATGAGACAGTGGTTGAGGAATTGAAAGCATAACAAGGAAGGGAAAGGAGACAGAGAGAAAGGCATTAGAAACACAGTGTCCTGTGGGAGAAGCAAGAGCCAAAAGGTTTTTCCTTCCATCTGAGTTTCCTGCAATTCTGTTTAAATTCTGTCTAAACCCTAGTTCTGCACACAGTTCACATTATGCCTGTTGAATATCAGTTCTCATTTCTGAACATGTCAAGGAGGAGCACCATAATTTCCTTAGTTTTGAATTTTCCCAGAAGGATAATTCTTAAAACACAACAGTCAGACTCCTTTACAAATTAATATTTTTGACTGAAGAAAGGAATGCAGACATAAGAAAAATTACTTCATATATTTAATCTTTCTTGTTAACAAGCACTTTATTTAATACATAATATTATTGTATGTTCACATTTCTCAAATTATAGCAGAAATTAGTAGAAGAGATGAAGGCTACAACCTTTCAAAAATGATGTAGGATTTTTGTTTCCAAGAGTAGTTGAAATGTGTAATTAGGATCAATTCTTCTAGTTTTTATTTTTAAAAATGAAAATCATGGAAAAGATGTAAAATGTCTTATAATCATTAAAGTTGTGGGAAAACAGTGAAAATTTCAATTAAAGGTTGGTAAGTATGGCTAAACATATGAAAGAAGGGAAGGAAGGGAAGATAGTATTACAAACTCGAAAGCAGAGGCCGGCCATGGTGGTGCAGCCTGTAGTCCCAGCTACACGGGAGGTGGAGGGGAGAACCCCCACCTGAGGCTGGCCCTGGCAAAAGCACGAGTCTCTAAGGCTAACAAGCATGGGGTGCAGCTCAAGTGGTACCAAGTTTGAGACCCTGGTGCAATGTCTGCATTGCCCCCACCACAAAATGAACACAGAAGTGAAAATAAACATAGACATAAGAGTAGATTTTAAATATTACAATGTATTATGTGAAGTTAAACCTGAACACTTGAATACTGAGGTGAAAGGAAAACTTTGTAGAAAAGTACATTAATAAAGTTATAGGGTCTAAATAGATTGGTAACTATAGAAGCGACAAAAGTGGCCATCACTCCCTCTGCTCTCTCTCCCCCAGTGTTGCGGCCTAGTGTCCTCATACTTCTTTCCATCCATCCTGGGGACTCTTCCACGTGGTGTCCATGCGACAGGATCCTCTAAGGTGCAAGTGTAAGTTCTGGAATCATTTAGCTAACGGAAACAGGTATGGCTATGATTCCTAGAGTTACACCATCCTGGGTAGATCTCTCGCTCTTGTGCTGGTGTTTGATTCTCTTCAACTCCTTTGATATGATCTGAAGTTCCCTGAGTTTCTTAATTTCTTCCTTTACTTGTCCACCATTATTTCTTTACACCAAATAGATAGGGCTGCAAGAACCAGGCTTTGTCAGTCTCTGCCACACAGTGCAGGACTTTTGTCCCTCACACACACTGGCACTTTATAGGCATCAAGTGGTTATTTATTGAAAAAAATTCCTATAATATAGGAAATGAAATGAGGGCCTTTGACAAAATTGCCACAATTCAACATTATGGTGGAGATTCTAGCCAAGGCAATAAGGCAAGGAGTAGTTTCAGAAGACATAAATATTGGGAAATAAGTGACAAAGCCGGTTCTTTGCATATGTTGTGATTCTCAGCTGTGGAAAACAAAAAGAATTAACCTCAGCTGTGTACTTCAATAGGAGGCTTTGTGAAGCTGTAAAGGTACAAAATCAACACTCACACATATGCAAACACTGTTGTCACGACAATAAATTAGGGAATGCATTGGAAGAAATATTTTTGGTAGCAACAGGTGCTCTAAAGTTCCTAGGATGAAGCCTCACAGGAAATATACAGGAAGGTTGTGCAAAAATCTGTAACATTTTACCCATAGCTATAAAGATTCCTAAATAAATGGAGTGGCAGTCTTGCAGGACTCACCATATTAAACACTCCTCACATTAATCTGCAAGATCAACTCAGTTCCACAAAAGTCACAGGTGGATTTGTCCTGTTACTTGAAAACTGATTCCAAAATTCAAGTAAACAATAAATATGCAACAAGAGGCAAAGTGATAAACAAAAGCTAAAAGCTGTCGTTGTGTGACCTCTAATGTTCAAACATTTCACAACGTTCTAATAATGCAAGAATGCACCAATATGAATCCAGAAATAACCCACAGAGCATATGGAGGCTGAGGAAATCATGAAGTGAGTCTCTCAAATAAATGAAGAATGAAAAACCAACACACTAATGTAAAAACAGTTTTGAGATTACTATCTAGTGCCTATGAAATATTCATGTATGAAATTACCAATGGAAAATTATAAATAATACAATAAATTGGACAAAAATAAAATGAAAGACACAGAGCAATAATTTCAAAGGGTATTATGTGAAATTAAGTAAAATTTACACAACTGTGTCCCTGTACATACACACTAGCCACCCTTGCTCCCAGTCTCTCCCATTCCCCCACTCATGACCTCTGGGCATCACTGCTCTAACCTCTGCTCCATGGGATTAACCTTTTATCTTCCATATGTTCACATGTTCTCATATAAATGAGAACATGAAAAATATGTCTTTCTATGCCTTATTTATTCCACTTGACATAATGCCCGTCAAGCTTATCTTTAGTTGACTTTTACTGTGGTATGAGAGCTAACTTCTTAGAAGTTGAATCGCGCAGTACAGCAATGGTAGCATGCATCCGTGCTCAGGCATCTTTAGAATCTGTTCATCCTGCATGAATGAAATGCTAAACCCATTGAAGGCTAACACCCCTTCCCCCTCCCCCAGCCACTGGGAACCCCATTGTCCTTTAGCTTCTGAGAGTCTGAGCACTTTACCACGTTACCTGGGTAGGATTCCGTAGTACGTCGTTATGGTTTGGGTATGAAGTGCTCTGTGGGAGGCTTGGGCTCCAGCTGGTGGCACTATTTTGGGAGATTCTATAGGAGGTGAGTCCTAGCTAGAGGAAGTAAGCCACTGGAGGTGTGTCCAAGACGGTTGAGTTTTGTCCCAGGCCTTTCTCTCATTCTCTTGATACATCTTCCAATCATCATGATGGTGCCTGTCCATGGGCCCTGTAGCCAAAGAGCCAAGGACGGTGGACACTCTGAAACTGTGAGCCAAAATAAGGAATTCAGCCTTTAAGTTGTTTGTCTCAGGTATTAGTTGCAGTGACACAAAAGAGTGACTAACACAGAAAATTGATAGCAGAGAAGTGTGTCATTGCATGGTTCACCTGGAGATGTGCTTTGGAGTTACTTAACGGAAGGAGTTTTGAAACTAGCAGAAACAGGCTGGAGAGACCCTGGGATGCGGTCAGTAGAGCTGTGATTCTGGGAGCACAAAGACCAGAATGCAAGATAGTCACATTAGGAATTAGGATAGTCAACTGCGCACTGGTGAGGTTTCAGGTAGGGACGGGGTGTCTAGTGGAAATCAACTCGAGGACTTTTGTGTTTGCATTGTGACAAACACTTGTCCACACCATTCCCATGCCCTAAAACTCCTCTGACTTGATGATTTCAAGTGACGTATTCAGGGGCTCACTGATAGTTTTGTTTTGCGTGTTATGTGTGCTGTATCTCTATGGTGGAATTTCCAGTTCTGTTATTTTATTCTTCACCTCCAAATTTCTACTTTTTATTCTTATTCTTTTCTCTCTTTGTTCATTTTCCTGGGCTCATTGACCGTGGGTGTGGTGTTAATTTTGAATTCTTTGCCAGATAACTCATACACCTCCATTTCTTCAGGGTCCCTTGCTAGGGATTTATTTTGTTCCCTTGATTGCTTTCATGTTATTTCCTATTTGTTTGTTATGTGTTCCTATTATTTTGTGTGTCTTGTAAGTTTGCATTGAGATCCGCACATTTGCAAAAACAAACAGCTCTTCTGGTCTTTAAGGACAGGCTGTGAGTGGAATGGCCTTCACCAGTCAAGGAGGCCAGAGATCCTGGAGCTTCCTGAGCCTCCTCTGCTGCTGAGTCTCCTCCGGGACTCTGCATTTTCTCCATCACGGGGTCTTGCCAGTTTCTTCCTGTGGAGGTTCCTCGTCCCTTTTCTCCGTGCTGTCTGCTGGCAGTGCTATAGCTTCTCTGGAGTCACCACAAGCCACTCTGCACAGGTTTCTTCTCACCGACACCTGGGCTTTGAGATTGTGCCAAGTCTTAGTGATACTTCAAGTTGGCCAGTTTTGCATTTGTGGCTTCTGGATCTCTGACAGAAGGAGTTAGACCATGCACTGTGGTGTTGCTGTCTCCACGGGAGAAAATGGTGAGGGCTTCTGTTCCACCATCTTGCTTATGTTGGATCCTGCCACTAGATACTTTGTAATAAATTTCTTATTGTCAACCTGTCGAACGTTGTTACTGCCAGTTTCTTTTAGTTACAATTCCCTTAATGTTTTAAGGAGAGCAATAGCTTCTGTTTTGTGTTTCTTTTTGTTTGTTTGAAACAAGGTCTCACTAAGTAGCACAGGCTTATTGCAAACTTGTGACCCTCTTGTCTCAGCTTCCTGAATGCTGGGATTACAGGCAGTACCACCATACCCAGCTTGGAGAGCACTATTTTTTACAAAAATATTCATTATAGAATAAATTACAAATCTAAGCAGAAAACAATTGTAGTCATTTATGCAGCTCTTAAGCTCTTACATAAAGACCTAGAATGGGTATGCAGTATTTAAAGATGAAAATACCTCTCTTTCTTACATTTCCAACTCTCCTTATTATTTATTGGGAAACTACATCCTATTATATCATCCAACAGATTATATTTCAAAATGTCTTTTGGAAGTTAAAAAAAAAAGATCAGTAAGTTTATTTTAAATTTTCTTAAACATTCTTGCTATGCAAAACAATAGAAAAACCATCTCAACATTAAAATATTTTTGAATAAAAATCTTTCCTAACCTGGTAGTTATTCCAATAATCCCTAAACTGTAAAAAAAAGAAATCTGTGATTTTATTCTTATCATGGAAAACGACTTTTTGACATAGTATTTTGATAAGATGGAGCCACAGAAGTACAGGGAGGACCACCCCCATAAGAAGTGGGGGTGACCCATCTAACCCTCAGGGACACAATCACGAAAGCTGAGAACTGTTACACATTTGATGAAATGATAAGACTTTGATAAGATTTGCAGTAAATATGCTATTCCATCTTTGTAGGTTCGATACACTAATGAATGACAAAAAAGAAGAGACACAGTCTTGCTAAACGTAACATTATAAAGAAATTCTGGTTGACAAAGATTACTCATGTGACTAGATCTCTAAGTCTAACTAGAAGCCACATGCCGTAGCGATAGCTTGATGTCTGTGTCACCTGCACACTTTCTGATAGGACTTCTTCTCCGTGTGCAGGAGGAGGGTGGCTTTCAGAAGGAATCAAGTGTAGTGGTCATGGCCTTCATGTTCCTTTTATCAGAACACTAATTCTCAAAACAGGGTAAACTTCGTTTTGTGGTTCTTAGTGGATTAAACTCCTCTCGAGGCATTTCAAATCCTCTGGGATCAAATGACGAAAGTTCTGGCACTGTGTGGTAGAGAGAAATTGAGCTGGATCAGAGCTCCAGTGCTTGTGTGTGAGGGGTGGGGCGGCGAAGAAGCCAAGTGTATTCCTCATTCCTAAGTGGAACATGTCTACATGTGTCCTGTTCAGCTGCAGTGATTGTCCAGTCTAAAGGATGATGTCCGTGGACAGGGAATCTCCTACTAACGCACGTGACTCACCTGCATATCTTTGGTATGGTAATAAACACCACATTGCATCTTAATTTTAAGAATGTGTTTGCTCAGTTTTTGTAAAAACAGGTGTTCTCTCTTTGGCTTATGGGACTATCACTGTACCTTGGATACAGACTAAAAGATCCTTAAACCCTCAACCAAAAGGCAATCAACCAACCAATCAATCATTAAATGAAAACAAATTCAACAGGGTTACTCTATTGGTTTGGGTAATCTATTCTGAGTATCAAAAGGATGTTGGATTTCTGCTAAGAATGTCAGGAAAAACACACTCTGGAATGCAGATGATTCCCTGGGGTACCTTGTGACACTTTCATGTCCCACGTGAAAGGGAGTAATTACCATACATCCAAGACAATCAAGTCACTGAGTAGTCAGCGTTGTGTTCATCTCACAAGGTAAAGAATCCCAATAAATTGAGGTGTTGGCTCAAGGTCAAGTGGCCACAAATGCATAGAAGAAGAGAAGTTACCCAGACCAACTGTACGACTCACTACAGAGTTGCCATTAAGGCAGGCTTTCATATTTCTTTTTTATAGGTGTGTCTGTTTCCCTTTGTCTTATTTCTTCCTCTTTCATTTTGCTTAGGGTTGTTCTTCATGAACAACATATTAAAATAGCAGTAACTTAGAGACTTTAAGATGTGAAGGTGACTGGATTTGAGGAGTCATAAACTTTGCTAATCCACTCAGGAATGGATATGTTTATAAAAATTTTTTGTCTCCCACTTTAGGGAGAAGTGAGATTGACCTTGATTGCATGGATGGTTGTGTCTTGTACAGAAAACACACCACTTGGTTGCGGTTGTGTTGCTCAGAAGAGTGGCTACGGATGCAGAGTAACAAAGGCACTTGACTGACTCAGTTACTAAGTGTTTTTCTCAGCTCCGATCCCTCCTTCTGAACTCCACTTTGTGAAGCTGGCATGATATTCTACAAGATACATTTTGTCATTGTCAGCGTTTTTTCATAGATTTTCCATAGGATTACATTAAAGGAAGAGCGGAGGCTAGGAAGAGGGAGGTGGCTTGAGGGAGGCCCCCAAAGTTCATGTATGGGAACTTTGATCCCCAAGGCAACAGCAGCGGAGGTGGGACGTAATAAACAATGATGAGGTCATGGGAATTCTGCATTCATAAATTTACAATGTCACTGTTGTGAGAGCGTGGGTTAATTATCAAGTGAGTGGGTTTGCTGTAAAAACAGGTTCAGTTTCCTGTGCCGAGCCCTCCTTCTCCCATGGGTCTGTCTGTCTCTTTCAGCGTCTGCTGTGGGATGGCACAGCATGAAGACCCTGGTCAAATGGGGGTCCCTCTACCTTGGACTTCCCATCTTCTAGAACTATAAGAGTTAAATCTCTGTTATTCTTAAATTAGCAAGAGTGTTAGCTAGTTTCCTCGTCATTGTGGCCAACTATCTGAGAAGAACAGGGTAGGAATTATTTATTTTGGCTCAGTTTCATGTATAGTCACAACATTGACCCCACTTTCAGTACCAATTTTCTATATTAGTGTTTTTATAAATATTACCAAAAGCCTGAGAGAAACGGCTGAAGGTAGGAAGTGCTTATTTTGTCTCATGGTTTCAGAGGTGTCAGTCCATGGTAGTAGAGAAGGCGTGATGGAGCAGAACAACTTACCTCATGGTGGCCAGGAAGCAGAGACAGGTGGGAGTACAGAAAGGGACCAGGGTAAGGTACATGACCCCAGTCACTACTTCCTCCAATAAGTCCCACCTCCTACCTTCACCACTTCCTAATGATGCCAGTGTATTAGGAATTTATGGGATTAATCATTTACTGGGTCAGGACACCGAGCTAGCCATCTAGAAAGTGGCATCAATGACACACTCACATGTGTGCTTCACTTGGTCCCCAGGTAGGCATTTCTTTATCCAGACAATCAAAGTTAACCTTCATACCCAATGTCACATATTCTGCTAGACCAAAATGGACTAAGACTTTCCTTCCCATTCCTTGTTCCTGCCTGCATGTTTCATCAGTCAAGGGTTTAGAGATCCGTTGCAACAGGAATTGGCAGCCCAGTCAGGCTACCTCCTCCGAGGGCTGTGTTCTGTCACTCCAAGTCATTTCTCATAGCATCCGAGGTAATCTTTGCCACTGGACACACTTAGTCCTTGACCACTCAGGTTTTAATTTTGTGAGGTTCTTCTTCCAAGCTTCCAATGTAGCACCAGAAACTTGGTAGAGATTTCTCAAAACTCTGATGGAGTCAGAAGCTCGGAGGTCCCTCTCCAAGCTTCACCATGCATTTCCCTTCTTCATTCCATTCTCTTAGCCATGAGGTAATGTATTCTTTTTTTAAAAAAAAATTTATTATTCATTTATTCACATGTGCATACATTGTTTAGGTCATTTCTTCCCCCTGCTCCTTGCCCCTATCCTCTTCTCCCTTCTCCCCCTCACTTCCAGGCAGAACCTGTTCTGCCCTTTTCTCTAATTTTGTTGAAGAGAAGACATAAGCATAATAAGAAAGACAAAGTGTTTTTTCTAATTGAGTTAAGGATACCTATACAGAGAGATTCCTAGCATTGCTTTCATTTACAAATGTGTGACTTTTTGAATCTTACCCCAGTGTTACTCTTAAGGTCTGTTAGCCCTCATTGACGTGCATGCAATGATAAATAATGAATTATTTTCTGTTAAAATTGTTTTTTTTTTCCTATGGACACTATTATAGTCAGTTACTGAGAGTGGGATGTTTTTAATTTTTTAAAATTTATTTGCCATTTATTGTTTTAGTCTGGCTATTTTGTCTTGACCTATCTTTTGGTTTACTCATCTAGCTCTGGATATTTGTCACAAAATTTAATCCAGTTTTTCTGTGATTTCAGCTGTTTTCATTCCTAAAATTTTCATTTGGTTATCTTTTATAGTTGCTGATTCTTGCAAAAATTCTCCAACATTTCATTTAATCCTTTGAACTTGTTAATAACAATGATTTTAAAGTCCACAACTCAAAATTCTGACAAATTCTCATCATTTTTGTTCCAAGCCTATCAGTTTTACTAGTTTACCTGTCATGCCCCTGGATATAAAACTGAAGACTTATCATTCATGTTTCTTTATCCTGCTCTCAACTTTTCTGTGTACTTACAAGGGTATCTTTATTTTTTTGTATGCAACATATATTTCTATTCTTTTGTATGGTGGAATAACTTTTGTCCTTAATTCAAGGACTTAAATCCATCCATTCTTCCTAAGTAATATTTTTGTTTGTTTTCCTTAAAATTAGGGGTATTTAAAATTATTACTATTATCACTCCATTTTTGTAACTTGTTTACTTATTTTATACTTTTAGTTATATCCTAGAGAGTAAAAACTTGTAACTCTTAGTTATCAGACCTAATATATTAGTGTTTTTACCCTTTGCCAGACAGGGCAGGTGCTCAGAACATTTTCACGGCATGTCATTGTGCCCTTTGCAGCCTGGGCTCCTGTGTCGTCTCTGGGCAGACATTTAATTCACTCAGGACATTATTGCTGCTGTTATTGCCCCAATATTCACTTAGATTTGCCACATATTTCTCTTCTCTGTTACTTCCATCCACTGCTGAGCTCCTGAACTCTCAGTCAGATCATTTACCTTCTATTAATATGACTCCCTTTAATAATTTCCATAGGAGGAGTCAGGGTGACAGAACCTCACAGATTTTCATCTGTCATTTTCTTTCAGTACTTTGATGATATCAGTCCATATTATCAGTATTATTTTTTTTCTGTTGTGAAGTTAGGTGCCATTCTTACTCTTGCTTCCTTGCAGGTAACATGCTGGTCTTCCCACTGGCTATTTTTAAGATTTTCTTTCCTGCTTTCAGTTTTTAACAGCTTATCTAGGATGTAGGTTGGTGTGCTTTCCTGTTTTTCATTTATTATAATTGAGGTTTATAACACATCTTAAATCTGTGGCTTTATTGTCTCTCGCCAGATTTGGAGAATTCTCACTAGGCTCTTGCTAGAACTTATTTTCTAGCCTGTCTTTGTGATGCTTCAATTGTAAGAATGTCAAGTGTTTTCAGACTTTCACAAATGTTTATAACTTTATATTGATTTATTTACAGCTTTCTGACTCTGTCTGAATATTGTGTTCAGATCTTTTATCTTTCTAATCTAGCTTCAGCTTTTACTCATTAAATAAATCCATTCTTCAAACTGTTATTTCAGCTATTATATTTTCAGTCCTGAATTTTCATTTGACTAATGTTCACAGCTATTGATTTTTGACCAAATTTTTCACTTTGTCCTTTACCTCTTTGAATATGCTAATCACACCACACTTTATTTTAAAATCTGTACCTAATAAGTGCATTTCTTGATTTGTCCTGGGTCTGTTTCTATCAAACTTTCTTGTCTTGGTTTATAATTAATGGTTGTCTTCTAAAGTCTGACTGTTTTAGTTAAATGAGAAGACACTGTATACTAAAAGGTACAGAGGTAACTTGATGTTTTGGGTGACATTAATCATTCTCCTAGGTGAACATGACGAGTTTCTGACAGATCACAAGACCAGGATCCTGGCTTAAACACATCAACTTGATGCAACCGTGAGCTTCAATGACTTGAATCTGTCTCCAGACTGTTTAATTGAAGATCGCTCTCCCACTTGGGTGTAGCCATGTTGAATCATGAATAAATGCTCCAGTGCTTCTCAGAGCTTATCTCACTGCTAAACTCTCCTTTCCAAACCTTTCCCAGTCCATATATCTTCTGAAAGTTCTTCTCAGCTACATTTTAGAGGAATCTTGATGCAAAAACAAAAATGGTATCAGTTCTAAACTCATTAATTTCCTTTGTAGTCTTGGACCTGAAAGTCTTCTTGAACATAATTATTTAATATTTTTACAAAGATTTAAAAAAATTTTTCCCAGAGATTTGAAAGTTGTGGTCAGCATGATTGGTAGAAGACAAAATATTGCTAATAGCATCACTCACAGCAATTTTATTGTTCTCCGAATAAAGGTGCCGTAAATAACCTCTGCTTTTTCCCCATGGTTCTATGCCAATGAGTGAAGCTTAGTTTGTAATAGGGAGGGTGATAAAAGTCATAGTTCTTATCAGTAATGATAGAGAGCAAGAATCATGTGCCCCAATTTTTAAGATAAGTTTATTCTCAGAAGTAAACTGTGAAATTTGGGATTCAAGGAGGAGAGCAGAATTAAGCATGTCTGCTCCTGACAGATTGACCAATTTCTCTCATGAAAATGTCCCCAGTTCAACTTGGGAGGAAAGCCAGGGCTGAATTTGAGGGAGTGGCCATGTGAAGGGAGATGTACTGAAAGGTATGCCCTGGAGTTTGAGATAGAGCACCTCAAGCCTTTTTAAGGTGTTATAATCTCTGAACTCTCTGTACTATAGTGTTTCTGGTTGATAGAGTGATTTCTATTTGTTGCTGAATCCTTACTGATGTTTCCTGTTCCTACTTTTAAGTGAAGCCACTGTCCACCTGTCAATGGGGACTTAGCTTCTGCCTCTCCTCTTCCTCCTCTTCCTCTTCCCTTGTCTGCTGACTGCCTTAGTTGAGCGGCTCCTACTCACTTCCGTCCCCTCACAGTTCTCCAAGTTGCTGTTGTCATCTGCTATCCTCCATAGATCATTTATGGTTTTCTCTGCTCATGGCCTCCCCTACTAATTTTTAGTCTTTTTCTGGAGCTTATTTAATTCATACTATTTTAAATCATTTCATAAGCATTGAGGAAGAAAGGAGATAATTACAGTTACCATTTGCCACCTAGGGTTCAAATACAAACTTAGTTTTAATGTAGTTTTTTCACAAAATTAAATTAGTATTTATTATTCTATAGCTCTTAGGAGAGAATTTAACTGAGCATCAGATTGCCTTTACTTTGCAATTCATTGTTTTTTAACTTTGTAGTTTATTGTTAGGTAAAACACTACAATTATAGATAGATAAATAAACCCTTTAATGATCAATTCTTTTAACCAAAGCTTATGCAGTATTAGTATTTGTTTAACCTTGGGAATAGATTGAAGAAACAATAAGGGATCTCAATTGCAGGAATTAGACTAGTTTAATAAAATATTACTTTAGGAAGTCTATTGATCAAAAAATCCAGTCTGTTAATCTATGAACCAAATGAGCAAAGATGAAAGTTGAAAAATATATTTAATGATAAAGCTTTAAACTTAGATATACAGATCATATTACTCTACTTCATATTTCACTGTGTAGGCATTTCCTTTGCAAAGCTAAAATGGTACACTTAATAATGGCACTTATATTCTATTTGAAAATATAACCTTTTCATTTTAGAAAGGTAATAGAAGTGTTTCTATCAGTTAGATAATTGGATTTTAGCCTCTACCTCTGGGCATTGGGAAAAATTTGGTACTTTTTTTTTCCCTCAATTTCCATTTTGTGTAGAGAAAGTTCGGTTCTGTGAAAAGTGATAACAAAAATAATAGTGCAGCGCTGGTTGGGAGGAAGCATTTTCTCTTTCAGAAATCCATAGGGAAAGAGGGTGACCCTATTTTTCACCTGAAGCAAATTGCTATTTCAGAGAGAAGAGCAGAGTGCCCATCCAGGAGGGGCAGCAGTCGTACAGCCCTTGCACTGGTGCTTACTTGAGGTCAGAAACAGCACCCAGTGCTGGAGAGGCTAATTAAATTAATCCAGGGGAAAAAATGACAGTTGTGCAGACCGATCTGGGGGTTCCCAAGCCCTCCCTCTGCCCTCTGTAGTCCGTTTGCGCAGCTGTGCTCGTTAGCATCTCAGCACACACTCAGTGTCTCCCATGTGGTTCCTGGATCCTTTAGTCGCTTGCGTAAACTGCAGTGTGAACACTGGACTGTTCTGTGATTGAACACTGGACTGTTCTGTGATTGATGGATGCCACAGGAAGGAAATGTAATTGCTTTGACTGTGAGGCAGTAAATGAATATTCCCTTTGGAAACTCAGCTTGCTTCAGTTAGACCCAAACATGTCAAGTGATGCAGATGATCAACTCACAGCTTATGATCCACGCGGATATCTTTCTCTTTTATGTTCTGATTTTAATGGAATATAGCAAACTAACATCTGTTGTTCTCAGCATCAGAAATCTGTTCTTTCAACACAAAGGTTTGCGGAGCATTGATATTTTACTAAGAATAAAGTGTGTGTGGCAATTAGATTACACCATGTTTTGATGTCAGATTCGAACGTTCTTTGGAAAGGTCACTGTTGTGTGTGTGTGACCTACTGGGGTGTCCCTCGATGACAGATGTACATACAGGGTAAAATGATTTCAGTGATAATGTTCGTGGCGAGGACAAAGGAACCGAGAAGTGAGGAACGCTTGTTCGTGTTTAAGAGATAATCCAGTATTATCAACACTTTGTCATGCGTTCTTGGTGTCTGGGCTTTAGGGAGCAATTTTGTTCCATGTGAGAAATACTGCTCCACTCATGAAGAGGTTGACTATCTACTAAGATATGTTTAGTATATCCACAGGTTTTTTCCACTTCTCAGCTTAGAGTCTTGAACAAAATAGGTAATAGAATTAGAACCTCTCTTGGAACCATAGAGTCATAGGGTTGTAATGTTCTTCTTAGGGCGACAAAGAGATGTTAGGATGGATATAAAGGAGAAAATCAAGAGTTTAAGAATCATTTTAACGTGACTAATATCACTTTAACTAGTATTACTAAACAAACAGGTTTGCTTGTATGCTTAGACAGTGGTAGAAACGAATCTGAATTCCTGTTAACTGGTTTTTCTGATAGAAAAATCTTGATTCTATCACGTCTCCATGTTTTGCTGGCATTATACTGCTGGCTTTCAAGTGCATGAGGTGAGCATTATGACCTCAGGACCCAACACATGACTTTTAAAAAATCCAATTCAACCTACAGTTCTACATTATCCATACACGATTGCAAAAAATAAAAATGACGAACAGAAAACAAATGCATCTCTATTCACTGCATTTCTCATTACTCTGACAAAGTACCTGACAGAAACAACCTAAGGGAGGGAGACTCATTTTGGCTCACAATTTGGGTTCAGAGGTTGCCATTCATCTTGGAGGGTGGGTGTGCGAGCAGCTCACTTCATGGCTGACAGGAAGCAGAGCAGAGCCGTGACAGGGAAGGCCCAGGGCAAGATACAGTCACCCAGGACATGACCCGAGTGACTTTCTTTCTCCACCTGGGCCACCACCTCCAAATAGTCAGTGCATTAAGCTTTCATGATCTGTCATCTCTGGGAACACCCTCACAGACACACCTAGGGGTTTCTCAGTTCTTTCAAGCTGACAGTCAAAAGTAACCATCACAATACCCAAATACAGGCCAAGACAGTAACAGTCAATGTTACTCTTGACTTCAGGTTTTCTTTTATCTCAACCGAAAACTCGCAAGTTTTGAAACTCATTTAAGCAGAACACTGTTCCTAAGGACATGAACCATGACACAATTTTCATTCAGAAGAAAAAATTGCCATTCAGAAGACTTTTGAAAAGTAGGACCTTCCATTACTTCTAATACCTGAAACTGGATTCGGGAGTTATTTCCTGCTGCTAGTCCACCATTGGCCCTACAGCTCAATAGCTTTTTTGTTTTGCTAAATATTCTATTTTACCTTACAGTTCATGTGTAGTTACTTACATGTGTATATACTCACATAGTCAGGAGAATTGTAAATTATAAACTTTATAAGGAAATTGGAGAATTCACCCAGGCAAGAACAAGTTGAATGGCTGAAAATTGTATTCTTCAATTTAATCTATAAGGTGAAGCACCTGTTAGGCTGTAGTATAAAATAATAATGCAGGAAAAAAGTCAAGAATGTGGTACTGCATTACTGAGGTTTCCAAGTGATCGGAACCATCAAGACAGACGAGAGGAGCTGGGGACCTGTGACATGGGAAGTGGAGCTTTATATTCTTGCTACCTTGGTCAGAGGCATGAGTGTAGCAGGAAATAGTAATCACATGTTTAAATCAGACCAGATGCTATCAAAGACACGTGCTAGTGCAAACTGCACATCTTAGTGCACCTTTCTGGATGAAATGTTTGCAGGATCAGATAATAGTAATTTAAAAATTAGAAATGAGACAATGTTTAGATTAATTTTATTGACCTTAATTTTAAATTAAATGATTAATGAATATTGCATATAAAGATGCCCCACAGTTGAAAACAGAAACTCTAGCATTACACAGATTACTATTTTAATTGGGAAATGCTTTATTTGAGCAGAAATTCATCTTCATTCATGGTGGGAAGGGAGGAGGAAGGAACAATGGAGCCTTAAGTTATTTTGCATCAGTATTTCACCTGTGGATCATGGGAGAAAGTAATGCAGATACAGTGCTTCGGTCTGTACAACAAAATTCCTGGAAGATATCTCTGGCCATATTTTAAAAATGCAAAGTCAAACTTAACCAAATATCAGAAAGAATACTTTCCATTAGGGAACTCAGCCCCTATTCTATTTGCTCTGTTTTTTTTTTTTTTAAATTGTTTGATGTGTTGAGGACGTGTGGTCTTTAACTTATGTGACTTTATTTAGTAAGTCTTCCCAAAGATACTCAAATGTTATGCAATTCTTTTGTGAGCTGAATATTGTATATAACTATATTAGCACTGAGTCTGCTTTTATAAATGATGAATTGTACAAAAGTGGAGAACTGAAAACTTTCCACAAACAGTTCCAGAATTAGATCGAATGTTAAGAAATATACAATATGAAAAAAGGAGGGAATGATATGTGAGACTGATACAATTGACCATGAGAAAGAAAACTAAAATGCAAACAACCTGCTCAAATTAGGATTGAAAAAAAAAAGAACATTTGAACACAATCTGAAAGCATAGAAGCTATGAAAGACACAACACATATTTTAAAAATACTTTAGATCCAAAAGGTAACATTAAAAAGTTCAAATGATAAGTATGAAAAATATTTGCACACAATAAAAAGATTAATATCTGTAATGAACAAAGAGTTCATGTAAACTGGCACAAAAGTTTTGAAACTCATTTAAGCAGAACACTGTTCCTAAGGACATAATCCATGACACAATTCTCATTCAGAAGAAAAAATTACCAGTCAGAAGACTTTGAAAAGTAGGACCTTCCATTACTTCTAATACCTGAAACTGGATTTCCTGCTGCTAGTCCATTGTGTGTAGTTAATATGTGATTCATGAATGATTCACATCTGATGCACTTGACTACATGATTTTAGGCCCTGATTTTATTTTATTTTTATTTTTAAGTATTTTTTTTCTTTTATTAATATGTACAACGAATGTTTGGGTCATTTCTCCCCCCCTTCCCCCAAACCCTTCCTTATCCCCTCCCCCCATCCCCCACCCCCTTCCTTATCCCCTCCCCCCCCGACCCCCTCTGTCACTTTAAAGTTTCTGCTTTAGTTTCTCTGCATTGAGGGCAACAAATGCCATCTAGTTTTTTGGTATCTTACCTATCTTCATACCTCCCTGTGTGCTCTCGCTTTATCATGTGCTCAAAGTCCAATCCCCTTGTTGTGTTTGCCCTTGATCTAATGTCCACATATGAGGGAGAACATACGAATTTTGGTCTTTTGGGCCAGGCTAACCTCACTCAGAATGATGTTCTCCAATTCCATCCATTTACCAGCGAATGATAACATTTCGTTCTTCTTCATGGCTGCATAAACTTCCATTGTGTATAGATACCACATTTTCTTAATCCATTCGTCAGTGCTGGGGCATCTTGGCTGTTTCCATAACTTGGCTATTGTGAAAAGTGCCTCAATAAACATGGGTGTGCAGGTGCCTCTGGAGTAACCTGTGTCACAGTCTTTTGGGTATATCCCCAAGAGTGGTATTGCTGGATCAAATGGTAGATCAATGTCTAGCTTTTTAAGTAGCCTCCAAATTTTTTTCCAGAGTGGTTGTACTAGTCTACATTCCCACCAACAGTGTAAGAGGGTTCCTTTTTCCCCGCATCCTCGCCAACACCTGTTGTTGGTGGTGTTGCTGATGATGGCTATTCTAACAGGGGTGAGGTGGAATCTTAGCGTGGTTTTAATTTGCATTTCCTTTATTGCTAGAGATGGTGAGCATTTTTTCATGTGTTTTTTGGCGTTTGAATTTCTTCTTTTGAGAAAGTTCTGTTTAGCTCACTTGCCCATTTCTTTATTGGTTCATTAATTTTGGGGGAATTTAGTGTTTTGAGTTCCCCATATATTCTGGTTATCAGTCCTTTTTCTGATGTGTAGCTGGCAAATATTTTCTCCCACTCTGTGGGTGTTCTCTTTAGTTTAGAGACCATTTCTTTTGATGAACAGAAGCTTTTTAGCTTTATGAGGTCCCATTTATCTATGCTATCTCTCATTTGCTGTGCTGCTGGGGTTTCGTTGAGAAAGTTCTTACCTATACCTACTAACTCCAGAGTATTTCCTACTCTTTCTTGTATCAACTTAAGAGTTTGGGGTCTGATATTAAGATCCTTGATCCATTTTGAGTTAATCTTGGTATAGGGTGATATACATGGATCTAGTTTCAGTTTTTTGCAGACTGCTAACCAGTTTTCCCAGCAGTTTTTGTTGAAGAGGCTGCTATTTCTCCATTGTATATTTTTAGCTCCTTTGTCAAAGACAAGATGGTTATAGTTGTGTGGCTTCATATCTGGGTCCTCTGTTCTGTTCCACTGGTCTTCATGTCTGTTTTTGGACCAGTACCATGCTGTTTTTATTGTTATTGCTTTGTAATATAGTTTGGAGTCAGGTATCGTGATACCTCCTGCATTGTTCTTTTGACTGAGTATTGCCTTGGCTATTTGTGGCCTCTTGTGTTTCCATATAAATTTAACAGTAGATTTTTCAATCTCTTTAATGAATGTCATTGGAATTTTGATGGGAATTGCATTAAACATGTAGATTACTTTTGGGAGTATCAACGTTTTTACTATGTTGATTCTACCAATCCATGAGCATGGGAGATCTCTCCACTTTCTATAGTCTTCCTCAATCTCTTTCTTCAGAAGTGTATAGTTTTCCTTGTAGAGGTCTTTCACATCTTTTGTTAGGTTTACACCTAGGTATTTGATTTTTTTGAGGCTATTGTAAATGGAATTGTTTTCATACATTCTTTTTCAGTTCGCTCATTGTTAGTGTATAGAAATGCTAATGATTTTTCTATGTTGATTTTATATCCTGCTACCTTGCTGTAGCTATTGATGATGTCTAGAAGCTTCTGAGTAGAGTTTTTTGGGTCTTTAAGGTATAGGATCATGTCGTCTGCAAATAGGGATATTTTGACAGTTTCTTTACCTATTTGTATTCCTTTTATTCCTTCTTGCCTAATTGCTCTGGCTAGGAATTCCAGTACTATGTTGAATAGGAGTGGAGATAGTGGGCATCCTTGTCTGGTTCCTGATTTTAGAGGGAATGGTTTTAATTTTTCTCCGTTAAGTATAATGCTGGCTGTAGGTTTGTCATATATAGCTTTTATAATGTTGAGGAACTTTCCTTCTATTCCTAGTTTTCTTAGAGCTTTTATCATGAAATGATGTTGGATCTTATCAAAGGCTTTTTCTGCATCCATTGAGAAGATCAAGTGGTTTTTGTCTTTGCTTCTGTTAATGTGGTTTATTGCGTTTATTGATTTTCATATGTTGAACCACCCCTGCATCCCTGGGATGAAGCCTACTTGGTCATGGTGAATGATCTTTTTGATGTGTTGCCCATTTGGTTTGCCATTATTTTGTTGAGGATTTTTGCATCAATGTTCATTAAGGAGATTAGCCTATAGTTCTCCTTTTTGGAGGTGTCTTTGCCTGGTTTTGGGATAAGTGTAATACTGGCTTCATAAAATGTGTTTGGCAGTTTTCCTTCCCTTTCTATTTCGTGGAACAGTTTAAGGAGGGTTGGTATCAGTTCTTCTTTAAAGGTCTGATAGAATTCAGCAGAGAATCCATCAGGTCCTGGACTTTTCTTTTTGGGAGACTCTTGATTGCTGCTTCAATTTCATTTTGTGTTATAGATCTATTCAGGTGATTAATATCCTCTTGGTTCAGTTTTGGATGATCATATGTATCTAGAAATCTGTCCATTTCTTTTAGATTTTCAAATTTATTTGAATATAGGTTCTCAAAATAGTCTCTGATGATTTCCTGGACTTCCATGGTGTTTTCTGTTATCTCCCCTTTTGCATTCTTGATTTTACTGATTCGGTTTTTTTCTCTTCTCATTTTAGTCAGGTTTGCCAGGAGTCTATCAATCTTGTTTATTTTTTCAAAGAACCAACTTTTTGTTTCATTAATTCTTTGTATGGCTATTTTGGTTTTTATTTCATTGATTTCAATTCTTATTTTTATTATTTCTCTCCTTTTTGTTTTGGGATTTGCTTGTTCTTGTTTTTGTAGGAGTTTGAGATGTATCATTAGGTCATTGATTTGGGATCTTTCAGTCTTTTTAATATATGCACTCATGGCTATAAACTTTCCTCTCAGGACTGCCTTTGTTGTGTCCCATAAGTTCTGGTAAGTTTTGTTTTCATTTTCATTGACTTCCAGGAACCTTTTAATTTCCTCTTTTATTTCATCAATGACCCATTGTTCATTAAGCAATGAGTTATTCAGTTTCCAGCTTTTTTCATGCTTTTTGTCTTTATTTTTGTTGTTGAGTTCTAGTTTTATTGCATTGTGATCAGATAGAATGCACAGTATAATTTCTACTCTCTTATATTTGCTGAGGCTTGCTTTGTGCCCTAGGATATGATTTATTTTGGAGAAGGTTCCATGGGCTGCTGAGAAGAATGTATATTGTGTAGAAGTTGGATGAAATGTTCTGTAGACATCAACTAGGTCCATTTGATCTATGGTATGTTTTAGATGTAGGATTTCTTTATTGATTTTTTGTTTGGATGACCTATCTATTGACGATAGTGGGGTGTTGAAGTCTCCCATGACCACTGTGTTGGAGTTAATATGTGCTTTTAGGTCTTTCTGGGTATGTTTGTTGAAATTGGGTGTATTTGCTTTGGGTGCATATAGGTTGATAATTGTTATTTCCTTTTGATCTATATTTCCCCTTTTATTAGCATGAAGTGTCCTTTTTTATCTCATTTGATCAATGTAGGTTTGAAGTCTACTTTGTCAGAGATAAGTATTGCTACTCCCGCCTGTTTTCGGGGGCCATTGGCTTGGTAAATCTTCTTCCAGCCTTTCATCCTAAGTCTATGCTTATAGGTACCTGATTTTAAAAGAGTTCATGTTCGGTTTCCATAAATCCATCATCCCTGGAGATGTTTCTTCCATTACTTACTTACTGGTATTATTGTACAGCAATTATATAAGGCTTTAATTATTTGATTTTCTAAGAAGTATCAGATGAAGATGAACAGAAATAACTTTTGAATTTTCGATGTGCTGTTTTCTTCTACTAATTGTCTTCACCAAAATTTAAAAGCATCATAGTCTGTATAAATCATTCTGTTGTGCAGAGGTTCTCACCTATTTTCCAACATGTCATAAAATACATTTTACCATTATATTTGTAAACTGAGTTGAGGGAAATTCTCAAGGGCAGTACTTCTATTTTCAATCCTCTTCTCCTCATTAAAGACAGAGAATGAAGAGACCCAAGGCTGGGTTATGTAGAAGAACAACCCTGAACCATGCTAAATCAATGTTTTACAGTCATGAATTTTGACACTTTTAGCATTGTTAGGGACAAATTATTTATGACATGCCAATGCATTAGGATACAGAATAAGAACCACTGATAAAATTGTCAACTGTCTTTCCTTTGACATGCTTATGTCACCTTTGATTCTTGGCTGCTATAACTTGACATTAATATATCTTCTAATTTAAAATAATGGCCAGCAGATGTTGGATTGGCATGGGTGACTAGAACATGCTGTTGTCAGAATCCTTCAGCTGAAAGATTCCCTTGCAAGTAGTCCCCCGAGGCCCCATTTCATTCCCTGCAGCTTCCCCTTCCCAGATGAAGGATGCAATGGGCTCTCCAACACCAAACACACATCTCAAAAAATTCAAGTACTGCCATTAATGGTAACTGAAACTGGGTTATATAAGGAGTAAGTCTGCAAGCTGCTTAGAGTTCTTGATCTTAGGAGGGTTCTAGTCTCTAAAAAGTAAATACATGTGAGGCATAACTATGCTGTATGCTAGTTTTGAGACTCACTTTAGTGACTTCACAGGAGCAGTGTAAAAATACCATGCTTGAAGTTCCAGAATTAGAGTGAATGTTAGGAAATACACAATATGAAGAAAGGAGGGAATGATGTGGAGACATGAAAAAGAAAACTAGAATGCAAACAACCTGCTCAAATTAAGATTGAAAAAAAGAGAACATTTTAACCCAATCTGAAAACATAGAAGCTATGAGAAACACAACACATATTTTAAAAATATTTTGGATCCAAAAGGTAATATTAAAAAGTTCAAATGATAAGTATAAAAAATATATGCACACAGTAAAAGTGATTAATATTTGTAATAAACAAAGAGCTCATGTAAACTGGCACAAAGGTACAATTAAATTGCCTTGCCAGAAAAGAAAATAGCAGAAGATATAATTAGAAAATACACAAATGGTGAAACACATACTAACGAATGCTCAAATTCAGTAGTGGCAGGGTAACAAATCAGAACATCAATGAGGTATAATTTATAACCCATCAGATTGTCAAAAACTAGATAGGGTAATGTACCTGTATGAACAGGTATGAGATAAAGAGAATTTCCATATGTTGCTGGAGGATATTTCGAATGTTATAAGTCTTTTAGAAGCACTTGGTGTGTGGTCAAGGCACATCTTTCAAAGACATCCAAGTAATTCTTTTATGTTTGATAGCCTTAACTATAGAAAGGAATCCTTTGAGGTTTTATAGCATGTAGTGATAGACATTTACCTGTGGTGTGAACAGCCTGTCTGATTAAAGGAAGAAACCACAGGCAAAGATGTCTTCTGCCTCATCTAGCACTGCGCCCACATTGGTCTTTGGGTCTTTAATTTCTTTAGTTCATGAGTACTTACTTATTTATGTTTCATACATTCTGCTTTGGCCTGGGATAGGTTCCATTCTTGCCTTTTTAAACTTTAAAATTTGATTTAATTAGCACCACCTCTTAGATAACTTCCCTGAGGTTTTAATTTTGCCTCCTTCTGGCTGCCATAAGTAACAGTCTTAGTGTTTGTCAAGGCATTCTTGACCTTGTTTGGTGATCCGTTGTTTATTTCAGCTGGTTCCTTGCACAGTGAGCTTGTGTTGCTTTACTTTGCATCTCCAGTCTTGGAGGCACTTTCGTGTACAGAGTATGTACTCAATAAATTTCTCTTTCAACACAGCCAGTGCTGGAGCTGTAAGAATTTTGGAAACATAATACTGGAGTTGACCACTATGCTCCTAGTTTTGAACATGGTTGTTTAGAATCTTAATTTTTAAATTGCATGAATTTTTAAATAGGTGAACTAGAAAGAGCTAATTTCCCTTAAAAGTAATGTTTATAGCAAAGTGCGTTCTAAGGGCTCTTCAGTAGCATAAGAGCCCAAACTGAACCCCAAAGCATTTGAAACCAACTTAATCCTTAGAAAGAATGGAGGTGTCCACATTACACTCCCAAAAGTCAGAGTAGATGCACTGCACTCATTATCTCGCGGTCCCTATCTAGGTCCAGTACTAAATCCTGAACTCCACTCAAGCACGTGAGAAGCTTCTGACTTAGGGCAGCTGGATCCATTGTTGTAGACAAAGACATTTCCAAACATAATGAGCAGGCATACTTCTTAAGTGCAAGCAATAAGGACTAACTGGTGATCTTATTTAGAAATTGAAAATGACTTTATTTAAAGGACATTGAAGCTTGTTGGGTCTCTGGGTGTGCTGAGAGTAGACTGGGAAGGAGAGTGGGGTGATGGGAAGTCTGAAGGACCAGGAAACAGAAACCACAGCAAGTGCATTCCAGCACAGGAAAGGGCAGAGTCGCGTGATTGCTGCCAGTAACCACACGACGTATCTGACATTCCCAAGACCTGTGTCACATCTCCTTTTGCATTTAACGTCCGTTAGTCATTGGGCAATGACATGACTATTGCTCCTGCAGTAGTGAGAGAAGGGTATTTTCTCCCATTTTCACCATGAGAGATCAGGAAGTTAATGACAAGGGACCGTGAGCTACTGGACATCCACAAAAGAGGAATGCGTCCGTCACAGAGGACGATGCTCACAAGGCAGGTGCATCAATGAGACCATGAGAACCCGAAAGTGAGTTAGGTCAGGGAATGATAATGGCGTTTCAGAAAAGGGATTCCGATTTGTTCAGAAAACAGCAATGTGGCACATATTGACAATATGACATGCTCCCTCCTTGGCCTTAACAGGACTATCAGGGTGGTGTTTAGGAATCCAGGGACGAATTTTTATGAAATGTTTAGTCTCAGCTAACCATCACTTTAAAATCTTGGTCATCAATATCTGGCATGCCACCTACTATTAGCAGAATTGTGTGTCTTTTAGGTACAGAAATTTAGCAATATTATACATTTTAGAGATTGCTAAAGAAAAAGAACCATTTAGTGGGTCTGGGCAGGGGTGGAGGGCTGACCCACCAACCTCTCAGCAGTGCAGAAGTACCTGTGGCGTTCAGAGGCAGGTATTTAACTGAACCTTCCACGTATGTCCCGCATTTTCTGTTCGGCACGAAGACGAACAAAGGAGAAAGAAAACATTTTCTAATCCTTTTTCAGCTTATTGAGCTGGACAGCCCTATTTCCTAGGCTATTTCATAAACCGAAACTTTTAGATGGCGCTCTTTGGTGCCATTGGAACGAAAAGAACAAACAAAGAGAAATCTGTGCCGAGTCAAATATGGTCTGTGTTTGAGTAATCATTGGATAAAAACCAAATGAACAAGTAACTCAGGGAAATGTACCAAAGTCGTTTCAGATAAGCATAGGAGATTTAATCAACAGGTGTTAATGTTTTGAGGAATCGAGTTAGTAGCTTATGGAATCATCACTAAATTCAGGAATACATTTACTTTCCAATTTGTGGGAACAAAATGCACTGATGGATCTTTTTACACGCATATTTTTCTGCAGACATAGTAATGAAACTAAGACTGAAATGTGCAGTGCAAACTTTCTTGTGGTTGGAGTTGTAGGTGGATGTCAGCCATTGCCAATGTGTCAATACCAACAGATGAAGAGGGAACGGCTTTTGTCAGCACGTCAAGATTTTCTCACTCGACAGTGTGTCTTGCTGTGATTTCTGGAGCTCTTACTGACTTTCCTGCTAAGAGGACATAGCTTGTGAGCTTACAAACCTAGAGTGACTAGCAAATTTGGCTGATGAGATTATTTTTGGTGGCATTAAATAAACACAAGGGGATTGACTCCTGTGGGTCTTGCTGTGACTGATGTTGGTGTAAATCATACCCTTGGCAAGTGATCACCACACATAGCGGTGATCCATATAGCCATACATCAGACTAGATTGGTTGTGTTGTTAATTCAGCAATGTATTCTTTTCTAAGACATGTGTCTGTAAAACACATGCTGAAATCACGTCATGTGATCTGGTGTAAATACAAACATCCTAAACATGCATTTTGATGAATTCATTATAATCCTGACAATGACAGCAATTGCGATCAACAGAGAAGTTTCTTTGAGTGCTGAAATATTTTTTCCATGATTTCAGAATTAATCTGTCTATATCTTTGGTAATTAGGAGAAAAAAATGAGCATTTAATATTTTTAAAAATTCGTACTATGTAGAGTGACTCTTAAAACCTTCAAACGTGTCAGTATCAGTTCACAAAGACAATAGTTTCCATAGAAAAAGAGCTCTATAGGTCTTACATAAAATCACAAGATACTCATTTTCAGCCCCACAGCCTAAAAAAGGCAAAAATCAGCTTCAAAATAGTAGGCTTGTAAGGTCTATTTGAGATAAAAACTCAAAAAAAGTGAAATCCGTAAGCAAGGAGCTCTCTGAAGGAAAGACAGACCCACAGCTCCTCTGCTTTGGTAGGAATTTTGGGGGGTTGGGAGGACACACCACAGACAAGACAGAAGAACCAAATCCAGACTCACTCAACACCAAATGTGGGTTCCTGAAAGACGACTCTTCAGTCAGAGAAATGTCCCCCTCTGGCAACTCTTCCCAAGGGTCTTGGCTGAGAGCCAAAAGGGACAAAGCAAGAGAAGTAAGTATGTACCAGGCAGCTACCACCGTCGATGGGGTGGAGTCAGTTGGGAAAGAGAGAAGGGGGAGTGGAGGGAGACAGAAGAGAGAAACAGGAAGGGAGGGAGGGAGGAAAGGGAGAGAAGAAAGGTATGACTAAGGGTCAAAAAAGGTTATAATCAAAAGAAGCTTACAAGACATGGCCCGAGTACTAGAATCATCCTACAATGATGTTTAAACTAACTATGATAAAAATGCCAAAGAATCTAGTGAAGCACGTGGGAAAATTTCCAAAAGAGAAAGCTTAGCAGAGACATGATTTAATATGGAAAGGCAACAAATAAAGAAATATGGCTTTTCAAATGAAATACTTGTTAAATGTGCTTAAAAGAAAACTGAGCACAGCGGAATGGTGAGTGAAATAGAACACAGGTCAATGAGAAGTCTACAAATGGAAGCAAGAAGAGGGGAATAGAAGTGAGGAAGAACAAAGTCTCCAAGTTATGCAGGGCAGTAAGAAGCAGCAAGGGATGTTATTGGGGTCTACAGGACAAAATGGATCTGTGAGACAGAGTGATCAAGACCTTTCAAAACTTGGTGAAAGACATCAACCTACAGGTTTAAGATGCTCGGCAAATCCCAAGCAAAGCAGATCTGAGGAATTGCACTACTATCACAGCAGGTGGGTTATAGTCAAACTGCTGAAATCTGTAGATAAACAAGAAACCTCCAACTAAGCCAAGAGAAAAGACAGACACATTTCAAACTTGGAAGGAAAGAAAATTAAACTTCTTCCTAAGCAATGAAGAACACATGCTAGTGAGTGGGATGAAAAAAAGACAGTCAATCTAAAGTTACATTCACTGAAAATATTCTTCAAAGATGAGGGAAAAGTCAAGACACTTCAGAGAGACGATGGCTGAGAGTGGTCACCATCTATATAAGAAGTGCTCTGAGAAGTGTTTTGGGCTAAAGAGTAGCGACACCAGAAGCAACCACAGGTCTCCAACAAGGAGTGAAGAATATCGATGGGCAGGTGAATGGAAAATGCTTTTCATGTCTTTGTCCCCATCATCATCTCTCTGTCTATAATTATATGTCCTTAATAGACTATTGACTACTTAGAGAGAACTAATGATAAGTCAGCCTGGGGTTTGTAGGACTGGAGGAGTAAAATACTGGCAAAGGCAAAGGATAGGCAGTTGAAGTCTTGCTGCTTTGGGTCCTCATGCAGTGGGTGCAGTGGTGCTGTATTCCAAGTTCCCCGGAAGCTCTCTGAGGAGGACACTAGGATGGTTCTTCACATACCCATCTGAGGCAGGATTAGGGAGAGGGAGGTCTGTGGTAAAGGAGCAATGAGGTGTCATGCCCCTCCTGGGTGCTCTGGAGCTGAGGGGTCCCTCAGGCCTGCTGTGTGTTGGGATGAGGGAGCCAGGCTACTCACCTTGTGAGGAACAGGTAGAGGATGACTCTGGATGGAAGAGGCAGCTTTCTTCCACTGCAGAGACCCTGCAGGTGACAGGTAGCCCCACAGGTGGCGGGTGGCCTCCTTGAAGGAGGATGTGGGTGGTGCAGCACATCAGCCACTGAGGTACACAGGATGTGTTTGTGCAGATGGAGAAATTAATGCAGCCATACACAGGGGTCTTGGTATCAACCACCTTAGGAGACTGGAGATTGGGTGTCTGTGCAGAAATAGTCATTTTATTTTTATATATCTTTCTATTATTTCACCTTTTACAAATGTAACTTTTGTACAGACTCAAAAAAACGGTCTTCTAATTTCAGAATTCTTTTGCATTTGATGTTGACTGTGTTATTTATCATTGTACCAATCAGAATCTAAAGGCAAATAAGGATATAATTCTTGTTTTGCAAGTTTGAGTGATTTTGTTATCTATATTCAATACATCAGATTTTCTTTTCATTGCTAAAATTGTGAGTGGGAGAAAATACGATTCCTGCTATCTCAGTTGTCAACTCAGGATAAGTCTCTTTGAGCAAAAAACCAATTAATACTTATTCTTAAGCTGTGGTTGGATGTAAAAATGCTTTCATACTGAGAAAAAAAAAGAAAAACAGAAAGACACAAAGCTTAGCACCATTCGCCATTAATAGATTTTCTCGTGGTTCAAGGTAGTTTCTGATTATAGTCTTGGTCTTTACTTGAGTTCAATTTACACCTTCTTGTATTTCATTTGAAATCAGTTGTTCTGAATCAAAGGACAGTACAGGGTGATGAAGAAAACTAGTCCTAGACCAAGTTGGACAAACAGACCCCAAGAGGATACTGTGCCGCTTTCCACCGAGGTATTGAGTAGATTTCCATTTCCTTGCATTTAGAAGAGGTTGTGGACAAACTTTGATATTAGAATTAATAAATTATTATTTTAAAGGAAAATTTGAGAAGAGCATAGATGTGATGAATGTGAATATATTTATGAACAAGAATCATACATTGGTATTTCTCCAACATAGATAATATGTAGCAATTGTTTTTGGACAAAGCAATTTATATCCCTACTGACTAAACAGTACCAAATGCTGGGGTTCATTAGCTATAATTTCCTCCTACTTGACAGTGGCAGATGTCCTCATTGGAAGTATCAAACATATTCTGCAAAGTTATTCAAAGTGCACATTTACATCAGTAAACTTGAGATACTTTATTTTGATTTTTAAAAAGGTAAAGGAATTTTCATATTTTCTGCGGCAAACCACCACCACCATGTACGCCATAAACCTCCATACACCGCCACACACCTCCTTGAATGCAATATTGATTATGTCACTTTGCAAGGTTTTCTGCTGAGGTTTAAGTGACTGGCTGTAGCATCGCATTGGTCTGATAATTGCATTTCAATCTGCTCTGGGAAGCTATGCCTGGATTAATTGAGTCATTATAGTTAAAGCTCGTAATAAACAATCCTAGGAAATATTTGCCTTTTAAAGTGCTGTTATTGCCTTTAACCATTTTGAATTATTAAAAAATCCAAATGAATACTGCTCACTTATTGTTAAGAATGAGCTCAATGACCTAAAAGTAAGCAGTCTGAAGAAGCAAATTTTTTTTGAAGCCCACCACATGTTTCTATGCATGTAGTGTAGTGTGAACTTGCAGCAGCTTTAAAATTATCATTAATTAACTTTTCTGCTCAAATTCCTGCAAGCTCAACTATAGTCGATGAGTTATCATGCCAGGGCCAATAAATCTCAAAGTAATTTCATAAACATAGTTATTTAACTTAAATTGGATTCTCCATCAATTGAGACAAATCAATTTTTAAATGACACAATATCATGAATTTTAATAATATTGCTTTATGCATTTATATTGGTTTGCACTTCAAGAACTCAACATTTGTTCATTACAGCATTTCTGCAGAGTACTAAAATAGAATTATTGTGAAGAGTAATATAAATAAAATACATTTATATATTTATTTACCAAAATTCAAAGGTATTTATTTACCAAAATTGATATGTAACAAGGACACACTGAAGCATGGAGCAAGGAGAAGTGTGCTGTGTGGCAGGCGTGGTTTCAGCCCTACCGCCTGCCATTTGCATGAATGAAAAGAAATATTCAATTTACCGAGGCTTTCAGTCTTGGCAAAATGGAAATAACTTATTGAATTCTTATAAAAGTGAAGAGTTAATGGATCAGCAGCTCCTTATGAGGTACAGAAGGTTTGAAAAAAGTAGGGAGTTATTTTTATTGCCTATTATTCTTGTCCTTTTCATGAATTCAGATTTGCTAAATTCACATACTTTATAGTTACGTTTTATGTGGCTACAATGACTCTAAATTTGTTTCCAAGTTAATCATAGCTGTTTATAAATATTTAAAAATATTTATTAATGACTTAATCTGTCTTGCTTCAGGGGTTTTCTATTTTTATCAATAAACTGTGGCAAATGATTCCTTAGAAAAATGTGAAGGGAAGATCTAGATTACATCAAAACACTTTCTGGGTTAAAACTGCCGCATTTGACTCTGCAAGAATTTTAGCAGGGATTATCTCTTAGTTTAATCAATACTTAAATAAATCTTTGGTCAAAGGAATATATGCATAAAATGTGCATTTGTATCAGGATAAAGAAAGTCAGTGAAATTCTACAGAAAACCTAGTTTACTATTCTCTAACAAAAGTAAAAGTTCTGGGAGAGAGATTGGTGGATTTTGTTTGTGGGTGGCTATTTGCTGCGTTGGGGATGATTGACCAATTAATGTATTTATTAATGCAGGCATGCGTTGACTAGATGTTCTGCGTTCACTTTCAGATTCTGACTCTTCAAGGATGTGTTTTGTATCGTCTTTGCATAGTGGGGAATGACAACTTGAAAGGGACAATTACAGCAACATGCTATGTGCCAGAGTCAGGACAAGTCTAAAATGTTAAAGCCACACCCAGGATGGACGTGTGGGGATGGAGGGATGCCCCTCCTGGAGACAGGTGGATTCGCAGCCAGCATTAACCACCGATCGTAAATAAGGCCTTCAATTTGGGTCTCCGCTTCTTAGTTCCTTTGTAAAATGAAAGATATCTGACTGCGGCATGTGTCTAAACCAGCATTCTGATTTTCAGTGTTCTGCTTCTGTCACACAGAAGTTTAGGCGACGTGTGGCTCCCAGTGTCCACTTTCACATACTGCTTACAGAAGGTGGCAGGGAGGCCACAGCCAGCTCTGCTCTGGGAAGGTGCAGGGCCACAAAAGAGGCAAGCTTGACGTCAAACCAGAGCTGCCTCTCCTCAGACAGCTGAGTTCCTGCTGAGCTCCCAATCCCATCAAAGTCGGAAGCACATGAAGTTCAAATGCATAAATATGTTTTAATTCTATATTGCAGTATATAAGTTTAACACACATATATGTATATATACATATTAATTTAAAATACATGAATTTACGACTAGGTACACATCTCCTTGGGGCCAAGAGTTGATGAGGGGAGGGGAGGCAGAGAGAGCGAGAGAGAGCGAGAGAAGAGAATGAACACTGCGAGTTATTCATATATTCATTTCAGGTACCAGTGCAATTCACTTGATGTAGAATACTGAAGAAAAAGGAGAGGAAGGAAAATCCTGGGCTTGTGTAGGAAATGTGAATTTTGTTGGATTTGTTAAGATTGCTTAGGAACTGAATGATTTAATCCAACGTGAAACTCTTTCTGGCCAGAGTATGACCACATTTCTAAGGTCTTGATAAGGCAGAAAGGAATCTATTGAATTTGGAACATGAAATTAATTCAAGAATCAAGTTGTGTTTGCTAATGTTTGGGGTGTCTTAGTTCTTTTGGAACCCAGTGATTGCTTTTCCTCAGAGGCCGTTCACCTCCCTCCCTAGGACTCTCTCTGCTGACTTTTTGAGGTAAGTGTGAGAGCAAATTCCCTTTATGCTGGGCTTTTCATTTCACAGTGGTTATACTTGGTTATTTTGTAATGTTACAACAAAGAGTCTTTCCTGATCCAAACTCCAATAGGCTCCACTGAGCCCAACTGGGCCCCATTGTTGGGCATGTTCTCAATAAACCAGATCTACCGAGATCCTTGGAATTGTTTCTTTAATGGCTGTAGGTGGAGAAAATGTTATTAATTTTAGCATCTCACAGAGTCCCAACAGGAATCTCTTTTGTATAGTTTTTTATGCTGTGCTGAGGGTACAAAGATTCTTACAATATATCAAATATACAGTACTTGAATTCACCCCTCCACCATTCTCCTTCATCCCCCAGCCCCTGCCGATTCCTGGAACAGTTTCAGCAGGTCTCATTTTCCCATTTACATCCACGTGTACACACATTTCCACCATATTAACTCTCCTGCACTCTTTCCTTCCATCTTCCCCCTCCCACAGGACCTGTTCTCCCCTCCAACAGAAATGTCTTGGTGACAGCTAGGACGTGGTCAGTGTCCTCGTGTCCAGGCCACACTCGGCGGGAGTTCCCAGGCTTAGATTTTACCCTTTGCTTCTCTGTCAACAGCTAGCATTCTATATTAAGGTAAACATTTTAGGTCAAGGAAATAGCAACATCTAACCACAATAGGCTTTTAAGTTTGTTTAATTCTCTTGGCAGTGGTGAGCAGTAATGAGTTAATAAGTGGATTCAGATTCAATAGCCAGATTTTTCTTCAGATCAAAACTAATTGTTTCTAGCTCCTACTATTTTGAGCTGTGTTTTGAACTCATCTGCTAGCCAGTCCGTGCTCTTTGGTGATATTTATATATTTACATGTTCTAAAGAAAATGCAACTCTTATTTTTAAATGAGTGTCACATTTCACTGTTTGAAGGTGTCAGTTTTATTCTGCACTGATTATTTCCTACCAAGACTAATTATACCCACATCAGTTTTTCTTATTTTGCATGTCATTTGTTGAGATTATTTTTTTCTCTGTATAACACTGTATACTGGGTAATGACACACATAATTTCTTTGACCTTGTGGCAGAAAGCAGGGGGCCAATATTCATGATGGATTGGCTAAACTGAGTGTATATTGAGTTGCTAGCTTTTTTTTTTTTTTTCATTGCTGGAGATCAAACCCAGGGCCTCATGCATGGCAGGTGGTGCTGTTCCACTGAGCTATACTCAGTCTGAGTTACTAATCTGTAAGCCTCCAGATATTCTAGGCCACTCTGTCATTCTGATTGCTTATCCAGTTCGACATATTTTGGTCACTTAGTGAATTAATAGTTAAAAACTATTACAGGTGCTGTGGCTCATGCCTGCAATCCTGGCTACTCAGGAGGCAGAGATCAGGAGGATTGTGGTTTGAAGCCAGTCCAGGAAAATAGTTTGCAAGACCCTATCTTGAAAAAACCCTTCACAAAGAAGGGTTGGTGGAGTGGTTCAAGGTGAAAGCCCTGAGTTCAAACTTCAGTACTTCAAGAAAAAAAAAAAAGAATAAAGAAGAAAGTATTGTGTCACAGAGGTTTTTAGTATATTTAAAACAAAATGGTTACACAGAACTATGTTTTATGGGCTGTCTTTCCTCTTCTGCTCAGAAATATTTTTAAACGTTTTTCTACATTAAGCTAAATATTCTTCTCTAACATGAAATGATGGTGGTGTCATAGACTATCATACTATGAATAACCCATAATTTGCTACTTTTGAACATTTATGTTGCTTCTAATTTTTGACATCATAAAGATGAATTCATGTGAGGCATAGATAATTATTTCTTTCAGATATATTTTTAGAAAGAGAATTTTGGGACGGAAGAGTTGAGTGTGGTCTCTGATAAGTCACTGAACACTTGAGTGAAGAAAGCACTCTGTGACTTTTGTAAGTCGTGCCTGACATCGCCTGCCCCTGTTACACCTGGTGCAAACCTGTGGCTTGTTCTTGTCACTGGAACAGGGCAAAGGCAGTGGGTAATCACTGTTGATTAGGTTACATTATGTGCAATTTAGGCCTCAAAATAGTTGGCTTTGAAGCAAATGAAAGAAGGATTCTTCTGGGCAGTTCTGACTTAATCTAGAGAAAGCTCTTTAGTACTAGGCTCCTTGTGGCTCTCCATGCCTGACAGAAGGCTGACTGATACACCAAAACTGTTGATTTTGTGCTGAGGCTCAGAGAAGTTGACTGATTTGACAAAGTTCTACAACTTGTAAGTGGCAGAATTGGGTTTAATGTAGGTCAGTCTGCCTGCAAAAGCCAGGTCCTCACCTGGAAGGATCTCAGAGGACAGGCCGGTAAGATAAGAGAAGGATACCAGCTTAGAGACTGAAAGTTCTCAGAAAGAAACCATTGAACTTTCTAGCACATAGCACTATAAAACATGCATTGAAGTCCATTGTGAACTAAAGATTTAAACTACCAGCCTAAAAGCACTTGCCTTCCGTTTAGGTTATTTCAGTCGTTCTCAATAAAACTAGGTGAATATCCAGCTACTCCACAGATCTAGACTAAAATGGCAAGTGTCCCCTCAGTCTGTGGGAGAATTTCCTAATAGCAAAGTGGAAATTCCATTGAGTGGTTTAACTTGGGAGGAAGCTCATCCCTACTCCTGGAAGTGCTCAGATGTAACCCCAAACCCTGTGACAGGGGCCATTCAACCCCAGAAACTTCTCTTATCCAGGTGCTTCTGCTTTGGACCTTAACCTATACCAAGCCTATGTAAGTCCCAGAATTAAGACATTCCTAAACACATCCATTTACCGCCATATTGAATTTTATCCATGTATTCACTTAATAATTTTTTTATGTCACAGTCACTGTTCTACGTACTGATGACTGAGTCAAAGCAAGACAGACACAATCCCTGGGGCGGTGAGGCAAAAAGGATAAATGATAAACATATGAACAAATGTACAAGACAATTTTAAATAGTAATAAATACTATAAAATGAGCCATGCATGTGGACCGAGTAGTGAGGTGGGAGGCGGGGATGAGAGAGGTTACTTCGACCAAGATTGTAAGGAATGGATCTTATGCCATCTCTGTAGATATGTTTCTACCAAGAAATGAATGGTGAAAAGCAGTGAGGGGCAGTGCGGGTCTAGGACCAGCCACTCCAGGGAGGGAGAACAGCCGCTGTGGAAATAATAAAGAAATGATATTCACCTTATTGAAAATGGAGGGTGTTGAGGCAAAAAGGAGAACAGAAAGTGGCCAAGTGAGTCAGAGCAGGAGTCAGGAGATGGACGGCACAAGATCTTCAGGCCATGTTACCTTATGTTGGGTTTCATTCAAGTTTCAATGGAAACAATGGAAGCTTTCAAGCAGGGGTCAATCCAATTTAAATTATATTTTTAAAGGTTAAAGTCTCTGTGTTCAGAAACATTTTCAAATGAAAGTAGCTTTGAGAATTTCTTGCTTTGTACTTGAAACCAAATTAGTAGAATTCTCCCTTGGTTTTAACTTTCAAAATGTTCAGGACTAGTTAATTCACCAAAAGGAAGTTGTCAGTTGATGCTTAGGCGTCAGTTTTAAAATGGAGATGATGAAAGAACATTGCCCAAGTTCTGTTGTACTGGTATAACCAAATTCCTCAGACTGGGTAATTTATAAGCAACATAAATGTATTTTCACAGCTCTGGAGGCAGGGAGTCCAAGGTCAAGACCCAGGCAGGTTTGGGGGCTGGTATGGCTGCTTCCCCACGGGAGATGAGTGCTGTGTCCTCAGGTGGTGGACAGGAGGGGCTGGCCAAAGTTGCAGAAGGCTCTGTGAAGTCTTCCATAAGTGTCATAGCCCCATTCATCCATCTTAATCAAATGCTGCTGATGGGAGATACAGCTTCTTCATGAATTTTAGGAGCACACACATTCAAGCCACAGAAGTATTTACCCACCAGCTTCTGTGAGGGTGAAACAAGAAATCAATGTCAGGACCCTGCTTTGATGATGGTCAGTAAACCATGGCTGTTGTTATGGATAGCAGAACTACATGTATTTCCTATTTTATCATCAGTAGTCAGTGTCTCGATTCTCTGATCATTTTGTAGAGCACTGGGTTCGACAAACATTATAAGCATTAGATAGGCAAATATTAGGTCAGGATGACCTATACTAAAAACTGCTAAAAATGAGAGTCCAGACTGGGTAAGTGACAGTAAGTAGCTCCCTGTTTGTTATTCTATCAAAATATAAAGCGAATTAGTCAAGCATATCAGAAAGGAATATTTCAACCTGCAGCCACTTCTGTCTTTATGTACGATTATTAACTAAGAATAAGTAAGAAGTTTTCTAATTAGCTAAAACCAATTCTGTGTGTTTAAGATTATATGGTCTTCTTTTAAAAATTATTTTATAAATAATGTGTATTTTACATATATATATATATTATATATGCCCTCACACACAAACATGCACAGAAACAAAAATATTGTCCACAATACTCTCTTATGTAGGTAATCATTACTAACATGTGATTGTATATTGATTTTCCTTATGTTAAGCAATTATCCAAATTGTTTAAGTGACTGCTTTATAATGACTATATGCTTGATTAAGTAAATTAAAGAATTTTATAGAACTTAGAAATATTTCATAAGGGTGCATACATCCATCACAAGTAGAAAACTTTAAGAAATCTTATATCCAAAACACCATGCAAAAGTTCGGTATCAATTTCTTTAGATGATGTAAAGGAGGGAAGGGTACAAAGATGAGCACAGTGCACAAGAAATTTCAAATAAAACCTCACTACCATGAGCCCCATGTTCATGGCTAAATGGAAGGAGGTTAAGTATAAAATAAGCCTGCTAAAAAGGATGCCACGAACCATGCTTGCATAATTGCAACTTACCATGTTCATAAACTTTACTCTGGTGTGAAGAATAACCACATCAACATTTGTAAACGCAGCTTCAGTGGAAGATCAGACCGCTTTCTCATCTATTCAACCCTTCCAGATATTATCTCAACACATTTTATCCCAATTATTACTACATTTTCACATATCAAATGAAAGAATGAACTTTCAAATGAAAATGAACTTCACCCAGCAGCGTTTGGAGGTTTACTGAAGTCACGTTGAATGAAGGACAGCGGACACCACACCCATTTCTTCCTTTAGGTCAACATTGTGCTGGGACGGTGCTTGTGTGTACCCACCTTGCACACAGCAGCCTTCTCCCTGCTTCCAGACTGGACAGAACATGTCCTGAATCTCTGAGATGGAAAAGTGGCCCCTCTCACTAAACACGACTATTCTAGGTCAGAGTTCTGCAAATACTCACCTTTTTTTATCTTTTTGCCATTTTTGAACTGTCTGGTATTAATTATGCCTGTCTTCCACTCAAGTGCACATAATTTGAATGCAAGAGCCATCTTCTTTATGCCGTCTTTCTGAACAGTTCTGTGCTTTTCTCCGATCTTCTGGCCCACTGTGAACTCTTCTCCACTTGCATGCTGTGTGTGCTGACTTTCTCTGCAAGGGAGGCCCAGCTGGTCAGACCAGGAGAGCTGAAGCAGAATGTAAGAGAGGTCAACGAGGGAGTGCGAGGCCCATGCCAAGTCCAGCAAAGGCTGTGTGGAGAACATGTCACCAGGATGAGTTATGAAAATGTCAGATCACAATAGTAAGGTAAAGTTTGAAGCTCTAATTTATAATAAACCAGGAATCAAAGAGGATGGAAGTAGAAAGATACCTGGATTAGTATCCGATATTAGTACAGTAACTCTCCATGCATATAAGCACTTCTTCAGGCACTTGTTCTTCAGATTGGCTTTTAGCATTTAAAAGGACCAAATGATACTATGGTGGCATTGAATAAATGCTTAAACAGGATGCCAGTGGGAAATCAGCCGTGATGTGGTGTCATGGCCTCAGGCCTTAGTCACACAACATGGTGGATGACTACCATACACCATGGCCTTAGTCATACAACATGGAGTTAGTCTTACAACATGGAGTCAGACTTACAGCATGGCATTGGTCAGTCATACAACACAACATTAGTCATACAACATGGAGTCAGTCACATAACATGGCAAGGCTTACTGAGCTTTCTTTTTCAACTGTGGAGCTTTCTCCTTATCCAGTGTTCTATTCCTCTTCCTGTTTGATACCCCATGTCTATCTCCAATCATCTATTATATCTGCTGTTCAAAACATTGGATCACTACCATGTCTTTTGCTTGGATACTTTCTTTGACTTTCACCCATGACCTTAGTCAGGGTCTCCCGTGGTCTTTCCTCATCTCTTCGCCTGCTTGGTTCTTTGGGGCAGGAACTCAAAGTACACTTGAAAACTAGAAGATAACATTTTTACAATCATTTTGAACTCATGGAAATTGGGTAAATTGGTTTCGCAAAACCTCATTGCTTTTCTTACAGAAAAACATTACAACAAATAACTTTTCACATCTGAATTTTGTGAGTATTTTCCACACTTTGAACATTAATCGAAAAGCAGAATGGAGATGACTCTTTTACTTAGAATCCAGGAATCATTTTTAAACCATTTGAGATTATGTCCAAAGGATCATAACTTCCTATCCTCTAAAAACCCTCTCCTGTACATCATGAGTCAGTGGCACCGTCAAAACTGGTGGTGAGAAAAATCTCCAATACAAAACAAAGTCCTAATAAGTCTTTCCACTTTCCTTTATCCAAACTCATGTCAAATCTTTCTCTTCCATATCACAGACAAAACTGTCATTCTAAAACAAGACACAGTCCCATCCAGCCTCTATTTGTGGCCCATCAGCACTTCATCCATTGTGTGATGTCCTGAGAGATTTCTGCCCTCAGATTCAAAGCTCCTCTCATGGATCTACTTCATCCTGGTCATGCTCACTAGGGTTCTGAGTCTCCGAATTGGGTGGTTTTGCTGTCCACTTAGCACCAGCTTCCTCACTTTTCATGATGCAAACCAACTTTCATTGCCTCTATGACATGTGCTTCTCTACAAATAATGTTATGTTTTTCCATTTTTTAAAATTTTAACGTGTATAGCATGTTTCTATTATGGTACTTACTACGGTAGATTAATTTTTAACTTCGGTGTCACTTTTCCTTAGAGTATAAACTTTTTAAGGTCAAAAGGGGGGGAAGGTACGGAGTGAGTGGCCCAGTTGGTGTGAAGTCTTCACCACACCGACTCTTCTGCTGTGTCTGAATCATCAACGTTGCCCACAACCCATGACTTAAGGCTGCGTCCTGAGCGTGATGCCATTGAGCGGTGGTGGAACCACTAGAAAGTGGGGCCTCGTGTCACATCCTTTGATAACTGTGGCTGTCTCCTCAAGGGGGACAGTGGGAACCCCACTGCTTCCTCTTCTTTTCTCTTGCTTTCTGGCCATAAGGTGAGCAATTCTGGTCTTCCCTGTACCTCTACAAAGATGCACTGCCACAGGTCCCAAAACAATGAGGCCAAGCAATCATGGACTTGAAGCTTCCAAAACTATGAGCCAAAATAAACCTTTTTTCTTTTAAAATTGGTTATATTGAGTATTTTTTTATGTATCAGATAGGTGATTGCACAACTTTGTTATTGTCCAAAAGAAAGAAAGCACTTTTCATGAGTAATTGCAGTTCAGGAACCAACGATAAGAATAATAACTGTCTAGTTTATATCCATGTGAAATGGTCCCCAGGAAAAAGAGAAAATGATCCATCCCAGAGTTGCATCAGAGGAATTGGGGGTTTAACAGATCAAAATGTGTGGAGATGGAGGGAGGTGGAAAGAAGCCTTTTGATACTTCCCCAGAAACTCCGGAGACCTTCAAAGATTTGCCAGTTGAACAGATTTGCCAGTTTTCACTCAAGTAGGGGGACCTTGAGCTGATAGTCATGACACTCTGACAGCAGTCAACTCATACGGAATGTCACAGCTGCATCCTCAAAATCCAAAGTTTTGGGAAATGGGTTAGACCATGCAGTTTTAAGGAAAACACATCTGACTCACCTATTGGGAGAGAGACTTTGTGGCTTTATCTACACAATCACAATGAGTTATGGACTTCCTTATTAGAATGTACCACTCTGACACACAACTTTATAACTTCCATTCCTTCAAATGTCACCATTATCTTGAAAATTTACTCATTTAAAAATAATATATCCTAATTCTTAAAAATTAATTCTAAAAGTAATGAAATTAGCCATAGCCCCTAGTCCACTTATCCATTACTTTCACAAAATACTCCCTCAAATTCAGTGACTTAGCACCGACACCTGTTAATATACTTCATAATTTTGTGGGGTAGCAATGGAGGCAGGCCCTTCCTGGGCAATCGTCAACCCACATGAGATGAACCGAAGTCACTTGGTCACTAAGGCCAGCTGGACTGCTCTGCTGGGACAAAGAGAGCTTTATTCACACACATGGGTTGGTGTCAAAAGGCTCTCTGTCTTGCTGTGTGACCCCAGGGCCTCTTCACCACATAGTCTTCTCAGAGGGATAGTGGATTTACACTAAGCTTATGTCCAGGGGTGCAAGTGACAGGAAGTGGACACTGGCAGAGAACCATTTCTGCCATCTTCCCTGGGTCAGGCACTGACAACGCCCACCAACAGTCATGTGGAGGGAACAGAGCCCTCCTCTCAACAGAATGGACTTCAGAACACATGTGGCCATCTCTGTCCACTGCACATTTCAGCCTAAAATTGTATTTCTCCAGCCCATTTAATTCATAATTATTAGCTTTACGTGTATAGTATTTTAATACTCTCTCCTATAATAATGCATTAAAGGAGGTCTGTCTATAAGAACAAACTGGTTGTCTTTTATCTGCTTCACTAAACCACCTGACTCAGGCAATACATGGTCTTCCTAAAAATTATTATTTTTCTTTAAAAGAAATAGCTAAGCATTCATGTTAGATGAAAGTTGACACCTCTATAGCTCTTTGTTTGGATTTGGAGTTGCATTAGGAAAAATAAGGCACATTTGCTTTTGTCAGGTAAAAGCTGCAGAATATAAATTATGTTGATTCATAATAGACATGTCATTTCTAACCTTCCAGTCTTTGCAGTCTGAAAAACAAATTCCGCTAGTCATAAACATTCTCTCAACTGTGCCTGTGCTCCACCTTAACCTTGTGCTCCCTCCAGGTAATTCTCCATGCTGATTTGTTCTGCTCTGACATCTTCTTTGTGTGCTGGGATTTCAGTTAACCTTTTAGGCTTTTATAACAGATGCTGCATACACTGTAGTCAGGAATTTGGCTAATTGCTTCTCTGATGGAGAGGCCATCTTCAGTTGCAAGGGATTTAAACAGATTCAGAAAATCAACAACAGGTAAATCAGGAGAGGATCAGAGACTCCCTGCTGGAACAGAAATGTAGATGTTAAATAGCTCGATCTGATGCTTACACTCATGCATATTCTAAAATTGGATTTGTCACTGCAAATGCAAAGGAACTCAATTTGATGTGAGCGACTCTGTCTGCTTTACCTGTGAAATCCTGCTGCAGCAGAGCTGGCGGCCAAGCATGGATGCAGAGCAATGATAGGACAGAAGGCTTCCCAGCAAGGACATTCTCTCTTGCTAAATCCCACCCGGGACTGTGCTTCCAGCTCCCGTCTCTGCATAGCACATCTCCGCCCTGCTGGCCAGTTGGACTTGACTTCCTCTTCTCCCCTCTTCTAGCAATTAACAAAAGGGCAGAGGGAGGAAGAGGACCTAATGAACCACTCTGGGTAGGAACGAAGTTCCTTAAAACAAATACTGTATGTGATGAGGATGGGAGAAACAGCCATCACCAAACAGGCAAAGCCTCGGAAAGACGAACGCCTCAGTGTTGTGTTCCTTGTTAAACCTCAGTACTGTGCACAGTTCTATTTTGACTATTACTAAGGTATTAGTAAATTGCGCATGTCCTCCGTGAATGGTGGGTGATGCAAACCAGAAGATGTGCTGATTGACAGAATGGATTCATGGCTCTTGCAGCCTCCTGAAGAGGTTTAATGGATGTTGAGATTTTGCTTCATTTATGTAATCCTTCTGCATCCGTACAGGACGTACTGTCTGAGACATGCAGGGCTCTCCCTGGTGGCTGAACTAGACAGCCATTTGGGATACAGGCAGGAAAAGTTCACATTTCTAATGAAATTTATTTTTAATTCATACATTAAAATTTTGTATATGCTCTCTAGGTACATAATATATTCTATATTTTATACTTGTACTCATGCATACTTTATAATAGATTATATATATATATATATATATATGGTGGAAATGTATGTTCAAAATTTAACCTATGATGGTATATAAGGTAAAAACTTGACAAATGTTAACTTCAAAGCATGGAATTAGTCATAAGGTAAGCATGGGTTTCTCATTTTAACAAGAATGTCACAGGAGTAGTAAAGTAGAAAGAATGTGATCTATTGAATGAGCTGGTCTACAGTAAGAATTTCATTTCCATCTTCTTAAAAACAATAGATCTTAAATAAGCTGTAATATATTTTTAAAATTTGGGATAACAACAAACCTCACAGAAATACTGCCAGAATAAAAATAAAGCCAAATGGTAGATATAACTTCCTACCATGCTTGATCCAATAGTGGTCTATAAATGTCAGCTGCTTTCTCCTCCCCTTTGCTGGTTGCCTTCAGTTTCCCTCTGGCCACATGTGTGCTATTCCATATTTGTGGTTACTTTCTGTTGGCTTCTTGGAATTTCTTCCACTACTGAATCTACATATCTTGTAGGTTTATTTTGTTAGCTGCTTCTCATGTAATTCATCCTGGGTTTAAAATGTAATTGATTACTTTATTACAAAGAACAGTTATAATATTAAAAAAAGACTGATTCTGGAGGAGGAAGAGAAATGGGAGTGTCTTCATTTGGTCGTCCCATGTCCACCCAGGCCCTTCTCCTCTCTCCTGAGGGACCTGTTCTGATTTACTTGGGAAGTGAGTTGCGGTGCTGGGGCCTGCTGCTTTTCTCTTCCCACTCCCACCCTAACCCAGAAGGAATCCTTGCCTTGCTTCAGTACTGGCTCCATAATGAGATTTAGGCTGTCATTGGCTCCAAGTTCCTTTCTCATTGGGGTCTCCATCATTGCACCTTAAATCTTACCTAAGAAACTTTGCCTCTTTATATTAAAAAATCAAACAAAATGCTCTTTCCTTAGCATTTTGTTCCCCTCTCATCTTATTCCCTTTATCTCTAGTCTTTGAGCTTTGCACTTATCTCCCCACTCCAACAACCCCTCCCTAGGCTACACACAGCCAGAAGCAATAACAAACAGTAAGGTTCAATTTAAAATGATAGCTCCAAAGATTTAAATTTAAATCACCACATAATGTTATTTTCTTTCCTGCACACTGCTGAGTTAACATCTCATTATTATTGCTAGAAAAATAAACGTGAGCTCTAGAGTAAGATCTATAACAAGTGCTGACCCTTAAAGAAACTGAGGCACAAGTTGATTAAGAAACAGAAGAGTTGATCTGGACTGCTTAGAGTTGCAGCACAGATTTGGGTTGGCAGGACTTGGGTCTTACAGACTTTAAATAAGATTTAAAGGTAACACCACAGGTGGGGAAGGGATTATCTCTGGTGTTTGTGGAGAAATTAGATATGTGCAGGCAGGAGAGTGAGCTCCCCATAAGAAAGGGACTGGGTACCTTAAGAATTATACATAAAGCAGCTTGCACAAGGGTATGGTATAGGAAGGACAAACAAAGAAATTCATGGGAGAGGAAGGGAGTTGGGATTAGATGACCCTAATGGCTACCTGTGGGATCAGAATGTGTGACTCTAATGAAAGCTGTAACTCAGAGCATGTAAACTACAGGAGCTAATGAGTTTTGGCCTAGTGGAGTTTCAATACATACTGGGAATCAATGTATAGTTTGGCCAGGGTCAAAGGTTTATTTCAAAATAGGCATTTCCGAAGCCCGTGTCTCATGTCTGATCTGACTAGTATTGTGAGCTCTTCAATCCATCTTTCTCTGTTTGATTTTAGTTTTCTACAGAAGTATGGAAGCTTGATCAATGACAAATTCTAACATTTGCCTTATCAAATTATCATAGAAAACCCAAATGGAGACTAAGATGGGAAATAGACCAAGACATGCTACAATCAAACTTGGAAGGATGGAGAGTCATGAGGAGGATGCCTTTGAGTCTAACTCAGGAGGAAAACTTTGTCATCTGCAAAGACAAGGAAACAAAATCGATGACTCTCAAATGGAAGATGTAATAACGTCATAGAGACACAGCTGTAATTAGCTAATTTATCAGTATCACCGTGTATTCCTGTCCTGGGAGATAGCCAAGTAATTGACTCCAGTTAACAGTTTCTGCTTTCAATGCGTCTTCTTCTATATCTATACATAAAGGCATATTAAAGAGTGCAGCTGAAATAGTTCCAAATAATTCATGGATAATATCTGCATTGATGTACACTAAATTAGGATGAGTTAAATTATCCAATTTTAGCTACACTTATTAGTCAGATTTACCCAAAGCTGCTAATATTTTATCTCCTCTAACTGTATAGCTAAATACAAAATTGCTTATCCTTTTCCAGTGTCTACATTATAGCAGGTGTCAATGGTCCAGATCTTGAAGTGACAGGGAGTCACGAGCTGTGCAGACTTCAGATAGGTGAGAAGGAAGGGGGAAAATCATGATGGAGAGTCCTTTCGATCCTTAGTTCTAGTATTCTCAGAGCAGTACTTAGCCTTCTCAGTCACAGTACCAATAAAAGAAGAGCAAAAGAATATGTTCACGTCCACTGGCATCAGATTGGAGCTGTTCAAATGGAGTTGTCCCTTGATAGAGAACGCAGGTTTCTGAGATGGATGTGGCCTTGCTAGCTCTGTGCCAAAACGAAGTGATTAAACTCAGTGCTCCCATGAAAGTGAAGTAAAATAACAGGGAAACTCCTAAGCCAGTGTCTTCAACACTCAGATAATTGCTACTCTTTTTATACTAAACTATAATAAAGATAGCACCATTTACAGAAGATTTCTGTCTGGAAACCCAGAGAAGCTACCCAATCCTGCGAGCGATGAACTCACTTTAGTGTGGATGACTCAGAATAAATGCAAAGGGGAGATAACCAGCAATGCAGGGTGCTAAGACTTCCCAGAGTGCCTGCAGCACCCATTAAAGGGACCAGAAAATGACACTTTTACTCTAGGTTAACATGCCTGTGACTCATCACTCAATGCAATGGTTTTTTGATCACATAGATGATGTCTCGGAGACATCACCGTGACACATAGACTATGGGTAGCTGGAGAATTGTTACAAAGTTAGTAATTCTAATCCCTCCTAACCCAAAACTTGTACAACGGAGAAGAAAGAGCCCAAGCAAAATAATTTGCACGTATTCCTGTAAGAAGTGTTCCTTGAACAGCGCAAAAGCACACTCTCTTGGCCATTGTGTCTCTGCTTACAACCAAGATCCTACAACTGCCCTGTTTGTCTAGGGTGATGAGGTGAAGGATGCCAAATGATCTTTTCAAAGTGCCGATCTAATCCTGATATTCTCCCTCTTAAATTGTTTACTGTATCTCTAAATGATTGGCTTCAGAAATGAATATTGTGCATCCCTAAGACACAAAACAGAGAGAAACAACTGTGGGATAAAAGGAGAAAAAGGTAAAGGGTGAGACCCGTATCCCACTTACTCATGAGAGACTGAGATCAGGAGGACACTCTGGACCAAAAGTTGGAAGACCTCATCTCAACCAACAAGCTGGATGTGGTGATATACTCCTGTGATCCCAGCTATTGCTAGAGGTCTATGTAGAAGGATCCAGGTCCGATGCTAGCTATGAACAAAAACGTGACACCCCGTCTAGATGAATGACTAACTGACTGTATAGTATAGTATATAACTAACTATCTATATAAACTAGAACTCACACCTAATGACCACAAGATGCAGCGCAGGGAGAAGACGGTGTCAGAGGAAGTCACCATGGCCACGCACACCCTCATGGTTGGAGCGCACGTGTTTAAGGACCAGGCCACGGCCAGGTCCGACAGCAGAGTCTGGGTGGTGCAGTGCCTCTCTTCAGCTGGCCACCTCTAACGACTGGCCACCTTGACGTGTCTCTTCCCCCAAGGGAAGATTTTCTGGCCCTTGCAGAGGTGGGATCTTCGTGTCATCATGCTTCTGTCACTGCCGTTGTAACTTGGCGTCTTTGTCCCGGTCCGTAAGCTCTGTGCTGATGGAGACTAGACCCTGTTTGATTTTTCAACCCAGTCTCTGGTGGAAGGTCTGGTGTAACTTCTACATCGATACATATTCAATGAATAAACAACAAATGATATTTCCTGTGGGGAAGCAATGTGTGCTTCGGGCAGCACCCAGACTCTAGTCGTAGTGTTTGTTTTATTTCTCATTGCACAGTAATTCATGACTGTATATTATTCTGGCTTATTAGTTTCTTGTGGATTGATAAGCATGATCTAATTTCTTACAGCTAAATTCCTTCTTGGGGTTATGCCTTTGCAGGAGGTTGAACTCTAATCCTTCCCTCACTGATGTAGACACTAAAAGAAATGATTTATGATGTCATTTCACAAGTGTTGAGTGAAAATATTTTATTGTTTCCTCATGAGTGACTTCACTTAGAATTAAACTTCTGTATTAGATTTTAATCACATTTCAAGTTGTCACTTAATCTTACCTTTAGCAATCATACAAAACCAGACAATGATACAATAGCACTGTCGCAGCACAGGACAATTTTTATTTGAGCATCTCTTTATTTAATGTTTGGATTGGATTTGTCCAGACTGAATAATAAAAAAAGACCTCTCATGGTGAGTTCTCATCCCCATTTTTTATTATTATAGACATTGCCACTAAATGAATTAACTGAAACTTCTTTTAACATTTATTTTATATCCCATGGCTTCAAGAATTTTGAAATATTAATTTTTTGGTAACAATATTCCTGTGGTCTTTCATTCCTATTAATATTGAGCATGAAGTACGATGCCTTTAAATACCAATGATGGCCCCGGGTCATCCATAATTCATAAATTCCTTTTTAAGATGTAATTCATAGGTATCGGGATTGCCCACTGACTCAGGAATTAAAGTGAAACAGAATGGTACAGGCAGCACAGGAAAATAGCAGTCAGTTTCTTCAATCTTATAAAAATCAGCCAGCTAGATGAAGTCGTTAGCTCCATGTCAAGGAGGAAAAGCTATTAGAGGCGCCCTGTGGATTCAAATTCCATTTTATTTGTTTTATTTACATTTTAACAATGTTTGAGGACGTAAATCTCTTAAGAAATATTGTGTCATTTGCAAAATGGGCTGCTGAATCTTAACAAGGAGGAAGTCTTAACCATGACAAATGCCACCCTCAAAAAAGGCAGTTTAGAAATATTTACAGCTGCCAGTTAAAAATTATGGCTGTGTTCAAGAAATGTGAGTACTTTTCAAGAGGATGAAATACCATGCTTTTCTTAGATTGATCAAAAGATAGTCGTAAAGCTAAAGAGAGTCAGCCCTTTAAGGCTAAGGTCCATTTGTACAGCATTATTTAATTCTCCGAACGATAAGTAAGGCTTACTTACGAGGTAGATAAAGACTGCCTTTCGAGAGGTGTCTCAGGTAGTTTCACCTGGTGTGTCCGGTACTGCCCAGCTCTGTCTTAACCATGTCTCAGTCGTGACCAAATCACAGCCGAAGCTGAGATACATTGGTCAGGGGTATGAATGGAAGGAGTCAATGTGCTGTTGATATTTTATCTGAACTTACAGTCTTGCATTTCTTTCCTCCAGAAGCACATCTGGAAGTTCCTCATGGACTGTGCTCCATTCCTGTCCCTGTAGCTCTCAGGAGACAGATCTGAGGTGGTCATTATCACATTCGGGATTTAGTCGACTTTGGGTTCCTGTGGAAGATGCTTGGCCCCATCCGTACCCAAGCCAGGTTCCCCTGCTGAAGTGCCTTCGTCCCATGGTTCTCCCCACCTAGAATGCCTCTTCCTTAGCGCTCTGCTGGCTTTTCATGAGTTCATACAAGTCTCAGAAGTGATGTCACCTCCTCAGCAAGGCTGCCTTGATGGCTCGTCTAGTGAGATGCCCTCCATAGCCTGCCATCCTTTTCTACACTCACTTTTATGTGTAGGTCTTGCATTTCCTGGCATTTGAATGTGAATTTAGTAGATAAAGTGTGTACTCCCTGCCTCCCTGTGGTGTCAGCTTGATGGAGTCAGATGTTCTGTCTGTCCTGCTCACTACCGCTTCCCTGTAGCCCAGAATAGTACTTGGCACCTCACAAGCCCTGACAAATCTTAGTTGAAGGAAAGAGTGAATGAATGACTAGAATGGTAGTAATAGAGACCAGAAAAATAAGGTAAAAGCATGTTATAATTTATTAAACCATTAAGGAAACATGAAAGATGATGTGGATAATTTTCAGGTACAGTGCCGAGATGAGTTTTGCTCTCCATGGGACACAAGACCACCGTGGGGTCTGCGGTGTACACACTTCTCAGGACTTCAGCTCCTGTGACTCTACTGTCATGGACTGTGCTCCAGTCAGAACACAGCAGTCCCCGTTCCTGAAAGAAGCGCTTCTCCTCTTGCTAGAGAGCATTGCTCACCAATCGCCATCTAGTTACTGTGACATAATAAAACACATCTGGTCTCCTCCCCGGTTCCTGGAACAGAGCGCCTAAGTCCTCTGGAATTTCCTGGGTGATCGGAGTATCTTTTGTCCTAATGCAGGAACTCTTGATCCTGGATAGCTTCAGAGTGGGATTGGTGTCCAGACTCAGGTCTTCCTCATGAGAGTCATTCGGCTTCCACTCTTCTCCCACCCACGTTTCCGGGTTCCAGTCTTCTGAAGAGGACATGGGGCTTACCATCCATGTGAACCCTACATCTTCTATGGTGTTCCTTCCTTTCACATCAGCGCTTTCAGATTAGTACACAGAAGCAGAAGCGTTTTAGTCGTTCATGGCCTTCTGACACTGTCATGTTTCAACTGCTCTTCCTGACTGCTTAGCTTCCAAGGTCAGGAGGGTCCTGCAAGGTCAGGGTGGTGTGGCCACAGACTTGTATTTCTATTGCTGATGCGGAGACACTCTGAACATCTTTGTGTGTGACACTGATCTGATTATGTCCTCTAATTTGAATATGTATTAAACCCACAAGAAGAAAAATTAATATTGCTGTAAACCTGCAGATGTTATCACCTTCCTTCTCACTAATCCTTCAGATAAAGATCATGGATAAGATTACTAATGACATCTTATCACAGAAAAATTATACTTTGTGTGATAATCTGGATAAGGCAGATTTGGACTTGATTCTTTTTTTTCACAAAATTCAATTTTGTGATCTCTCAACTGTTGAAATAAATCAGTGATGTTAACTTATCCCTCTTTCAATATCTGCAGTGGATGTTTTCCAAACTGGAAAAGCTAGACACAGGCATTTTTACATGCATCATGGTGAGAAAGACTAAAAAAATTTTTTTCATAACAAAATTGCTAAATAAAAGCATTTTTTATATTTTGTCACTAATCTCATATTACTGTTATAAAATAATACCCTTTAACTGCATGGATTTTTGCCATTTTACTTTCAAATTTAGTGTTTCGTTTGATCTTCACTGCAAAGATAGCTCAGTATTCCTGTTTCTACAGAGGTAAACACATAACCAGAGACTAGGAAATTCCCCCCAACTGATTCAGCATGAAGGTAGCAGATGCAAACTCTGAATTAAAACTAGAGTCCTTATAAACTAAACTGAATCAATGTCCAGAACAATGGTCAATGTAGCCACAACACAGACCTTTGCCTCCTTTCACAGAAAGAAAAGTTGAAAAGAGATCTTGCACACTTAATAAGTTAGGAGAAAAGTTGATTCTACATCCTTAACTGCTTCTAAAACAGATTGTCTAAACTTCTCCTAATTATAAAACAACTAGCAGTGAACTTCGTTAGAATAGTGTTAAAGTCAGAAAGAAGACATTCCACCCCAATACTGCACGTGTTACCCTAAGGCTAGTATTGCCAGCAGAATTACAAATGGGGACCGCATCTGCAGTGTAATCCATAGCCAGACTCTGTCCTGTGTTACAGGGGCTGAGAGCTCGGTGAGCTTAAGCTACAGGAGCAAAAGGCGTCACCTGTCCTTGCAGAATTGAGCTTGGATTATCTAAGCAAACAGTAAAAATTACTTCGCACGAAGTTCTCCCCCGAAGGTTCTGGTGATGAGTTCCTATCAAAAGGAAGAGAGGAGGCATTTTTTGGTTCCTCTGGAAGCATGTCTAGATTGATTTCAGAGAGGCAGCTCTGCACCTGGCCAAGTTGGTGAGCAGCTGCCCTGTGTCCTCCAGCTCTTGGAGGCCAATCAGAACCTGAGCGACAGCAGTGGCCAAAGCCATCCTCAGCCTTGCCAACCTTACAACTGCCGTGACACAATGGGTTCCAGAGTGACAGATTGCACATGTCTGTACAAAATACATGTGTGAACAATAACACGCACACTGAGAATGCAGAGGTCCTTCTGTTGATGCCTTCCCACCAAAGTCGCCATTTGTCTACAGGATGTTTTCATTCTATCTGCGATCCCAGATGGGATCAATTTAGATTTTGCATCTTCCATTGAGCTGGTTAAAAAAGAATTTCTGCAGACCTGGATGCAATTCTGGCTGCTCCACCTGTTAGCTACGAGTTAAAGAGCATTGCTTCAACCTCTAAGTCCCAGCATCATTTCTGCAAGGTGGAAATGATGTCAGGACCATGTTGTAGATTTGTCACAGGATGTCATCTGAGTGACACACTCAAGTGCTGGACCTAGGGCATGTACCCAGGACATATTAGCTTTAATTAGCTCTTTGAATTACTGATGAATATCTCAAGTATGTTTTATCAATTCTGGTTTGTGAGAGATTTACCTCTCCTGCAGTTTTTATTTTTCTGTTTGTTCATCTGTTTTCTTGACAAACAAATTCCATAAAGGTAATTTCTATTTAAGTAACCTTTTTTGTTCTTGCTTTTTGTCTGTTCATTGGTTTGGTTGGTTATTTTTTTTAAGACAAGTTTTCCCTATATATCGCAGGCTGACCTCAAATTTGCAGTCCTTCTGCCTCAACTTCCCAAATGCTGGGATTATGGTGTGTGCCACCATAGTTGGCTGAAGTTTTTTTTAGAGAAGAAAAAAACTTAAAAAAAAATAAATAAAAATTACTTTACCATATAAGCTTATTCTTTACGGCTAAAATAAATGTCGGACGCTCAATGCCATTACTATCTTTGTGGAAAGATAAATAATTCATAATTATCTGCATAAAAACTAACATTTTAAAATATCATTAGGAGTTATGTATAATAGCAGAAGTAAATTTCCTTTCTCTAACCATGTTTTCCCTGTGAAACATTTGATAATAATTTGATAATGATTATTGCTCATTTGGGTAGCTAAAATACTCCCATCCTATAAGCTCTCAGCACTTCTCAGAGTCTGTGGAATGACTAGTAGTTCTCTGGAGTCTTCTAAGACAGCATGGCACCCATCCTGTCAGCATGGCTGACACTGGAGTCTGGAACCAGTGCTCTGCCTGCACCTCAGCCTTGACACCTTCCTGAGAAGGAGGGGCAAAGGTGCTGCAGGAACTCTGCATGACAATCCTACACCTTCTGTTTACAGAGAGGGAGATACTTCTCTCTCGTGTCCATTGTGCTAGCCATTAGCTCAGTGTATCTATTTGAAATTATTTACATTAACTTAAATGCAGCTTAATTTAAAATGCATTCCCTCACCTGCACTCACCATATTTTATATCCTTAGTAACTACATGTGGCTACTGGCCACCATTTTGGATCATTGCCACCAGCACAGAAAGTTCTGGTCAGCACTGGCCTAGACCTTGGGAGAATAAAGAGGTGATTGAAGCCTTAAGACAAGAATTAGACGCCATCTCCAGGACACCTTAAGAGGCCACATCTCCACTTATGGAAGAATGACGGGCGGGTTCCATATGTTGATTTCTGGAATCCAGAGGAAAATATTCAGTTACTATGTTTATGTTTTACATCCTGTTGATGGCAAAACTCTTTCTTACTCCTACTATGGACTCGTATATATTGTAGCTCCTCAAAATTCCACTGACTGAATTTTATTCCTTTTAAAAATGATTAAAATGGTATCATTATATTAAAGTGCTTATTTAAAATGTCAGTATTTCCCTGAAATGACCCTCTTGTAAGTTCGTAAGATTTTATTCACAATGCTTAATATTAATAGCTTGTCCTCATTATGTCTCTTGTCATTATAGTTATCAAGAGAACCCATGGGCTGTGAGACTCAAGAGAAATAGCATGTTCGAACCTGCCAAGCAACTGTCCTGAGTAAGTTGTTGTGAAGAGAGGCGTTCTAGAGGAAAGGCGGTGTGACATGTTTAGAAGAGACTCTGCTCATCCAGAAGCCAGCTGTTTACACTTGGCACATTTTATGGCAGAATTGTCTCCTTTGCAATTCTTGGGGTATGGAAATGCAGACAAATGTCTGCACCATAAACCAACAAATGTGGAATGAGCTGCATTCTTAGTGTTTGGAGGGAGGCTTTGCATTTCAGATCTGTGCATATGGAGCTTTGAAAACTTATTCCTAAACATGCCGCCTGAGCAATATGGCACTTTAATATGGCCAAAGCTGTATTAAGATATTTCCCTGCAAAATGTTATACAAACAAATCTTTTAACATTCTGCTTGCATAAAATGTGAAGAAGAAAAAGTGTCTAGCAGTGAAAAACAGGTGTGTCTAATTATTTGCATAATAAAATGTGTATTTTCTGCCCGTCATGTATCATAATTAAGGATACTATTTATATAGTCTTGGAGACAAAGGTTCCCAATGAGTACATATGACACAATAGGATTCCTTTGGTAAACTAATTGAAGACATTTTGGCTTTCACAAAATATTCAGCACTCCAGAGGAAAACATATATTTACAGGAGATGGGTTGATGGATCCCCTAACTACTAAGTCAGAACTCAAAGGATTTGTTGATAATAATTTTTTTTTAATGTTGGGTTCTTGTAGCCCAAGCAATTGTATTCTACTTGAGAGAATAAAGAAAGCCCTTCATTCATGCGAGAAAACCCAATTACTGCATTTCCTTGGATTGAAGGAAATTTATCCATGGTTACTAATGGCCAACCAAGGGGGCCCTGTTCTTTTCCCTTTGGTTGAGAAGAACTCATTCTTTCTGTACCAAGCATTTCATTCTTTTCACTACAGCCAGAAAGATCTAGAAATTCTAATATGTTTACATGGAATTTTTAGTTAAAACACCACAATGGTTTCCATCACTTCGGGCAAAAACATCTGAACCTTTGACCCTTGACATGGCCTACAAGATATTGCTTGATTGTCCTTTCCTGCCTCTGCACCTGCAGTGACAGTAACACAGAGTCTCTCAGAGTCCTTGATACACAGGGGACACTAAATGGATTTTGAGTGAGCATAAGCAAACATTTCAACTTTTTTCCTTGGACAGACAAGAAGCAGCCAGAGAAAAGTGATGAGTGCGGCATTCTCATTTCCTTGACCACCCTGCATAAAGTAAAAACACCCCCCTCCCATCCTCCGTCTTCCATGGTTCTTGTTGCTTATAGCATAAATTACCTGACATGGATTCCTTTATGTACATAAACTCCAGTTGACAAAGGTGTCTGCCTTGTCCACTGGTAATGACGCAGGCAGCCCTTGCCATGGAGCACGTACATGGAACATTTGTGCTAGATTAGTGAATAAATGAAGGCCTCTGCTCCTTCATAGCTCACTTGGATCAACAGCTGAATGGCCAGAAGGCACTTTTGAAGCTACATTAGTCATTGTCTCCCTTTCCTTCTCCCATTCTTCTCTCCCAGCTGCCATTCGAGGGACTCAAGCGCTCGTTCCTCACAAAGCGCCTTTTGTTCTTCCCTCACTTAGGAGGATTCATTGGCACCTGCTGCCTTCAGGATAAAGTTTGAAATACTTAGCATGGAGGCGTGTTTGACCCTTGCTAACATCGCCAATGCTGATGTCTACCTTCACCGCTCCTTCCCAGGCCGTGGCTCCATCTCCTAGTCCTTATCTGCATGGTGTCCTCCCCCTGCGCTTTGTGACTGCATGCACTGCTTGCTCTGGATGGGACACCCTTCCTCTCCCGATGATTTCCTTCACCTGGACAGATTCTTAATATTCCCTCAGGTTCGGCTGTTGATGTAGATTCCTCTGGGAAAACTTTCTGGCTTTCCAGTGCTGGGGGAGATCACAAGCTTCGTGTCCCATAGTTCTTCCTACTTTCCATGTCACTTAGCCTCCCATCCTTGTATTGCTGATTTACCTCTTTACCTAGACAAGAAGACCTCTGATGGCTGCAGGGAATGTTGTTCACACACAGTAGCTGTGCATACAAATATTAGGTGTTCAATAAGGAAATAGAGGGAAAACTCTCATGACTCTAAGTCAGCTGTGAAGCTCAGACTGCTGCTTTCAGATGAGGACGACATGGCATTTACACATGGGGGCAGGATGAAGACTTGCAGGTTACCACAAGAAAGGACATGATGGCTGTGGCCTGGCCAGTGTGGAATGCCTAAAGGAGAGTAGCTCAGTTGTCAAACAAAGTGACACTGTCCATAGAAGAGCTGTGCCTATTTCCAGCATATTGCTTGTGAAGGCCAATATTTTATCTGAATATCACACATTCAACTTTAGTCAACCTATTCCACATCAGCTCCATAAAATTTCTCTTTAACTTGCAAAAGCTGAAAGAAAAAAAAAAAACACTGTCATTGCAAGCAGCAAAGTAGAGAAAATTCAGAAAAAACATCACACAAGATGATGTGGCACTTATTGATCAGTTTCAGATTTTCTAGATAGACTATCTTAAGGATAAGCTCTTAAATTTCAACCTAAATTTCTCTGTATTAACACAAGACATACTTCCATTATTGTAATATTACACTACTACACATGTCAGGATGGGTAATGGTGGAGGCTTACCACATCAAAATCTGTTCTTAAGCAGCACAGAACAAGGCTGAATTTCACACCCTTTTTCGAGATTATTTGGACAGCCTGACACATCATTAAGAAAAGCTTCATATGTTTTCTTTGCAAAGGGAAGACAAGGCCCCCACTTGATCTGATGAATAATTTGTTATCTTTGTTTTAAGTGGAGGAACAATCCCCGTGTAGTGAAGTCTTCAGGAATCACTTCAACAGAGCCACAGAAATTGCATTCAGGAAGGAATAAGAAACCACAGAGTTTATTATGCTCACGTGTCCTAGGAGCGAGGCTTGGCATGCCCAACAGTCCACGTGGTCACTCAGAAGCCTGAACTTTGGTCAGGGCAGACGGTAAGAAAGTAGAGCAAAGACCACAGACCAGCGTCTTTATCGAGGGTCATGAGTGGAATGGCTTGTGTGTGCAGGAAGCATTCTCAGTAACTGTGCCAGCATGGATGCCAAAGTCACCATTTGAATACACAAAGAAGTTGGGCATAGATCCCCAGAGATGGACAATTAAGTAAATGTTCAAAGCAAGCATGGTGGGTGCCAGTGTTTGTGGGGACACAACACCATTGAGGTTATTTAAGTTAGGTCGCCATAAGTTGAGAAGTGCCTTAGGAAGCAACTGAGGTCCCTTTTAATGACAAGGAGAAACACTACCTTGACTTCAACTGAGTCAACACTCAAATATCCATTTTGAGAGACATGCACCTAAGTTTCCATGTAGGCACCATCTGATACACTTCTCTACTATTGTTCAGTTGTATGAGAGTTCTTTGCTTCTCTCGGCCTCGGCTTCTTATGAAAATAAACAAGATAGCATCTGTTTCATTGGTTAAATGTGACAATTCATCCGGATAGGAAATGCAAAACAGAAGCATGTCATTGGCACAGAATAGGTCATCCATAGTTGGTTGATATGCTCTGTGGGTGTCATTTGTGGTCTCCAACTCAGGTATGCTAATTTAATTTTTCTCCTTGGTTCTAGCTGTCTGAGAAGGGAGGGGGAGAGTACAATAAAAAAGAATGAATGGTGTCAGAGTATAGGAATTATGGGGAAGCTAAACGTGCATTCAGATGTCTCACTGACTAAACAGGCTGAGAAGGCCAATGCCTGCCGTTAAGCAAGTGACTACGAAAAGGAGAACTTTCCAGAGAGCTAATTTGTCAGGGATTAAGTCATTGATTGTATGAAGAGCTCAGTTCTTGAAATGTGTCCCTTTCTGTGAGTTACCAAAAGAACCAGCTTTATTTGTCTAGCACACCTTCTAGATCTTTAATACATGTATGGGTTTGAATAGCTAATAGGTAAAGGTGCTGAATTATCTAGTTCCCAAGGAGGTGCTCAAATGAGCCCTGCTTCCTGGATGACATAGGCGAGCCCTTTCCTTGAATGTAGCTGATTTTGACCCTCTTGGCCAGGACAGTGGAGGTGACATGATAGCCATCAGGACCAGATCCTGAGTAGGAAGCTTGGCAGCTTCTGAAGGAGACTCTTGGAATACTCACTCTTAGAATGCTGTCTCCAATAGCTAATGGCCTGCCACACAGCTCGAGCCACTCAGAGAGCCAAGGTGACAGTTGCTGATAGCCCCACTGAATCTGACGCCAATAGCCATTGCCTACTGCTAACTTGTGAACAAGTATGTTGGAAATCCAGCTCAGACAGGTCTTAATTTGACTATTGCTCCCGCTAGTACTGGACTGTCACTGCATGAGAAGTCCCAAGTGACAGCGGCCTGGATGAGCCTATCAAGTCACAGAATAGAGCACACTGTTTTTTGAAGGTCCTGAGTTTGTGGTAGTATTTCTTTCTTTTTTTTTTTTAATTCAGAGAAGATAATAGGAGCAGATGCCTACCAACACTCTTGGCACAGAGTCGTATAGGGTGTCAATAGAATGAGTTTGCTTAATTGAATCACTTGTTTGGGTTTAATTTTTAATATGCTATCGAGCTAATGTCAAAACTTAGTAGAGATAAGCGGTAAAATGTTACAAAATTCCATGGTTAGTACATTTTAACTTCTCTAAAATTAAATTCATCTTACAACCAATGAGATTGTGTAACCAACATTTTTTAGAAGTACTTAGAGATTCATTCTACAATTTATGGCATCTTAGAGCATAAAATACAGTCTACTGACTAGATGAACAGTCTAAAAGATTCCCATTTGGCCATCTTCTCACAATTTCCTAGGGAATCAGTTAGGTACATTTCAGGTCCTCACTAAATCAAAGTATCTTAGAACAGGATCCATCACTTGCAGCTAAACAAATCGTTCAGGAGCTACTTATGTTTAGTGTGTCTAAGAAACGTTGATCTAGGTAGCAGAACCTCAGTACTAGGTTGAACAGTTTGGTGATCAGCCTCATCACGTCAGCTCCTCATCAATACATGTTCATGGAGTCAAAATTGGCACTGAGTGTCAGCAACTGTAGAATCTTGAATTGAGTGATTCAGTAGGGAGACATAATTTTTAAAGTTTTGTAAAGAGTAATCTCCATTAGAGTGGTCCATAGCAGTCATTCCAGAGATTACAACAGTGAATCGCCTTCTCCTCCTTGCTGCATAACCTTTCATCGGTTATTAGTTCAGTGATTGAATTGCCTATCGGTCACCTATTGTAAGATGACTCAGAGATGTGGGTTGCATTAAATTCCAGCCTTGCTTTCAGTGTGAAAGATTTAGATTTTTTAATGCTGAAAGGTGTACTTTGGGTAGTTATTTTTCCTTGAAGAAAACATTAAAAAAATTCTTAAATATAGATGTACAAGACTTTTTAAATTGTCACAGAACATGCCTTCTAAATATTGAAATTTTTCTTTCAATGTTTGGTTGTGCAGGGAATCAAACTTGTTTTGCAAACATGAAACGGATCACCTCCAGACATATAAAAAGTGCCTGCTGCTTAGCTCTTCAGCTCTTAGAAGTTCAGAAATTGTTGAGCTCATTGTGAAATGAAATGTGATGTTCTGTGACTTGATAGACATGTTTGCCGTTATTTGTAGCCTCTTTCTGTGCACAAAAGTGCAGCCTGGGGCAAGTATAACCGTGAAGATGCTGCAGCCTTAGGCAGTCTGAAGAGTCCACCCTTGTTGGTAGTGAATCATCAAAGTCCTGTGACCGTCTTGTGGTCAGGTCCTTTCGTCTCAAGTCAAATCTGTTTTTCAGAGTTTTATTTTTGGAATAACTTCTTTAAATTTTAATTTCGAGAACACAGAGACTATGATACATCAATAAATTTATAGAAAGTAGATTCTCCATACAGGTCGGGAATGGAAAAATAATTATAAAACAACCATCTTTGACTTATGGTATTGTTCACAACACTGGGCTTCAATAAAAAGTTCTTCCACAAATGCTTATTGACAGAAATCTGTAGTGGAGCAAAATTCTGTGGAGATGTGGCCATGCTACAATTAAGAGAATCATCTTGTGCACTGATATTTCAGAAGCTTAAAGCCATACGATTTTATTTTTAACTGCATCCAATTTCAGTAGGAAACAGAGGGAAAACTGACATTACCCAACTGATAAATACAGGGAATAAAGGTCCTCTGGGATTTCTCACTCAAAGACATGTGGAATATTTGTGAATTTTGTAGAAGAATTAATATTTATCCCAAATATCCATTTTTGACATTGAATTTCAGTTCACTGCTGCCTGGACATGATTAAATTTTTAAGCAATTTATGGCAGTTGAAATTCTCACATATACTTGGGTTTGGACAAAATTAATTTTTCCATGTTATTTTACCTTATAAGATAATTCCTGTTAAACTAGGACAATGCAAAATCAAATGATTTTCTAATGAAGATCAACATTAAATATTATCGAACTGTCATATCTGAAAATATTTTTTAAATAAAAATTAAAAAAGAAAATGGAACTTACCACTGAATGTACTGAGCTGGTTCAGTGGCAATGTTCCCACATGGGCTACTACCGACATCTGGTTAAAGGGCATTTCAATCTTTTGAATCACAAAATTTCAACACAGCATAAAGAACTACACGCCGCCTTCTCCCACCATGAAACTACAAATGTTCATCAATCATCTTTTACATTTCTGGAGTTTTTTTTTCTCCATCTCTAATCTAAGTATTAGTAGATGGATCCTGGTAGTAGCAAGGACATTGGCTGTACCAGTAGTTAAAATAATGAGTAAAGACCTGCCATTTTCTGAGTGCTTTCTAAGTGCCTAGCACTCGCTTCAGTGCATTCCCCCAAGATATTCAGAAAATTAGTTAAGACTCCAGCTATTGGATAAGAGAGAAAGTGGGGGAAGTTGGACTCTGAACCCTGTTTGTCTGACTCTAAAATGTGCATCTTCACCAAAATTCTTGTGAATACTATGACTTTGTCTATCACTTCATTTTAAGAACGTCACTGAAATCAAGTGAGTTTTATGGAAATGTAAAGATAATGCAGTCGAGTTTACTCAGAATGATATATTGTATCTGTATTAATTTTATGAATAATTTAATGACTCACAAATGCACATGGTAGTATTCCCACATTTTACCTAGCATTTTACTTATTTATTTATTTTTATAGTTGTGCTGGGTGGGGGTACTTTGTGGCATTTACACAAGTTTTTACAATGTATCAAATATATCATACTTGAATTCACCCCCTCCACTGCTCTCCTTTATCCCCCTTCCCTGATTCCTGGAGCAGTTTCAACAGGTCTCATTTTTGCATTTACTACATGTGTGCACAGTGTTTGCACCACATTCATCCTCCTATCCCCTTCCCCACCTCCTCCCCCTCCCACTGGTACCAACCTCCCAGGGCTGGACCTGTTCTGCCCTCCTGTTCTCTGGTTTTGTAGAAGAAAAAAGAAAAAGAAAAAAATGAACAGTTTTGCTAAGATAAACATAGCTATACAAGGAGTTTCCTTATGACATTTCCATGTACATATCTATTATAGCTGGAATTGGGTCATCTCCTCTAATTTTCTTCATTCTACCTTAGCCCCCTTCTTGAGGTGATTTCAGCTGGTTTAAATTTTTTAAATGTTCAGTTCTCGGTGCTATCAGAAAACACGAGCCAGGCCACTGTAGAAATTAGCACATGTCTAGTATAGAAACTTGTGAGCAGAGACAACGGAACTTGAAAGAAAGAAAGAAACGGGGTCACCCACTGTCAAATACATCGGGGGACAAAGGTCAGAGCTGGGGCTCCACGAGAGAGCTTAGGTTACTTAAGGAAGCAGTCTGTAATATCAGCATTTGAACTTTTACCACTTAAAATTCCCAGCCAATTAGCTAGACCACCATTACTTAAGTAAATTAAAGAGGTTGCCAGGCGTGGCTCACAAACAAAACAGCATTACCTTCCCGGGTAACAGAAAGAGTGGCCGAACAAAACCAAAGAGAAGGAGGTCAGACAAAGCAGACCGGCAAGAGCGTGACTTTCGGCAGATGCTTGACTGACTCACAAGGTAGCACAGGTTTCGAGTCTAAGAATGTGAGTCGGTGGGATGTTTCCAGACAAGCTGAGTTATTGAAGAGAACCGTGGAGTCTGCATAGGAAAAGATGCAGGTCAACCTCGAAAACGCTTTCGTTGCATTATTTAGAACAGTTTTAAATGTCAGCTTACTGCTCCTGCTACTCCTCCTAAGAGTGGCATTTGCAAAATAGCATTTACCAAAGTTCACATGCTCCCTCTATGACACCATGGCAAACTTCCTTTCACAAAAAGCTGTGTGTCCCTCTCACAGAGATACTGTACCTGGTACTAGTGTCCCCATGGTTTTGTCGTTCTTATATAACAGGTTTGAATTAATATAACCCTAGGGAGTCTTAAATACATACTCCAGATATTTATGAGTGATATGATTGCCTCATAAGGAAATCTTTAATTAAAATTGTTTAACAAACTACAGGAAGTCACTGTAAGTATTCCTGGGCTACCCCATTAAACATTCAAAAAGTTCAGATCGTCAAAGGACTTTAATTTTATTTTCATATTGAAAAATGTTCAAGGGATATTTAATACATTATATTTTCCCTACTCTATGATCAATGGGCCAAATAATTTTAATGACTCATAGATTATGACTTCTGCTATTGCTGTGTAGCTTATATCGGAACTAAAAAATTTCAGAGGAAGTTCCAGAAAAGAATACACTTAGCAAAATATTTCTTTTAAAGACCATGCTGAGAGATGAAAACCCTGCATGATAAAGTTATATTGTTAAGAAGAATTTGGATAGTGAAAACTGTTTAATGAACAAATGGGTGACTTCCACAAGTAGAAAAGAGCTTATTAGCTCATGTGCTAATAAGCATAAACGTGAATATTTAAATATATTTGATTCTCTAAAGAGAATTGTGAGGAAGATTCATGTTGGTGGGTAGAGGTTATCTCTCGTAGAAAAGAGTGGTGCTGAATTCATTCTGGATTTATTCAAGTTTGCCAAAAACCCTCACGACGGTACCTGGGTTGGTGAGTGACTGAACAAATGTAGGGTGTAGTCTAGCATAGTGGGCACACACAACTGACCACTACACTGAACTTTGTTGATCCAAATTACTGTCTGACCTGGGTGCCATGTCTCCTTCAAGAACTCCTCAGTGGGTAAGTGGCCCCACTTCCCGCACCCAACTCCCGGTTCTTCTGTCCTGTCCTTCTGCTTTCCAAGCATGAATCTGACTCACAATCGGTGCTCCACTGTTCTAATATATCTTCTTTCCCTCCCTAGGATGTAGTGCCAAAAGGTAAGAATTTTTATTTTCTTGCTCCATTCCTACATTCCTGACACCCAGAATGCAGTTTAGTGCAGAGAAGAGAGACGAACATTAAATATTTGCTAATTGGATGAACTTAATTAACCAGAGAGTTGCCTGACCTCCACAAAGTTTATGTAATGTCAAAGTAAACAGCAAGTGGGAGTGGGAAAAGCGGTGGTGGTGCAGAATTTAATGAATAAATAATTGAATGCCATTTTAAGCTACAAATCCAAAGTCTGCTAGAAAAGGGTGCTATTTTCAACATCTTAATTAAACATTGAGATATCTGTTTGCCACTAGATTTTAGAACTATTTCTGTGAGACCCCAAAATTGGAAGGCATCACACAAGAACAGTAAAACTACTTGACATTGTTAAAAGATTAATTTTATTTCCAAATGCACTGCTTTAATTGCATTATATCTAAGAAATAATATTTCCAGAAGAAAACATCGCCTTGAATGCTATGCTCTACAATACACTGTATACATTGTTTGACTAATCAATTCACTTTGTATGGGTCTTTTTTAAGAAGAGCAACTACAACACTGATTATAACAGCAAAACCAGTAACTTAAATGTGTGTCAATAAAGGGTTGCTTAAATAAAATGTTGTATACTCATATTATAAAATATTATGCATGGCTCAAAGAACGAGGAAAAGATTAGGAATAAATTAAATAAAAGTTAAAGATGCAAAGTCCAATATGTGTTATTAGCTCATGTGCTAATAAGCATAAACGTGAATATTTAAATATATTCGATTCTCAAGAGAATTGTGAGGAAGATTCATGTTGGTGGGTAGAGGCTATCTCTGCAATCTGATGGCAAGTCTGAACACACACTTGCTGTCTTCATGTGTAAGTCCTCATTGTTTCAAAAGTGTATTTATTGCTTTATGATTAAAAACTAGATTACAGTAAATAAATAAAATACGCATAAGCTTTCATACAGCAATTTTGTTTCTGGCAATTTATCCTAAAGAAATAATTAAAGATGTGCGTAAAGATTTATGTGTGTAACACTCAATGCAGTATTGCTCATTACAACAACAATGGAAAACAGCCAATCCAGCAATGCAAGAGTGCGGTTAAATGCATTCCCAAGTACACCTACTTTAGGAACAGTAGGTACTCATTAAAACGATGCTGTGCTGTTTCTCCAGTGTGATGCATCATCCTTTATTACAATTTTAAGAAAGGGAGACGGGGCTGCAAAGCACTTTTGATTGCAGGTTCACATTTTCATTAGGTAAACACACATCTTCACTGATATGTGCATGCCAAATGATTGACTGGTCTTTCTCTCTAGTTGACTTATAGAAGTTTTGTATTCATTGTGTATTTATACACATTCCCAAGGTTCCACAACCAATGTTCATTATTTTCAGAGACAAAAATGTGTTGCAAAAATCAACAAAATATTTACAAACGAGAGTTTTCCTTAGATGAGAAAATAAAAGGTTAACAAACTTCAGTGTAAAATTTACAAATGTTATGCTCCTGTCCCAGGGTTTGATCAATAACACCAAAAAGATTAATTGGAATTGTTGAGACAGAATAGACACAAACACGTGACAGACAGTGAGATAAAGTCAGCATTGCTAGGGAGACATTGAGTGGCGACCAAGGCTGAATGAAGGAAATGTCTCATTTCAAAAGGTGTAACCATGTCCTGATAAAAATAATTAATCTTAGCTTTATTACTGTTTTGTCACTTTACTTTAAAAATAAAAACTCATAATGATTACAATTTGCAAGTGACACCTACGTGATTTTTATGCAATTCGTGTATTACTCCTAGATTAGCCTTAAAATAGACACTTTGGGGTGTTTTGTGGATATTGAATTGCAATTCCTGTTATATGCAGCGAGTAATCAGTACAGTTGGGATATAAAAACACTGAATGCAAACTCAGTATGTTTTCTACTACCTTTCTAGCTCACTGAGTCATTTTGCTGCTATGTCAAACAAATCGGGTCCTCAGATGTGCTCCAAACACTGAGCGCTTGAGCAAGTGAGAGAAGATGGTGGGCCTTGACAGGGAAAGTAGAATCATGAAGCAGGACAAGTACAAGGAAGAGTGGAGGAACTACTTAAGAGTGGCTAAAGAACATTTCCGATTCCTGACCCTCTCTCATTTACATGGGATCAGAGGGGAAGACAGTAGAAAGGTGTCATGAGGGACCCATTTCTCAGCTCGCAGAAATTAGATAGACACATGGAAGAGTCTAGGACCATGTGAGTGATAACTACCAAGGTGAAGGAAGAGTGGACAGAGGCCACTGAGGATGTATCTGGCCTGGTGAAGACAGGAACAGCCCCAGCAGCAGATCAGAAGTTGCACCAAAGCCTGGCTCTGACAGGAGATCAAAACAATTCAACTCATCAGAAGCAGAGAGCATGCTAGAGAGTGAGTTCATTCACTACCTCTCAAGGTAAGTCTCCTCCTCTCAAAAACGAGGGAAAGCCATTAGAATTATAATAGGATTACCCAAATTCCAAGAACATAAAATACAGACTTTCGTCTGGGAGCTAATTTACAGCTATGAAAGTTTATTGCACTTGAGTGACCTCTATCCCATTGGTTTTCAGCAGCAAATCTGTTTGCAAGAACATGTCCAGTGGTGTTGAAATTTCACAACTTTTCTCATTTTGTATCCTCTCTTTTGAGATTCCTTTCTCCCTGGTAACTGACTATTTGAAAATGCTAGTTAAAGATAATTATCAGAATTTCTCCTCTTCTGTTAATGCAAGTATTCAGTTCTTAAGATTCTCCTCACAGTTACTTCACTTTTTCTCCCTCTGCTCTTTCCCACCACTGTCTCGTCCCTTCCCTAATTAGATTTCCAGGGGGATGGGAGAAGCCGTCCTTGTTCTAGAGTTGAAGGATGGGGGAAGCATGCATTAACAATGACCCTGAATGATACAATTATGTGTAAGCGGAAAGGAGTAAAAGCCATCACGTTGCATCTGAAGACTGTGAACTTCTAACCATCAACAAACACCAGAGAGGCTGCCTTTTAGGACTGCTAACACAGGCATGTATTTTGGAGTCATGGCTGCAGATGGGATTTGAAATCCTAGGACAGGATGAAATCACCGACAAGTAAGTATAGACAGGTGAGAAAGATTCATGCAACAGCTCTGGAAACTTAGCAAAGAAGACTGAAATGAGCAGTCAGTCAGACAGAAGAAACAGTTATTGTTTCAAGGGCACAGAGTGATTATGTCAAATGTGGTTGGTGGGAAAAACAGGATGAAGAGAGAGCATTGGCCATTGGATTTAGCAATATAGCAATTGCTGCTAAGCTTGATTAAGTATTTTTAGTCATCATATGGGAACAAACAGACTGGACATGCAAGAGAGAATGGAAGAGGAAAGAGACTTAGCTGTTAGTTGTTGGAGATAATTAATTTTTAGTTGGAGATAGAAGTTGAAAAGGAAACCAAATGTTGGAATTTGTACAGTTGATTAGCAGGTGCACAGGTTTGTGCACTATTCTCTATCACTGAATATGTTTTTGCTTGATTCAATAGCACACTATTCAAATTCAATTATAAAAAGAAAGATGACCACACTTAAAAAAAAAGAAGTTGAATGAGAGAAATAACAGCATGCTTGTATTCTCATGGCAGTTATCCAATAGGGAGAGAAATCTGAGGATAAGAATAGAGAGGAGAGAAAGGTGTTTGAGTGGACCCAAGGCTGATATCCAGTGCACAAGAGTGGCACCTTGTCCTAGCAAGAGCACAAACAGCCAACATCAAAAGCAATGGGGAGGAGAGGCAGAGAATTTGGGCATAGACTTGATGGGTGTTCAGCCATCTTGGTGAAGTTGTCTTATGATAACTTTTATTTCCTCAGTTAATTACAAAGTAAGAAAGATCTGTACAAGGTGATGGAGACAGTTTTGGAAGAACTAAGGTTCTGAAATAGTTATCCAGGACAGCAGGAATGGGATATCACTTGGGAAAAACAGTAGGGATACCAAGCAGTTTCACGGGCCTCTGTAGGTAAATTATTATGAGTTCAAATTGAGTCATATGTGTGTATGAGTTGTGCTGGTAGGGCCCCTGTCAAGAGGGCCAAGCACAGAGAAAGAGGGATTGTATTTAACCAGGGTTGTGGTATAGCCAGGAGAGAAGAACAAGTAAGAGAGTGATGAGAGAATGATGGAAAATGCAAAGGAGTCATTATGATGGTGGACCCCAGGTAACAGCTGGGTGAGGAGGAGGGGAGACAGAGGAAACAGAGAGTGACACTTGGGGATAAATGGGTCAACGGTTTTATTAAGTTCTTCAGGTTTGAGGAAATGGCATAATAGAGAGTAAGTTTAAGCAAAGAGTACAAAAATATGGGAATTTATTGAAAATCAGAGACAACAATAAATCAAGGTTTAAGTTTCTCTCAACAGATGGACCTAACTACAGGAAATATCCTGTTTCCATGAGCTTGTGTCAGAGGTACTTTTAAACTAGGAAACCATTCCTCTTGGTAGATCTGTGAATATTTCAAGAGAGGAAGTTTCATAAAATGACCCTAGAGGATTCAGAGGTGTAAACTATAGCACTGAGTGTTTGCACTACAGGAACAGAACATAGGAACCACAACGTTGGCACATCTGTCAGTTTTAGCTGAAATAAGGCTTTCTGCACAGACGAATTTGCATTTTGTTAATCTGACATTTAAATGTCATTTAAAAGCGTTCCTTTTTCTGTTGAACTGCTACGTAATCTAGTCAACCCAGTTATTCTAAAGATATGTTCCTTGGCTGTGCGTTGTGACTTTGAGATTAATTAGCAGACAGCTTTCCTGGAGAGCACATTCTCTGAAAAGGGAGTGTAAGGAGGAGTACTGTGTAGTGGTGAGCATCACTTGTAGGAAATTTGAGAACTTGCAAGTTCTTTGCTTTAAGCAGGCAAAACTTTTCAAATTTGGCTAGTTTTCATTTTGTTTGTTTTGTCATGTTTTGATTTCAGACAGAGTCTCACTGTGTAGCCCAGGTTGGCCTCAAACTCATAACCTTCGTGGCTCAGCCTCCCAAGTGCTGGGATTACAAGGGCATGCTACCACACCATGCTAGCTAGTTCTTAATCAAAGGGCACGTTTCTATTCATTTCTGGCCTATCTTGGTTAGACAAGAAGGAAATAATGTAAATGTAATATCTATGCGTGTCATTACCTAAGGCTCTAAGACGAGTGCATGAGAACGTATAAAGTGATCTAATGTAAATAAGCATTTACAGGGTCATGATTGGGCAATCTGTGAAGTAAAGGACACAGATGTGTTCCTGGTCTATGCCAATCCAGTACCAACTGCCTGACGATGTCCGTCAGAGCCTGGGCTGTTCTGTGCACCAGCTGGAGTGCAGTGTGGGATTTCATCCTTTCATTGCAAGTCCAATAGTACTTCAGTCTCCTGCAAAAACCCAACCTCAGCCTTATGTGACAGGTGAGAGACATTTGGTCATTCATTGCAGGTAATCCGTACTGCTCCCCCTTGAATTCAGCAGGGTGCCTTCTCCAGTCCTACTTACCCTCTGTCAAACAAAACTGTCCAGTCTAACAAGCATGAGTCACTAACTGGAAGGGCTTAAAAACACACCAGATGTGTAATCCAGCCATGTCCTTTTTCAGGACTGATGGACTCGTACATCTGGTTTTCTCTAACAGGTTTCTGAAGCCTCAATCTATAGTAATAATTCCTAAGTATGAAATGTATAGATGATAAAATGATAATGGCAGAGTAAAAATAATGGTGCCTTTTCAATTGATACTTATCGGCCAACCGATGATGCACAAGCCCTGGCTATGGGGTGTGAGGCTTGAAGTCACAAGGGAGGTAAAAAAGTAAATGTAAGGAGAATGGCTGCTCACTGAACAGACCAGACGTGAGAGGATTGGGGAAAGTTTCCTGAAGTGAATCGAAAGAATTCAGAGAAGTACGAGGTCAGGAAAGACTGAAGGGCAGGGAAGGCAGTGGAGGTCTTGGATGTGAGGAGTGTGAAGACAGTGTGTGTTTGGGACACAGCTATGTCTTGGTCACTTTGGAAAGAGCATAGAGTTATGAAATGAGAGACAATGAACTGCATAGCTAGTCATCGTTGTGTGTATACAAAAGGCAACAGTGCTCAGGGTGTCATTGAGAATCTCCAGGAGACCCCAAGACCTTTCCGGTGTCTGCAAGGACCAAGTGGTCTTCATACAAAGACTGAGATTCCACCTGCCTTGTCCTCTCTCGTTCTCTCATGAGTGCACAGTGGAGTTTTCTAGAGGACGTGTGATATGTGTTATCTCAGCAGAGTAAATACAGAGTGGATACAGGCAACATCTGTCCTCTCTAAGTCCTGATACTAAAGAGATTTGTAAAGTGATCAAGAGCAATGTGACTCTTCTTACTACTCTTTGTTTGGAGAAATATAGTTGTTTTTTTTATAACATTGTCACTATTATGTAATATACTATTGTTTCTATTTTTAAATGTATTAAAACTATCTTAAATTTGTTTTAATCCTAATATGGTAAATATGACATAGGTAATTTACACCAACAGATGCACGTTTTATTTTAAAGGGAATAAAATGGTTCTGATTTTAGATGTTTGAGAAATATGGGTACAGATTAAACAATCTTGGTTTTCTCTCTGTGGAAAGGGTTGGAGGAGGAGAAAGTCATTACTGGAATTTATTTTAAAAGAGGGGGCATGGTCAAAGTTACAAGGTTGACCATGTTTCTCTGTCAATTTCACTCAAAAAATCAGTAGCATTTACCAAGTGGGTCACTTAGCTTTGGAAAGCAATTTTATTTCTGTGTTAACGAGCACACGGCACTGGTATAGGACACTTCTATTCCTCTGCAAAGCCCCTTTGTCCTACTCCTTACTCCAGCCACAGTTGTCGCCATCTCTCAGGAGCCACCTGTCTGCCCAGGTGCCTCAGCCTTGAATCAGCTCGTGCCACCTCCACCACTTTCACCTCCTCTAGGCCACAGTGTGTGACACCCATGGGACCCCCTTCTGCTCTCACACGTGTAGCCCTGAAGGTATGGCACAGCCATTGAAGGAGGAGTGATGAGAACCAAAGAGCGAGTGTGGCCTTGTTTGGGGCCCTGAGTGGAAGGCGTTGAAGCTCCTTTCGTGAGGCTTCTCACGAGGTGTCAGGGGAAGAAGCGAGCAATACTATCTACTGGCATGGACACCTTGTCACCGTCCTTCAGTTACTCCTTCTGTTTCCCTCAGTTCTGCTTTCGGGGACGATGTTACAAATAATGTGCTCACAAATAACACTGCTTCAACATTTGCTTTGGAGAAAACTCAAGTTAAGACAAAGTTTATACCTACAAGTCTAAATATACTCAGGGTGCACTCGGGCAAGTCAAGTGTTTCCTGTTGGTGAAAACCGAGGAGGGACAGGCTTACACAGCGAGACGCCGATGTGGGATGCATCATGTTTCAAATGAAGACCAAATAAAATCCTTAGGAGAGAGTGGTCCCGCTACGACCCGAATCCAGTGGGTAAACTGACCCTTTATTTGGTACTAGCATTATTGCCACTACTAATGACGGAAAGGACTGAACGAACCAGGAAAATAAAATGTTTTAAATTTGTAACCCGTACCTCTGGATAAGCGAGGCACAGAAAGGCATATGTGAGACCCTGAAGAAAGGGGTCACCTCAAAGAAGTCGAGGGTAGAGTGGAGGACAGCAGGCAGGTCTCAAGAATTGAGGGGAAGAACCTAGATTAACACTTTCTAGTGCCTTTGCACTTTGCATACTTTTTCTGTCTCTGGCAGATCGAGCAGAAACAGTTCTTCTGCACACTTAATTCATTCTATTCCCATTAGTACCACCTAGTGACATCTCATAGATCACGGTCGACTTCTGGAATCTGGATTTGCACTCAGGGTTTTGGCGTCATGTGCGTGTGCTGAGGAAACGCAGGAGTGAAGCTCTTCTGGTTGTTCCGATGAGTCAGAGACCACGCCCTCCTGTGGAACATGTCCTGACAGTAAGTAGAGTGACCACAGAGGGAAGTTTGATGCCCTTGCAGTAGCTTACCTCACTCATGCTGTTGGCCTTGTGCTCAAAACTGACATAATTTTCAAGATAATTGCTGTTTCCCTAAGAATTGATATTCCATTTGCTGTTCTACTTTTTCACTGCATATAAATCTGACCACCTATTGCTTGAAATATTCAATTATGGGGAACATAATAGAAAATTAGCCTCCAATTTGTCGTTCCTAATTATCTGCAAACGTCAATGCTCCTTGAAATACTCTTTCTGTTTAAGCACAGATTTTGTAGATTCTCTGGTAAATTTGAACCATCACGAGAAATGGCCCCAGTAACATCCCCTCTTTAAAAGTTTCTTAGACCAGAGTGACCACACTAACAGAGGCAGATTTAAATACATCTGGATTCCTCTTTAGCATGTTAAATTGTACCATATTTCATTAGGCATATGATCTGTATCGTTGTCAGTCTCTTAGGAATTCCAGGGCAGTGGCTATGTGATACACACTTTCACATAATCAATACAAATAGCAGAAACTGCTAAATAAATTCATGGATAAATGCTAAATAAATTAGTGGATAAATGAATGTATCTATCAACAAATGGATGACTACATGACTGAAAGATCAAACAAATGAATAACTGAAACAAGTAAGTTGAATAGTGGAGCAGAGTCAGAACTCCAGAAACACAATAGAGAAACCCAAGGACAATGAATGATTCCTCTTCTTTCGTTTCTTCCAGTTTCCACTTCAGTCTTTAAACTGTGTCTGATTTAGTGGGAATGAAAAGAGATTTGTCATGAAGCTAATTTTTCCATTTTAATGTTCCTTCTGACTTTAATTAAATGTCCTCCATGAGCTTGTCTTTTTGCCTTCTCTCCCTCCCTATCTTTCCCTTTCCCTCTCCCTCTTCCCCTCCCCTTCCCCCTCCCCCCACCCTTTCTCTCTGAAGGGGAGCCATAAGCCATAAGTGCTCAACTCTAGGCTCCTGGAGGATTTCACAGCCTTATTTTTACTGCTTGTCGTAGTGTCATAGACACACATGAAGGTTTTTTGAAGTCTTACTATTACTAATTCCAACAGACTGCTAAGGTGAAAGAATTGCTATGATCTGGATGATGGATGATAATTCATTTTATATAATCGATCATTTGTCTTTTCCATGCCTTTGTGCTGTAACCCACCTCAACCCTAGCACGCTTCAGAAGCCTGTATAAGGTAACAGGGGTGTCACAGTTGCTCCATTGCAATCCCTACCGAGGGGCGGGACAAGGCTCTGCTTGCTTGTCCTTCATTTGCTTTGTGTTCTGGTGAAGTTGGCATGGCAGGAGGCTGGCTGCTGCCCATGACAACCTCGGTTAAGTTTACTTTCTTGTAATTGGACTTAAGAATTTGCTTTTGGCCATTCTTCTGGAACTCTTTCACTTTCTTAGGGCTTTTGAATCATTAGTCTTATATTTATGTATCACTCAAAGAGCTAGCTTGACAGGTTGGATGGGCCATTATTGTGGTTTAGAGTTCATGTGGGATGATTTTACTTGACATTGCAGACTTATTATGCTACCTTGAAAGCTGGGCTGTCTTTGATCACAGGTCATAGTTAGTTAATGCAGTGCTTCACAGCCTCCTCTGGAGTGAATGCTAACTCCAAACACTTGTGAAGTCTCATTCACTGTGGCTCTTTCTTCATGAGTAATTACACTGGACAGCTGGAGAACAGTCTACATGCAGAAACTTTCCCAATATAATTTCATTAATTATTAAGACAAATAGTAATTAGAAATTGCAGTTGTGTTTCATTAAGTATGAATTAAAAAGTTGTGATTAAAGTGATGCATCCTTTTCATAAAAGTTGGAAGGGGGAAAAAGAATGCCAACTAAGGGTTCCTGATTTCATTATTTTCCTCTTTTGTTGTCACCAAAAAGAACTTCAGGCATTGCACTAAATCAAGACAGAACGTGATTGCAATTAATATTGTTGTAAAAAAGAGTCGCTTATGGAGCTACTGTGCTTTCAACAGGGCTGCATGAAGAATAGACTTTTAAAAGAAAAAAAAAATGAAGGAAATGGTCATTTTTAACAATGCATACACAAACACATTTTGTAAAAAAGTTCTGCTTTCCTGTTTGGAAAAAATCAAGTGTTTCACAGAACTCCTTTATACAGTTAATAATGGCAGAAGCATTAAATACGTTACGCGTGCATAAAATACGCTGCTTGCTAACAACATAATTCATTTTTGTTAGGAAGTAATTTGTCATACTTGCTTCTCTGTTAGGAAGAAAAGATTCTGAGCTGTGATTTTATTCCTGAAATTCAGAAATAATTGTCATAAACATTACTTTTCATTTGTGAACCTGAACTCTTAGAGCAATTTCATTTAAGTAAACAGGAGCAGGCTGTTTTCCTTAGCTGCTGGGCAGATGTTTTGGGGTAGCAGGTAGGGAGGCGAGCTGCAGCATCTTCAAATGTCTGTCGGCTCTCCTTCACCTTGGTCTCAGACATGGTTCTCTGATGAAAACTACAAGTGTGACAAATCAGCCGAGGGTTCTTTTGGCTCTGTTCAGGGGGACATTGTGACTGGGCAAAGAGCAGCATCTTTATGTGGCACTCGCTCTGAGCCTTGGAGTGCCAGATGCTTCTGGGTTAGGCCTAGAGAGCTGAGCCTGTGGCCACTGGGCTTTGAAAGCAAAGGACTTCTTGCTGGAGACCTTGAGTGCCATCAGACCCGCAACCAGCAGCCAGGGTTATAACTGTGAGCATCGGGTGTCAGGGCCCCCAGCTCTGAGCCCCTCCTGTGGCTGGGCGGCCTTTTGGAGTGCTCCCAGCAGCTGGGGTTGCAGCTCATTTGCAAGTTCAGCTCTCTCAGCCTGGTGCCCTCTTCGGACACCTTCACCTTCCTTAGCCTTAGCTCTACGATGTCTCACCTTCTCAGCGTGTGAGGAATCATCACAGTCTCTGCTTCTGACTCTCTAGAATGCTTCAGCCACCCTCCAGCTCATGCTACTGGGAACACCTGAGGCTGGCAGCCCCAGAGCTGCCTCTTCTGCTCTTCTGTGCAACCACCTCAGCCTGTTCTAACCTGATAAGACCACAGCAGGCAATAAACCATTGGGAGGGAATTCCTGTGCCCAGTGCTGCAGCAGAGGGGTGTGCACAAAGGGAGGCCACCTGGAACGAGGAGAGCAAGGTCACCTGCTTACACAGCTAGTCACACAGGTGCACTGGCTGTCATGAGACAGGGAGGGACCCTGCTGTAGTGTGGTCAGAGCAGCTGTGGGTGGGGTCCTCTAGAGTGACTTCAGGCAGGGTCATAAAGTCACCTGAAGCTGTCTGACAGGGCAAAATCTCTTCAGGCTGTCTTAGAGCACATGGTCAGCATGGGTGCCATAACAGTTGCAGGGATTTCTGGGGTTGGAATGAATCCTTTGGGCATCAGTGGATGAGTTCAAGTTCTCTCCAATACCCACAACTGGACTGGAGTTTCCCTGAGCAGTTTGGGGTATTTAAAGCAGCCACCAATGGGAGCCCAAAGGAGTGGCAAAGAAATATCTGATTGTTGTCAATCTTCCCCCTAAAATTGGGGTGATAGCAGCCAGACCTTCAGGAGCCAAAGTAACACTGTCCATAGACCTTCCAGACTTGGGGACCACAATGGGCAGCAACAGTGGCTCCAATTCGGCCTCCATATCTTCCTGGCCTGGAGCAGCCAACAGACTCTGTTCTCAGGCAGCCACCTGTGAGGGGAAGGAAAGGGGAGGCCTGAAAGTGTCAGTCAAACAACCAGAAGCCTAGCCATGACAGCTTCAGTCATTTACAAGTACAGGGAGTAGTTGCCACAGAGATCCAATATGAATTTAACATAGTTCTCAGGTAAAATGTGTCCAGTAATCCCAAAATCCAAGCCATACCTTGAGGATGATTGCGTCCTCCTTATCTGTCTTACAAGGAGCCAAAGTTGCTGAGTCACCATGACTCCGTCTTCCAGGTGACTGTGATAGACACTCTGTCACTGTCATGAAATGCCTGACAAGAACAACTTGAAGGAGGAAAAACTGACATGGGTTCATGGTTTCCCAGGCTTTGCTCCATTATGGCGGGAGGGGAGGCCCAGCAGAGACCTCACCTCACCATAGGCGGGAAGCAGGAGAGAAGGCCTGTGTTAGGGGACTTCCTCCTTCCTGTCTTATCCCATCTGGGGCCCCAGCCTATGGAATGGGGCCACCAGCCTTCACAACAGCTCTTCCTTCTTAGGTAATCCTCTCTGGAAGTCCTCGAAGGACACCCAGAGGTGTGCTGGACCCCTCCAGGCTTCCTAATGCAGTCACGAAGACAGTCAGGATCAACCACAGAGCCCGGGGTAACCTGTGCTCATCATAGTCCTGAATTCTCCGGCAGGAGGCAATGCTGTCCACCACGCTTTGAGCGTGCGGTGGGTGAAGACTCGTGGGCTGCATCTGAGCACGCTTAGGAAAGTACCCACCTCTACAAATCGTGTCCAGTCTAACCACGGGAATAGGTCCCACTTTAGCCTGCGCGCCCCTTGCTTGCTTGCTTTGCGGAGACGCGCTGCTTGGGGAATTACAACCAGTCTTCTTGTTACTTCCACAGGTAATGAACCCTTCTTCACCGTTTCAGGTCTAGGCCAAGTTTGTTGTCTGTGTCCTCACCAAGGAGTGACCCTGAGTCAGGTCAGACATTAGGGAAAGTTTAGGACTTTTAAAAACTATACAGCTGGATTTAGAGCACCTTGCTCACCCCTCCCAGACTCATCTCCTCGAGTCCAGAGAACTCCATTTCAATGGCAAATCCCGTGTTATATTAGAGTGGAAAGTTCCTCTTGCAAGGACTCAGGGTATCTGACAATTAGCACAGGTGTATGCATGAGTTCTCCCAGCTCCGCCCCTGCCCAAAGGCCACTGAAAATGGGGAGTAGATATTTTTCCCCACTTCCATGTTAAGGATGATATAAAAATGACCTAAAATAAAGTCCTTCCCTTTTTTTCCTACACGCATTGCCTTCATTCCACCTGGCAGAGACCCCACCTGTGATTCCTTTCCCCTTTCCTATGACAAAACTCCATTATTTCCCTCACTACATCCATGTGTTCTGCTTGGATTCTTCCTCGTCCAAGAACTTCTGATCAGAATCAGCCGTGATTCAACAACCCCATTTTGCTCAGGTACAGTTTGGTCTGATGGAGAAAGAGGTGGTTTTCCTCAGAGTACTGATTCACTTCTGTAGCACCTCTGGTTTGCTTACAGTGATCTAGTCCATCTACTAACAGCTAATTATTATTCTAGGCCCAGTCTGTAACAATCCTTGAGTACTTATTAGTGCCAATGATTTCAGCTGATCACAAATTGACCGCTACATTTTATCCTCAGTCGGACTGCTATCCACACTATCTTTCAAGTCACCTTAAACTTCAGTCACAATTTCCCTTTGCATCTTCGGGCAGATTTGCACTATGATTTTTGTATTTTGTTTTATTTCTTTATGTATTCCCATTTGGAGGCAAGGATATTTTTCAGGGAACAAAGTGAATGGCAGAGAGCTGCCGTCCAAATGTAATGCATCTGGTGATTTCCTCTGCTCGACATCCAGAAGAGGGCTGTTTGGCTGAGTGCATTGGTGGCACAGCACACTCGTGCTCACTGGTCAACGGATATGGTCAGCCTGCTGTGCCAGAGCTTCAGGGCTGAGAGTGTGTGACAGCATTCAACACATGCTCTGAAAATGTGAGAAACAGGGACACACATGTACATGTGTGTGTTTACACACCTGTTAGCTGTATACCATAAGCAGATACACACAATGCATATGGATGTGTCAAAAGGCCTTACTAAATATTGTATGGACATAACATATCAGAGATGCATCGATCGAGCTTTATCTAGCTGTGTATGCAATACCAAACAAGCTTCCAGAACCGCCAGGAATTTAAATGGTGAGAAAACAGCACATTTCTTTCTCTTCTCAAATGCAAAATGTGCTAATTAACTACTCAGGGACTGTATTTCCTTTCTGTTTTCTTTTGATCATGTGAACTGAGAAGATTTATAGAAATATATTGATATTAACAGAATCCCATTATAACAAAACAATGTGTTACCACGTGAGATTTTAAAAGGGTTTTGTATCCATTGTTGTCTGTCATCTTCATATGCAGCTTTAAAGTATAAAAACAGCTTTAGAAAATGTAATCAATAATGTGCAGAATAGAAACTTCCTATAAGCACCCTAGGGATGTGCATTTCTGTTTAGATTAACTGCAGGGGACATAAATAGGATTTGATTATATGCAAAATTAAGTGGGGGGAGAAACTCTTAACTAAGGGCACAAAGTGATATTCTACTGAAGTGATTTGAGTTTGCTTTTTGTTTTCCCATATTAAATTCTGATAAAGACATATTCTTCTGTATTAACTCCAAATTCTGATTTCAAATATTTACCTTCACGAACACCCCTCTAATCTTCTAAGCAAGATGAAACTGCTGGCTTCCTGTTTAACTTTTCTTTCACCTTCCTTCTGCTACCTGATAATCCTTCTCTATGAGAAATCACTTTTTCCCCCACACAGGGTAGGCAAATAGGTCAGTCATTATCTACAGAGACCCCCATCTTCCTGGTACATTGGTAGTTGAGAGTAGGAATTCCAAGGCAGCAGACCCTCCTAGCATCAACTTGTAAGACATTTATTTTCTCCTTCTGCTAGGATTGTTGGTGTAAGGATACTGAAAAGCTCAGCCAGCACTAACCATGGCCTGACTTCTTTGCTCTAACATGGAGGTGACTGCCTGAGAAGAAAGTTATCTCTGAGGAAACCAGCAGAGATAGTCAGTAGTGAGTGGAGTATCTCCAGAATATCTGAGTTTCCCATTCCTGGGTGCCTTAGTAAGGTTTACTCCTTGGAAAATCTTCCTCCAGTTTTAGGAAGTGGTCTATTCTCTTGGTCTCAGTGGTTTGAGTGAACTCTTGTCTCTTGCAGTTGAAAATTGTATGACTTATTCACATATACACAGGATGGCACATCCAATCTTGGAATTGTTGGAATTAAACTTGTAAAAAGAAGGAAATGTTTGCGAATTTATCCTAAGACAATAGAGGGGTATCTTGGAGAAGACTAATAAGATGATGCGCTATTATCTTAGCACTGCGTTTTTTGGAGGAGACATACAACTTTTCTGTTACATCTTAATCCCAGGTTTTGGTCCCAGATTTTTGTTGCTGGTTTAAGTCCACAACCTAGCTGACTTCACCACATATGAGCTTAATGAAAAAAAAATAGCTTCCTCCCAATTCTGCAAATTATATAAACTACCCCATAAATTAGTTGTTCAGAAGTCCCAGGTCTGTGGATGATACATCTGAGTGTCACCTTACTATCAAATCAATCACCTAAAACTCCCCACATTGGACCACATGCTGGAGGGTAGCTGTTGGATCCAGGCAGGAACTAGAGAAAAGGTTAGATCAAAAAGAGTTAACCTAGAAGGTAACACCCATGCACAGGAAATCAGTGTGAGTCAATGCCCTGTATAGCTATCCTTATCTCAACCAGCAAAAACCCTTGTTCCTTCCTATTATTGCTTATACTCTCTCTACAACAAAATTAAAAATAAGGGCAAAATAGTTTCTGCTGGGTATTGAGGGGGTGGGGGGGAGAGGGAGGGGGTGGAGTGGGTGGTAAGGGAGGGGGTGGGGGCAGGGGGGAGAAATGAACCAAGCCTTGTATGCACATATGAATAATAAAAGAAAAATGAAAAAAAAAAAAAAGAAAAAGGCAGGAAGGAGAAAGGGGCTTCCTCTCTGCCTCATCTTGAGCTAAATATAAGGTAGCAGTAAAATATCCTTTGGAAAAATGCATACGTCATCTCTTATTTAAGTAAAAGATGGTGAGATTTTAATTTTTCTTTCAGAAAATCCAAAGAAAATAAATACAATCCATTAGGTATAGGGCAGAAGCTAGAAAGATGAGAAGTCTGATTTAAAGACAACCCAAAAAACTACTGCATGGTGTAATAGTGCTCTCAGGACTCAACTCGAATGCACCAGTCCTTAACGTTTTAGTGTCTGCTTAAACCCCTTACAAAGAGTTGCAATTGCAATTCCTTGCTGAAGGCTTCCTCTGGCCAATGGAGCCTGCACAGTGTACTCAGGGCAGGCAGCCCCAATACCCCTGGAGCGGTGACCAGCAGAAGTTGGTGCAGTGATGCTGTAACTTCACGTGGAACAAGCACAGCTGCCTATTTCACTTCCTTCCTTCCTTCCTTCCGTCTCTCTCCCCCTCCCTCCCTCCCTCCGATCCTTCCTTCCTTTTTTGGGTGGGACTGGGGTTTGAATTCAGAGTTTCATGCTTGCAACACAGGTGCTCTACCCCTCTAGTCACACCTCTAGTCTATTTTGCTCTGCTTATTTTTTTGGAGATGGGTGTCTCACACTAATTGCTGATCTTGAATTGTGATCCTGTCAATCTCACCCTCCCAAGTAGCTAGGATTTCAGACGTGAGCCACCCCACCAGCGCCTAGCTTTGACTTCTTTCTTCTCGTGGTATGAAAACATTTAATATAAATTTGGGGAAGGCCTTGTTTGCATGCATAACACATTTTTATTTCTGGAGTATACTTAATTTCACTACCACTCCCAAATCAATGTTGATCTGGACATAAAATTTAGCTAATAAATTGATACAAAATTTTAAGTTGTTATTTATACTCTCCAGTGTTTTAATTCTTTCTCATTGTCATTTGTTTCACATATTGGTGTAACTAAGTTTCCTTTTTGTAAATAATATTTTATGTGTAATTGATTTTAAACAAGATACTTTTCTTGAGTACTCTGTGCCTCACTAAAGGGTGTCCATATGTGGCTTTCTTTTAATTAATTCTGTTTTGGAATCATGAAGATGCATGAGCATAAGAGATCAAGATTTTCTTTAACTCCAGAGAATGTGCAGGAATTATGTCTTCTATTTTGTCTCTTTCTTACCCTCCATAGCACTCTTTCTTGTTAATTATCGATGTGTTGTTCCTCTTACTCATTCTTCCCTGTCCCTGAGACTGCTTTCATTTTAGTTCATTCCTTTAATTCTCTGTGCTTCCTTCCAAGAACTTAATTGGCTCTTGTTTCCATTTCACTCATTTTCAGATTATATTCTATTAATTTTTTTCATGATTACAATTGTTTCTTTAAGTTCTTATTGGTGTATTTAAAATCTTGTTCTATTCTGATTATTTTTTGTAGTATAATATTTCTTATTCATGTTTTCAATCCCATATTTTATCTTTTAAGATACTTATACACAACATTATCTAATAATTTTGCTTAGTTGCACTGTTTGTTGTCTCTGCTGATTCTTATTTAGCAGAGTTTCCTTTTTGCATTTGAGGTTGTGCATTACCTTTCAGGTGAGTTTGTTTCTGTGAGCACCCCACACAGACTGGATTGCAAGTTCTTTGCTCCAGAAAGCATTTGAATCAGCATCCACTGTGAAGGCAATAAAAGAGAGATTGATTTGCTGGCCTTAGATGTTGGTGACCTCTCTGACATTATAAATGGAAATCTCAAAACTTTATGAAGGCAAAGGTTTGTTTATGAACTATTTGAAGGGCTTGTTGTTGTTTCCTGGGAGCCCAAGAGCAGGTGGATTGTGGTTTATGCAGTCTTGGATGACCCAGCCAAAAGCTCTACCTGTGTGCTGCACCTGGGAGGAGGGCAAAGTGAGCACCTTGGTCTTCTGCATCATCAAGAGTCCCCTCAGGGAGCACCGCCTCAGCTCCCACTGTCTGCCCCCTACTCAACTTTCTCCTACTTTACAGCTCCATGGGATTTTACTTACTCCTTTGTTAGTTAAGATACATATTTAAAAGCATTTTGTTTTATTTTACCCAGCATTTCTAAATGTTACAAAGCAGGACTGTTCTCATTTATCAATTTATAAAATTTTTGCAGTTCAATCTAGTGCTTATGTATTTCTAAAATTTGGCATCTCTTTAGTTTTTCATTCTGTTTAATAAATGGCCATTTTCAGGGCTTGCAGTGACTTCTCAGTGATTCTGTCACCAGTTACCAAACACTTGGATACAATTGATGCACTGTTCTTAAACACGGGCTTATTTTATCAGACTCTAAACTGAAAGTTATCATAATCAAACCTTCTTATTGAATGGTGGGAACTTAGCTTGTAACAAATAAATACTCAAATCATTCTTTAGATTAATTTTGTTATCCTTAAAGCTTTTATACACTGAAAGGTGTGTGTGATTTAATGGACATTTGTCAAAAAGATATTGATTTCATTGATTTATAAGTGAAAGAAATAAGTGTTGTAAAGGCAATAAGCTCTTGGTAAGACAACCATTCTTATCATAATTTTCTTCCCAAGAAATCTTAGCAATCTGGAGCAAAACAAACAGCTGGAGGTATCATACTTTTGTACCTCAAAATATGCAACAAAACAACTGCAAACAAGACAACATGGTATGGGCATAAAATTAGACATGTAGATCAATCAAACAGAATGCAGGATGAAGAAATGATTTTACCAAAACTGCCAAGAACACGCATGGGGAAAAGATATTCAGTTTAGTAAACAATGCTGAGGAAACTGGATTTCCACATGCAGAGGAATGGGATTTGACCCTGTCTTTCACCATACACCAAAATCAGCTCAAAATGGGTTGATGAATTACATGTAAGCCCCCAAACTATAAAACTACTAGGAGGAAACAGACGTAGGTCTGGAAAAGATTTTTATGCACGAAACCTCAAAAACACAAGCAACAAAAGACCAATGAGATTACGTCAAACTAAAGAGCTTCTTCATAGCATGGCAAACATTGACAATGACAGCTAAGAAATGGAAGAAAACGTTTACAAATGATGCAGCTGACAAAGAGTTAATTTACAGAAGCAAAAACTCAAATAATGTAATACAAAAAAATGAATGATCTGATTAAAAATTGGGGAAAAGTCCTGAGGAGACACTCATGAAAAGGACATATAACTTATCATTCAGTACATAAAAAGCTCTCTGCATGTCAACATCTCTGCTCATCATTAGGAAAATGCAAATCAAACCAAAATGAAAAGCTATCCCATCCCGGTTACAATGAGTGTTATCCAAAAGACAAAAATTAAAAATACTGGTGAGGATCTGGGGAAAAAAACCATCTGACACGATTGGTAGGAATATATTTTGGTACAGGCATTACAGAAAACTGTGTGGTGATTTCTCAAAGAATCAAAACTTACCACGTGACCCAGGAATCTCTCTGCTGAGTGTAGTCCAGAGGAAGCAAAATCAGTATGTCAAAGAGATGTCTGCACTCCTATGAGTACTGCAGCACAAGAAATAGAATTGCAAAGAAACAGAATCAGCGTAAGTGTTCACCAACAGATGAGTGGATAAAGAAAGTGTGGACACACACACAAGATGCAGTAGCACTCGTGGATACAAAGAATGACATATGGTCATTTGTAGAAATATGAATAACCTGGAGGAAATTATGAAAACTGAAGCAAGACAAGCACAGACAAATATCACATGGGTCTCACCCGTGTGTGGAATCTAAAAAGGTTGACGTCATACAAGTAGAATGGTGATCACCACAGGGAAGGAAGAGTAAAGGGGAGAAGGAGTTGGGGAGACATCATCAACCATGAAGATGTTACAGTTGGGGAGGGGAAATAAATTTTTGTGTTCCATTTCACATTGTGGAAAATGTAGTCAGAAATATTGTGTTTGGAATTTCAAAACAGCTAGAAGAGGGGATTTTGAATGGTCTCACTACAAAAAAGGTATGTTCGAGGCAATGGATATATATGTGCTGACTTGATCACAAATGTACACACTCACATACATACATGTATGTAGTGTCATATATATAATATACACACACACTATATATGGCACTATATTCGTTCGTCACATTGTGTCCCATGAATATGTGCAGTTATTATGTGATAATTAAAATAAACTATAAAAAGAAATGTTCACACTTACCTTTAGTTTTTTACATTGATATATGTTGATTCATCCCATGACATATTGTAGCTGAGCTAGTTCTAGCAATTTTACTAAATGTGTCATTAGCATGTCACTAAGCTGAGCATCAATGGTGTACGCCTGTAATCCCAGCACTATGAGACTGAGGTTGGAGAGTCACAAGTTCAAGGCAAACCTGGACGACATAGCAAGACCCAATCACAAAAACAAAAACCAAACAAGAAAAAGTAAATAACTGAGGGAAATACTTGAAATCCCACGAATGGTCTTTGTAGCCACAATGGGAATCATTATACGTTTCTCAGTCTCAGTACTACACAAAAAAAACAATGACAAAAAATATTTGCTCTGTGGTACTTCTGACCACAGGTTATTATTATCTCCATGCTTCACTGAGTGAATTTTAATCTATAGATTCTTTTCTGTGAATTTGTGGTATGATAAAGCAATAGCCTAGTTACAGGAAAAATGTAAATTTAACAAATGTAATTAATCAAATGCAATTTATTAGAAAATTTAGGCTCTGTTAAATGGATGTTAGCCTAGACCGAAAGTCCAACACAGAACTTGTAGTCCATTGTAAAAACTTCACAATTATTACAGATACATTGGAATTTCTGTGAAAAGAAGTTAATCTCAAATTTTGGATATATGAGATAAATGTGGACAAAAGACTTCATATTTTCATATTCCTAGAAAATTGTCAAATCCTCTGTTTAACTGATGGTGGACCAGCAACCACACCTTACAAACCCGACTCCTGACAATGGGAAGCCATTCCACAGTGGACAGGCATTCTTTCCATAGCAGAAACTATGAGCTTATTTCAAAGCTTCAGATGATGAAAAACAGGATGTGAATTGGGGCACAGGAAATGGTGATGTTGAAAGAATACAGAGGAAGTGGTGAGCAGAAACTTGGTGCAGATTTTCACCCAGGGCTTCCCTTTCGATCTGTAGTCTAATCTGGCCAGTATGGCTACCATGACTCTGCTGAAACACGAAAGGTACACATCACGACCACAGTGTCAGCAATCTGTTCCCATCTAACTTACTAGATGTATTAATAACATTGGACTCCCGGGGAACATGGCTCCCTGCTTCTGTGACACCAGTTTCAACTTCCAGTGTTTGAGAGTTCCGCAAGCCCTGACTCAGAGTCCACTGCCTACTGAGCAGTAACCTTTCACTCTGATTCGTATCTAGAAACCCAGCTCTGGATTACGATCCATAACCTTTGCTTCTCCAGTCTTCCTCATCTCAGGAAAAGACACCATTGTGACCCCACTATGGGAGTCTTTCTGTTTCATCCATCACTAAAGCCTGTCAGCACCAACTCTAAAATATATCTAAAATCTCTCTCTATCATTACCAAACCACAGCTAGCCATCAATCAGGCTACTTCAAAAGCCTCTTAGCCTCTTTGTTAATTTTTAAGTTGGTTCTCTACATTAGAAGCCAGAGTCATCTTTTAAAACATCAATGAGAAAATGTCATCTCTTTGCCCATAACTGTTCCAAGTAAGATCTAAAAGATGTTGCATGACTTCAGCCCAGTCCATGTGTCCAACTGCTATGCAACTTTTCCTCTGGCTTGCAAGGCTGAGCCACACGCTTGCTCCATTTGTCCTATAATACAACAAACTCAGTCCCATCTTAGAGACTTTGTATCGTCCACTCCCTCCCTGGAGTGTCCTTCTCTCTGATTGTCACATGGCTGTCTTTTTTGAATCACTTGATTTTTAGCTACAAAGTCATCTACTTAATGAAATGTTCCCCAATCATCTAAATTATCAGTCCACTTACCCTCTACTAAGTTTTACTGATTTAATGTCTTCACAATAACTGTCATCATCCAATATTAGGTTTTGTGTATTCATTCATTAGTTTATTTTCTCCTTTTCCCAGTGGAATGGAAGTTTCATAAGGCCAGGAACGTTTTCTTGCTGTTATGTCACAAGTAACCAGAGGAGCATCAGTCAAAAAGGAAATCAAAAATACCTGTTGAGACACTTGGTCCTTCCTATCATCTCTTATACTCTCTCTTCAACAAAATTAGAGATAAGGGCAAAATAGTTTCTGCCTGGTAGCGAGGAGGTAGAGGGTGAGAGGGAGAGGGCAGGGGGAAAGGGAGGGGGCGGGAGGAAGGAGGGAGAAATGACCCAAACATTGTATGCACATATGAATAAAATAAATTTTAAAAACCCTGTTGTATAGATGGTAAGTTAAGAAATAAATAACTTGAAATGTAGTGATTCATAGGAGCAGTTAACCATGAGTGAAGTTGAGAAACTAAATGACTAAATGTTGATGTCATTAATGTGGATACAAGCCCAGACAGAGGATGAAGTTGTGAACAAACGTCTCAAATTGGCTAAGTGGAAGGAACCAAAATATCCAAGTAGTGTGTTCGGTCGTAGGAGCTGGATAGAAGGACTGGGACAGGACACAGAGAACCACACTCACTTGAGGGCAGAAGGTATTTGTAAGTGAAGTGGTTGAACTCAATAAGAGACACGACACAGAAGGTGGTAAGCACTGAATGTCAAGGAAGGAAAGACACAGAGCCACGGGAAAGGAGGGTGTAAGTAGGAATGGGAAGCAGAATTCAAATCACATCATCAGCAAGGATGAGGTGAAGAGAGTCTTTCTCAGGCAGCAAAGAGTCACCACCACCAGCCACAAGTGTTCAGCACCTGCTGAGTAGGAGGAAAGCTGAGTGGTCTGACCTGGAATAGGGGAGCGACATTTGAACCCAGTTTTTTACCTGTGAACGAATGAGAAGGATGAGGTGTCAGAAGCAATAAACATGAACCACTCTCCCAAAGCCAGCCACTATTTGGTAGAGCACATGTACAACAATTTGGATATGTATTTAAGATAAGAAAAGCTGAACACATTTGTAGGTAAAGGAAATATGGTCAGAGGAGTGGAAGGATTAATGATGCAAGACAGAGTGACATACAGACAAAGTGACATACAGACAAAGTGAGAAGTAAGGCAGTGGTTGCAGAGTGGTTGAAGTCATATTCCGAAGTCAATGATGACCTTTATCGCCAAAATATCTTGGAGGTAAAGGGGATGGAAAAAGGACAGAATTTTAGACCCAAGCACTATGAAGACCATGTTAGAAAAGAATTTCCACAGGACACTGTGGGTTAAATATCACTAACAAACTTTCCTTGGCTATCTCACCACGTATGTGAACTCCTTTTTTAAGAGCATCTCAACTACCTGTTCTATTTAATTTAATAGGGGACCAAATATAGCCAGGTGCAAATTAAAAGAAAAGACTGAAAAAAAAAAAGACAGTAGAGCACATTTTTGACCTACTTTGTTCAGATAACAATAACATGACAATAAAATGATACATACCCAAGACTGAACCGGTGTTATATTTAGCACCTTCTTTTCTCCTCAAATGTGTCCCAGTTTGGGGTGATAAACCTATGATTCACCATCCTTCTGTATAAAAGCAATACGTAACATTTAGCAATAACTGGCAGTACAGCTGAAATCTCAGATCTCAATTCAGCACATCAGCATTTCGTAACTAAGAAGGAAGCAGGCAGCAGACTACCCAAGTGCCAAGTGTCATTGAGCACGCGCGGTCTCCGTGGAGTGAGCATGTGTTCCAGGCATGTTCCACTGTGTGATGGTGTGTGATCTGATGTAATCCTCACAGGAAGCTCAGGAGAGAGGACTGTAACTCCCACTTAGTAGATAAAGCAGAAGACTGAGAAATTCATTGGCTAAAGGAATAGCAGCAAATGGTGGAGCACATTCTACAAAACAGACCATTCGTAGAATTTTAAGGTATTTGTGAGTGTAGAAGTAAAATGGCTGTCGGGTTTCTTTGGGGACAAGTGAAGCTAGTGGGTGAATCCAGAGCAGGATGAGCGACAGACCAAGGGCAGAACACTTGTTCAGTATAAGTGAGGGGCTGATGAGTGGGTGACACAGGATTTCTAAGTTTGAGGCTGTGTGCATAAACAGACATCCCTGGGAAGTGACCGTGTGTGTAACTGCCTGCACCACATTGGCTAAGCTAAGGAAAATGCTGGAAGTCTAAATAGTCAAGAAATTATGAACAGTAAGTTGGCTGGAAAAGAATTTGCACAGGAATCATGACTTTAAACAGATAAGATTATTCACTTCTTCCCAGTTCATGTTTTTCATCCATTCATCTTCCATTCTTCGCCTCAGGAAGCGCCGGTGGCCAGGCATCGAGACTTTTTCGTATTTCCTGGTCTTTCAGCATATTTTCTTCCGTTCTAAGGAAGAGTAGTTCATGGTTCCTTGTGGCGCCCACGTGTGATAACAACTTGATATCTCACTGCAGAAATAGGGAATTCCCTGGGCACAACTACATCCATCTTAGCAAGTGCAATCTCAAGTCTTCCTCCTGCTCCCTGGTCAAATCTCCAATATTTTAATTCTTCAGGTGCTTCTCCTGCAGAGTCTGAAAAAAAAACTAAAGTGAAAATGAAAAATGGGATCAAGGTAAGCTTCTCTTGAAAAAAAATATAAAGTAAGCTTCTCTTGAAAAAAAACTTAAAATATGTAAATATAATAAAAGTCTCAGAGCAGAACTGAATATTATGTAGTAACAACAAAGCAACCATGTACATTAAAAAATCATAACATTGAAAAGAATATCAAATGCTAGCCAATCTAACTTGTTACATAGTCATGAAGATGAAATAAAAATTATTCTACCAACATGGCAAAATGGGTGTGCTCGAACATCAAGCAAATAAAGCAGAAAATTGTAATGTGACATATATTGACATATATATGCAGATAGACACAAAGGGCAAAATGCTTTCTGGTGAAATTGTTGATAGTTTTTTCTTTTGACATTCCCTTTTGTATTAAATATTTATGAAAAATAATAATTATAGACGCATTAATATCTCAGAAAGAGAAATAAAAAACTAAGAGTTTTTAAGAAATGAACATTAGGTGAAGGTTTAGTCCACATTGTTCAAGCTTACACTGAAATGCACGCATACAACACATGCAGTCGTACTGAAATTCTTTTGACTGTAATACCAGAATCGAGGAGAAACACTAAGGAATGCAAGGTTGGGTGTTCAACAAATGCACCCTTTCTTGGTGGTACTAAGTAGCTCACAATGTGCCCAGAATAAGTTTGTATAATTAGTCTCAGTGCTAAAAACAGACTTTGAACTTATCAATATAAAAATTGTTTCACATTTTCATAACAGAGAGTGAATTTCCACGCTTGTCAATATAGCCCCCGATCCAAATGATTCTTCAAATAAAGTAAATCTTCATGACCTAATTAGATAGTGAGAGAGAACTGGCTTTGCTTTTATTCAAAGGCTGTTTGTTTCTCAGATGTCTCTCTATAGAAACAGATTTCATAACTTAAAAAGGGAACTCATCTAATCAACTGATTTTGTTCATCCCTTTGTTTGTTCCAATAATGGCAACAATTTTAACACCAATGGGAAAATTACTGAGCCTGTCCTTAAAAGACGTTTTATCCCTCTCGAAGAAGGAAGGATTAATTTTGTAGGAATGTTGAAACAACTCCATGCTGTCAATTATGTAACCGTCTCTGGAGAAGCACTTTGGTACTTAGAAGGTTAGGATGATGTACTTGGCAAAGTCTGCTTCACCCCCATAAAGACACACAGGCAGCAGCATGGTTTTTAGTGGTAAATGGTCACTTCCTACATTTCAAACCTGACTAGTACTATTTAGTCTTTTAAGATAAACTCCTTTTGCATTAAAAAATGTAAAGATAATTTGGTGGCATTTCAGTAAGCAAAGAGCCTAATTCTTACAGTTTAGGTTTACTGCTAAAAAACCAAACAACAACAACAAAAAACTCTAACTTTGGTTAAGAAGGATCTGGAAATAGAAAATCCTGAAAGCCGAGTGTTAAGATTCAGTAAATATCATTGAGTAACTTCACACCTTCCCAACCTTCTGTCCTCAAATGTCTGTATTTCTACTAGGACAAACTTCCTCATTTGCCTGGCCTTTTTTACTAGACAGAAAAACTGTCCAGAAACTGTCAGTTTCCCTTGGGTTGGGGGATGCCCACAAATGCTATAGATGTTATTTTAACCTTACTTGAAGTTTCAAGATTGCTTTTTGGACAATTCCAAAATACCGATCACACTTCATATTGAAAGCGATTTACAAAACAGTAGTACATTTTTCCAATACCCTTCAGAGGTCACTGAATGAATTCTCAAGTGGAAAATTCACCCAAAATGATGTTTACTCTAAACTACACTGAACATTTTCTTTGGAGGATTTTCTTGCCCAACTTTACTTTGGGGAATATTTAATTTGCTTCTGGCAAGATTAGTCCTACTTTCTCCATTGGGGGTTCATCTTGAGAGCACATAGAAATGGCAGAGAAATAGGGCTGGTGGAGTGGCTCAAGTGGCAGAGCGCCTGCCTAGCAAGCATGAGGCCCTGAGTTCAAACCCCAGTACCACAAAAAAAAAAAAAAAATGGCAGAGAAATAGAATCTTCCATGTTATTCACTCCATGGTTTCTTTTTGTCACTTCTCAATGTCTAAGTCCTATTTTGACTCAAACCTAAGCCCTAAAAAATAGCTTAAGTTAGTACTTTTAACATTAAAAACTACCTTCATTATTCTCCACTCTGCTTGTGTTCAAATCCTTTTCTAAGAGCATGAGCACAAGTATCCCAATATGTCCATTAATATAGACACCAAAATAAAAAAAAATCCTATTTGCCTACGACTTTTTAAATCTTTCAGTGTTTTTTAAGATAGTGACCAGGATGGCTGATATATAAATTAGCCACAAAGAACCAAGACAACAATGGGAAAACTGTATTTTGAGAACAGAGATTGAGAGAGAACTCAGAAAACCACCAAGTAAATGGCAGGAACCCTAAACAGCATGGAAAATCACAAAAGCAACCTGGAGCAAAGAACAAAGCAAATCATAACTTCCCATTCCCAGCTCCCTGGCATTGAGAGCCTGGAATCCATGCCGCCAGGAAAAGGTAAGTGCAAGGTGCCAAGAACACCAACCAGAGCAGCAAAGGCACAGTCCCACCTGCAGAACCACAAGATCCTCGCAGGCTACAGAAAGAACTCACTTTTGGCCTCCGCCAACCCCTGGAACTCAAAATGTTGCAGGCCTCCCTGTTAGAGGCCATCCTGCCTCAGAGGCCAGCAGCCAGTCACTGATGTCTCTAGGCACTGGGCCAGAGCCCACCTCACCTGGTAGAAGTCAGCCTGAAGCACCCTGCAGCCACAGCCCGAGTCTAACCACACCTGCTCCAGTGGACGTAGGGAAGGTCTTCTCTCCCACAGACCCGGGACTGTAGCTCTTGATGCATGTCCACTGGGATCTGGAAAAGGTCCCAGCAAATCTGGAAGGTGGCTACCAGTGGCTGCAATCTCTACCGTGACCTGTGCTGGCCCAGTGGGAAAAAGGCAAGGCCTCCTTCTCAGCCCAAGGCCTTGGGACTGGGATGGCAGAAAGCACTCGTCATGGCGACCAGAAGAAGTATCCAGTCACGTTCTGCAGCCCTAAGGCCACAAGCCCTAGCACCACCAGTGTTCTACCCAAAGGCTACGACAAATTCTCCTCCATGTCTTCCACTACCAGGAGAGTGGTCAGTTCTATGATCCCAAGTCTGACTTGCATATGTCCAAGGGGAACGGGGTGGGGCGGGGCGAGATCTCCTCCCAAGCCCACACTCTTGAGATCACAGCTGCTGGTGCACAACCCTAGGTTTGTAGGGACCATGAGAAGGTATCATCTTGTTTGTACAACTCCACAAAAGTCACCAAGGGACTACAAGCCCAAGTACCAACCGCAGTTGCCCCACATGGCCCAGGGAAGGTCCCCTCTGAGTACACAGCTACTAGACTCACTGACCCCAGGGTCACCTGTGCTCATCCCATGGGACCTGAGAAAGGCCCCATCCCGTCCTATGGCTCCAGAACTGTGCCTCCTGGTACCACAGACACAGGCATCATCTGTTTTATTCTAAGGGTCCTGAGAATGTCTCCTTTCTCCAAAGAAACCTTCCCTTATAACATCCTAGAATAGTTTTCATTATGTCACATTAGCAAGAGCTAAGTGACACATGTCTCCCTAAAATGATCATCTCTATGAAAGGATGGGCGACCTGCCCTGATAGATGATGCGATCCTGATAGGATTTCATGAGCAGGGTGCACAGAGATGAGAAGGAAGTTCAGGAAGAACTTGAAGAAGCTACAGCTGTTTGGAGAGTGAAGGTCAAGTGTAGTGGGCAAAACTGGGCAAAAGTGAGCAAGGCTGAGGTGTGTGAAAGATGACGAGGGTGTGAACTGGAACAATGGAGCCTGGATGAAGTGAGTGTGAGGAGAGGGAAATCATTTGTGAAATATTTAGATGGTAAATGAGGAGGATTTTTTAATGTCTTATAAAATATTCATCTTCCTCCCAACACTGAGCAACCCAACTTTCTGCAACCAGCTCACTTATAGAATTGAATTACTTTCAAAGACTATCTGAAGTCTCAGAAGTACACATTACTCATGTGAAAGGTCGCAAATGAGTTCATTTCTTCTACCTAATCTGAACATTTCCAACTCCAAGAAACTAAAAAAGTGACCAGCACGCTAATTGCAAATGCCCGAGATAATTGATTCAGACTCTGAGCGCTTCTTAAGCATGAACAGCCTTCACTTGAAGACAGAAAACTCGAAGAGCAAATGTTACAACGAATTGTCTTCTTACAAAAGTTCTCTGGTGTAATTTAAGCTGTCCACTCCTTCAGAAAACCTTCAAATAGCATTGTGAGCATGACTCCCATCTTTTAAATAGCTGGCGTAAGGCTTTAAGCTGTTGTACGTGTGAGTAATTTTGTGAAGTTCAAAATAATTATATATGACTCCCCATAATTAAAATAAAATTGTTAAATTAAAAAAAGACAATTAAAGCTGGAGCAAAATGATCTCTGTTAAAATCATAAAATCATCATTGCTCTAATTATTAACCCAATCCATTTTTAATCTATGACATTTATAAAGCAAGAGGTTTTACTTATCTGGACTTATTAACATAGTAATCACTGCACTTTACATGGCTTTAGCAATAAATTACTTCCCTTATATTTAAGTTTTGCTCAGACAACAAAATTAAATATGTGTTCAACTTAAAGGTTAAAGCCCCTCATTAATTCTGTTATTATTTTTCATGAGCCCAATTCTCTACTTTGGATGTCTCTTGACTTTGTGGCACTGATTCTAGTCACTTTCCAGTAATGAACCCCAGCTGACACGAGATAAGGCTTTCGGGCATTTTGACTGTAAGACTTGTTCACCTTTGACCCCTGTCATTTCATTTGCATAATCATTTGCCTAGATCTTCCTACATTTGGGATGTGTCTTGCTTTTCCTGCATAAAACTTCAATTTCGCCATCTTGCAACTCAGTCTTTCTTGATTTTCTTTTCCTCTACTTTTTAAAAATTACTGCCCCTTCAAGCACCTTCTTGAAGGTGACCCCGGTTTGCTCTTGGTGGCCAGCCTTATTGCTCTGTTTCTTGGGTCATTGCTTAGAAGAGACTATTGATAATGTGGATGAACTTTGTGACGCAATGCGAGCAAGCACTGTCCCTCATTTTTAGGTCATTATCCCCATGACAAACACCCCAGAAACATCTTCAAATGCAAGTGTCCTTGGTCCACTTAATCCTGTCCCCACTGAGTCTAGACTCTAACCTTGAAGGTGGACCATGAACTCACCTTTTATTGTGAACATTTCCAATTATCACACATACTTTAATTGAAAGAACCAGTATAGGGCAATGCATGGCTTCTCAAACTGCAAATTATATGTGCTTAGGTACCCCATACTCGTCATCCTCTCTGTTAACGTACACAGGGCTGCTCTTTTTAGAGTCTGTCTACTTCTAGGCCAGCTAGAAACCATTCTTCATGCATCTTTTCGCCAGGAGCAATGGTTCATGAAGTTTGAGGTCAACCTGGGCAAAAAGTCCGCAGGTTCCAGTCTCAATCAATAAGCCAAGAGGGCTCACACCTGTGAGTCTCTAGCTCCGTGAGAGGCACAGGCAGGAGAACAGGTCAGAGGTAGTCTGCCTCGCACTTCAAACTCCTGTACTGCAAAGAAAAAAAAGTAACTTTCTCACTGATTCTACCTATTTTCCCCCACTGACTCATTTTCTTCATCTCAGACACACAGTTTTTAATACTTGTCTCTTCCAAATCAAATCCAATTGTGTCAGTTACTTCTCTCTTCTGTGATGAAAGTTGAGGGATACTGTGTCCTTTCTAGTACTTTCTTTGGAATCTCCTTGTCCTCAGACCCCAAGTCTTGTGACTCCAATGCTAATTTGTCCCATCAACCTTGTCTCAGCTCACGTCTGCTCCCCTTGACTTTCAAAGGAAACATCTACCTTGCGCCCAGGCTCTTGTATGTCAATGACTGTTTTGAAAGCAATGTTACTAGTTACATTTTCATTTTAATCTAAACTCTGTTCAAAGTTCTTCACTGATTTCCCACTAAAGGCAGAACAAAATGGAAATTCCTCATCATGGCTATACACCCTATATAATTTGACCTCTGCTTCTATCTCAATCAGTTCCTTCTTTCTTTTTAAATATATTGTTAACTGATACATAAAAACATTAAAAGTGTACATTTTATGGGGAACCAAGTGGCATTTGTACACATTTGTATGACGCTTGATCTGATGATGCACAGGGATCTCCTCAAAGAGTTGTTTCTTAATGGAGGAACATTCATACTCCTCCCTTCAGCCTCTGAAATGCTCAGTACAGTCGTGCTGTCTGTGGCCACACTACTGAGCAGCAGCTCCTGTCTCACTGTAACTTAGGACATCCATTAGCCTGTCCCCCTCCTCTGTCCTTCTCTCTCCTCAGATCCTGGTTACCCCTGTTCTAATCTCAATTTGACTCGATCAATTTTTTTCAAATATTTTATTAGCATGTGTTAATATATAGAGGGACCTCCCTGTGACATCCTATACATACACACAATGTACTTTCTCTTGCCATCTTCCCTTTTTGGGGTGTACTGGGTTTGAACAGCTAGGCAGGTGCTCTCCCGCTTGAGCCACTCCTGCAGCACTTGTCATCTGTCTTTCCCTCCTCTTCCAACCCCCTTTATTTTACAGCATTTGGTGGGTTTGTTATGCTGCTGTCATTCATGCCTATGATATCATTTGATCATACACCCTGTCATTCTCTCCTTTCCCACACCCCTTTTTATCTTCCCCCTCCCTTTTACATCCCATATATGGGAGAAAACATGCAATATTTGTCTTTCTGAGATCAACTTTTTGAAATCTTCTATGTGTAAGTCCATACAATACTTTCTGTTCCTGGCTTACTTCACTTAACAGTTCTGTCCACATTGCCACAAGTGACAGGATTTCCATCTCTTTTTTATGGCTTGTGTGTTATGTGCCACATTTTTCTTATCCATTTATCAGATGGTGGCCAGGAGGCTCGTTCCATTTCTACAGAAGGGAAATGAGCATGGTAACTTCTGCTTTAATCATATTGCTTTCTATAGTGGCTTCCTTTGATTAGGTTTGATTTGTGAATTTCCAAATATTCTCAAGGATCTTACTTATTTTCTTCTTCTGAATGCCTTTCAAGCCCTAATTAAGTGGCGGTATTTGTATCTGAGGTTTCCAGGCAATTGACAAAGGTAATTTTATAGGCTGTAAACTCCTTCTTGCGACTGTGAGCTCCTCGAGGGCATATCTGAACAAATTCCTGTCCCTGTAATGGTGCCTGCAAAATCTCTTCTTGTGAATACGACAGTAAGAATGCATTGATGCGCAAGTTCACTTTGGGGACTAAACTGCTTACGAATTGTAGAATGAGCAAAGTAACTTTGGATTTTTTTTCCAGCTTCAGGCCCTGGAATCTATATTCAGTGCACATGTGTCCAGTGTTTGGGGAATGCTGAGTGTGGTCACTCCTGGGCAGGTGCTCTGTGAGGCTGAGGGGTAGCTGGTTAAGCAGCAATGTCCATGTTCAGTGGCCCAATCATGCCCAAGGGGAAACCCATCTATGGACTTCACTGACTGATTGCAAATGCTTAGAAACATGAGGACGTCAAGTCTACCAGAGGCTCTGGGATTCGCTACATCTACAGTTTTAAATGGGAAGCAAAAGCTTGTATGCAGGAAGACAGGTACTGGGTAGCATTATAAATGTCATGGTTAGAGTAAACATTTTAATTTATAGTCAGTAAAGTCCTTGGACTCCAATCTGGAAAGGTTCAGAAATGTAAAACCCCTTTGCCCTTCAACTTTTGAAAGCATTTTCATTAAACCTTAACTTGGTTTTCCATATATTTTTCTGATATGTGGAGCTTTTGGTGAACTCATATGGGGTGTGCAGACCTCCGGGGAATTCTCCCTCAGGAAATAAATTCTAGAAAAATGTTTCTGAGAGTTTCCATGATGCTTGAATAGAAAACATCTCTCAAGTGATTTTAATCAGAGCAAGCCAAGGAATGGTTACTAAGTCATAGTTAGGGAACAATGTCATCATAAAAATCAGAAAATTTGATCCGAAGAGATTTGTCAGGTGCACAAGGCAGGCAAGAGTGTTAAAGGCAGTCATAAAGTGACTTGGAGACAACGGTCAGGGAGGACTGCTGCCTTCAGATGCAATGTGATTCCTACCTGGGGAAAAACATATTTGTCCTTGCTTTTTCCCCTCACTGCTCAACAATCCTCCCCAACAGTGGAAATGTCCCTAAATTTTCAGTTTGCATACATGTGGACACTAAGAGGTACAAGTCTGAGACTCATTGAACCTACATGAACTCTTTGGGGTCCACTGGTGATTTATCCCTATGGGAAGGGACAAGGACAGGTGGACTTGCAGCATAAAGAAAACAGGTGGCCAGAGCACTTCCTATGTAAACAATGGATTCTTATAAACTTGGATTAAATATTTAAATCTTTGTGTATGCACAAATAGCAGTACCCTATTAATAAGACTGATTTTTTTCTTGTTATAACCTTAGAATATCCTCCCAGTCTAACACTCTCAAATCACATAATAAATTGACTTCTTACAGTTAGACAGAATTCCCAGTGACAGCCAAATGCCATCCAATTCCACATGCACACAAGAAAAGATAGCTGTCAGATGAAAGTAAGCATCGTGAGATTCATTTTGGAGAGTAGGTATGGCTGTAGAGTTTTCTCTGTGTATAGTTCTATCCTTACAAACTTCTACTTCAGAAATGATGGAGCAAACTCCTTGAGGGCTCCCTACAATAAAACTACTCTTAATGAAAAGGAGGTTAATTGTCTCATTCCAAGCCTTTTATTATAAATACTTTAAACTGAGTGGATTATAAACAATGAAATCTCATTTTTCACAGTTTTGGAAGGTGGAAGCTCCAACATCAGGACATTGGTGGAATAAGTGTCTTTTGGCTCATAAATAGGACTTTTCACTGAGTTCTCACAGGGTGGAAGGGACACAGCAGCCCCTGTGGGCTCTTATGAGTCCCATCCATGAGGACTCCACATTCAATCACCTCTCCAAACCCCCACCTTGCAACACTGTCCTGCTGGGGAGTGGGCTGAGCACTGACCAAAAACCATTCCTGTTAAACACAGTTGGTTCCCCCTGCTTTTCATTGTTTCAAAATTTGGAATCACAAGGCAGTGAGTGCAAAGATTGTCCCATGCTCATTGACACCACGTGTGACATATTTTTATGTTATCTGAAAATTCTGCAAAATCTGTAGATAGGTTTCCAAGAGGAAGCACTTCACTTATGTTTTCATCAGCTTTTTTCTGAATGTGGATTTTATCACAAGTTTTAAATATTGATAAATAGCTGGAGTGTTTTTAGAGTTGACGTGGTTGGTTGTTTTTTGACATGAGCAGACCGAAGCTGGTCTTAGAAGAAGTTTTAAGAGTGAGAAAGAAATCCTAAATATAAGTAAGTGAAATATTAATAAAATTCATTTGTGATTTCTACATACTATGCTATGGGAACAAACTTAAAACCTAAAAGAAAATGAAATTATCCACCAAATATAAGTTGACAAGTTGACACTTTACAAAGTTGAAACCACAATTTTTGAAAAATGATTAAAAATATTCTACTGGATGAAACCACAGAATTTAATGGACTCATAGATGAATTTTATCTGATTCCTAAATGGCAGATACTTCTAAACTTACTTTAAATATTTTAAAGCATGTCAAAAAATAGAAAAGTTTACAAAATTTTTCTAAAACTAGCACAATAGTTATTCCAAAACTTGTTTGTTAAGAAAACTGGAGTCTCATTTAATTATCCATTATTGAGTAACCTTTTAAATTATCTATTGGGAATTAGAACTCAACAGCTCGTTAAAAGAATTTTATATTATGAGAAGTCAAAGTTTATTCTAGGAACGTAAAAATGTCTGATGTTAGAAAAAAAATCAGTAAAATTCAATAAGCCAGAGAGAGATTAAAGGTTTATTTTGGCTCACAGTTTGGGGTGTCTCAATCCATGTCCAGTGGGCGTCATGGTGGGGTTTGATGACCAAAATGCTCGCCCCATGGCTAGGAAGCAAAGGGGAGAAGGGAAGAGGTGAGATTGACACTATCCCTTTAGAGATGATGTCTAGTGACCTGAAAACCTCTTAGTAGGCCCCACCTCTTAAAGGTTACCCATGACCCAATAGTGCATTCTGGGGACCAGGCCTTTTAACATATGAACCCTTGGGGGAAACTAAGATCTAAACTTAAGAATCTAAACTTAAGAATCTTGCTTATATCCATCTCACAATTAAGAAACGAATCCAGTTCATCTCCAAGAGTCTCTTTTATCTTAACTATTTTTATCTTAACTATTCCAGCAGTTGCTCAGATGTTCATGTCCTCAGTCTCCAAAGTCAGTTGTGAGTCCCTACAAAGAATGAAAAACACAAGTAGCATGCTTCTAAAATAAAATAGTAGGATGGGCACATGGCAAGCATTATCATTCCAAAAGGAAGGAATAGGGAAATGGACCTTGACCCAAGACAAAGACAAAACCCAGCAGGGCAAACATTAAACCCTCCAGCTGTTTTGCACTCTCTAGGACACACTACAGCAGGACACGAGCCCCCAAGAGCTTGGAATCCTGCCCCTATGGTTTTGTTGGTTGCAGGCCAACATGTCTTGCCATCTCCAGCTTTCTGGGTCTCCACTGCAGATTCAGCTTCATTGCTGCCCAGTGCCTCCCCTGTCAGGGCTGTATGCAGAGACCACCCAGCTTCTCAGGCTTTCTTTTGAAACCTTAGTGGAAGAAGCATCCATAACTTCATAGCCCTTGCATTCTGTGTTCCTGCAAAACCAGGATCCCACAGATGATGGAAAGGTCTGCTGCTGGTGGGACCTGTACTGTACTGTACTTGAACCATTCCTGCAGTGGCCTCTGAGAATCTTCCTGGCAAAGCTTTAGGTGGCCCTGTGTGAGCAGGGTTCCTGAGGGTCTCCTCAAACTCTGCCCTAGAAAGTCTCTGAAACCAATTTGCATTTCTCCATCTCTGACCTGGTGATGGCCGTGATCCAACACTCCGGACAGCACTTTCAGACATCGTCCTGTGGTCCTGCTTGGCCTCTTTTGAGAGGTGTCCTCTGCGCCTGAAACTTTACCGAGCTCCTCTTCTGGCTTGGCTGCAATTTTTCAAACTTCTTTGTTTTTCTGCTGATTTTCATTGTAAATCTGGGGTGAAAAGTAGCCAGCCATATCCATGTTACCCATGTTGCAACATGAGTACTCTGATGCCTTGAAATTTTCAGTGACAGATAAACCAGTCCTTCATCTTTAAGCTCGGTGTCTTTGCTGTGGTGAAAATGGGAAGACTCTGGTTCAGTTTCCCATGGAAACTCATTTCCATTTGGACGTTCGTTATCACAGCCTTTATTGTCTGCATCCCTACCAGCATCTGGTCATCTGATCCCCCATCAGCATCACTTGTTCAGTCCCACCTATAGCATCATGGGCTTTCTCTTGCCCACTCAGCCACACTTTTCCAAACTCTGCCTGCAAACCAACCCCAAAGGTGTCCCTCTGCATCCTCTCAGTAACTGCCCCACTTCTTAGTAGAATTTTCTATGTTAGCTGACTCCACTAAAAATATTACCTGAGATATTCAACTCATGAAAGGTAAAGGATGACTTGGGCTCACGGTTTTGGAGGTTTTGGTTGGTTTCACTGAATTGGAGTCTGTGCCAAGGCAGAACATCATGTTGGGGAACACATGGCAGAGGAAGACTGCTCATTTCATGAGTGAAGGAAAGAACGATAAAGAGAAAGAGGCTGGGGTCCACACTCTCCTTCAAACTTCTCTCCACCGTGTAGAAGACCCATCTCTTAAAGGTTCCCCCACCTCCCAACCCAGCACCACATGGGGAGCAAGTCTTTACTACATACACCTTTGGGGGGCACTTCAACTCAAACCTTAGCAGGAACCAGTTGAAAAAGGAAAAGCAAAGATAAAACTATGTGTGATGTTATTTATATGCATAATTACATACGATCTATATAAGTTTATCATAAAATTTGCATGTGAGTTGGCTTCCTGTAGTTGAGTCTAGTTAACTTTGTGTAATGTGTCAGTGATCAATGCAGAATATTTGAACATGGCTTGAATTACTGTGTGTTGGTAACATATTCAGATGGCACAGAACAGCACAGAGGAAGATGTTTTCAGATACCGACCTCTTAATGTTCTCAAAATGTCCACGTGTCTCTCAGAGTTATTAAATGTTCATTCAAAATCCTCACTTGCCTGGAGGGTCTCTCATCTTTACTTCACCATCTCTGCTCTGTTCTGTGCTGACAGCTCTCCAGTTTAAATTATCTTCTCCTCGCAGTCAAATTTTAACAATCCAGTTATGTTTTCTCTCACTTTATTATTCATCTGTCTTACAGCAAACGAGAGGACTTGTTCCAGTGAGACTTACTTTCCACTTGGTAAAAATGAAAGTAACTCTATTATGGAATTGACTTCAAATCACGAAAGGTCTGAACCCCATTTATGAGATGGTTTTGTAACTGCAGAATTGAATGGATGTCTTTATGAGACAGTCTTACCTGAAGACAGAGGATAAGGACCCTGAGGACAGCTTTATGGTGAATCTTGAAGACACTCTTCTGAATAACACAAACATAGCCAGGAAGGCCACGTGGTGAGGGAGTGAGGGGTCACATCACAGGAGAAGGTCGCCCCGCCATCCCTTGCCAGGCAGCAGCATTGTGGAGAGAAAGCATGCCAAGAGGAACATGGGAAAGGGAAGGTGAGAAATGGAACAAGAGAAGGCAGGTAAGGTCTCGTGAAATGACAGTGCAGTGACAGATTGCAAGTGACAACTTGCATTTACCCGTGGTCTAGCACTGCTTAGTAAGCGCAGAATGAGTGCATGTGGGAAATGAGGGCTCTTGGCGAGCAGACCGGGGACCTGGGCTAGGTTTCCCTCCAGCCACATGCCGTGGGCTGCCTTTCTTTTTGTGCCCCATGAGGACGACACACAACTGGGAGGTGGTTTGGGGTTTTGTCCAGCATCATGGATGGGGAGGAAGTGCCCAGGAGTGGGAGAGACACACTCTGTGTCCTGCTCCATTCAGCAGCATCTTATCTGGCCATCAATCAAAACTGTGTGACATTAATCTAGTGGCCGCTGTGAGAGGAAGAGAGGACCTGGCTGACATCTTCCAAGATGCTGTGGCTCTCAGAGGGTGACTTCAGGAACGTGCACAGCACCCTCAACTCTGCAGATCTGTTTGAAACTTGGAAGGAAATTAGATGGACACAAAATCACGGCCAAATTTAGAAACTTGTGTACACACACACCCTGCAGAAAGTACCGTGCGCTTTGTAGAGTGTACTTTCCATCTCTACAGATTATATTTCCAGTTTAACACTGGGGGCAGTCACTGTACTCACTGAACTGGCTTCGGTGAATTTCACATTTGGAGCACAACCTTGCATTGAAAATATGTCCTCTAACCTATGATATTTATGTATCGTTTAACATGAAATTCATGAGATTCCGTTTCTGATTTCCAAACGGATGTAAATTAGGACAGACTATTTACATTCTTTCATTTCATCCCACATCCATAAAGCTTGAATTTCAAATGCGCTGTGCTTTTCTGTCTTGTAGAAGCTATATGTATTCATAAGTCCTTTGTGTCTTCAAGACACTGGAATTTCAATTTTTAATTTAACATTGGGCAAGAACTGCCTTTAAAAAACTACACCATTGAGGGTGCAGGTGGATTATGTTTTCTTTTAATTTCTGAGACCTTTGTAAGGTCTTAGAAAAGTAGAGTTTGTGACCCATCAACAACTAACATTTTCCCCTGTTTTCTTCTGATTTTGTAGTTAAATATCTGTAAGATCTTTATGCCACTCAGGTGATTTTGTGGGGAGGAGAAATACTTCTGATCTGTCCCTACTTGCATCAGTCAGATAGAATAAATCTTTAGAAAATGTCCCTGCTTGTTGAGGACAGATAAATGTTTATTTTCAGAAAGATGTGGCTTGTATTTCATTTCCTTTAATAAACATTTCACATTGGCTAAGTGCTAGGATCCATTTACATTTCCACAGGTTGTATTTGAGTGATGAAATACAAATCTAAGGCTTAATATCATAAATGGTCGAAAAACACTTGAAAGGTTTTGAATGCTAACAATTGACATAGGCATGGTCTTGAATATAGGCATGGTCTTGCAATGACAGTTTAACCATGAAGAAGCCCTGTAAAAGGGCTGGTATTTTTATGTGTGAAATGTGGACAAAAGAACTGGTATGTCAGTTATTTTGTTACATAATTCATGTGAGCAGTTCTGTCTCTGGAATTGAAATGAGAGCAGTGACATAAACACATCAATGAAGACAGCATGACACTGGGTGCACTGGCCAGAATGGCCTCCTCCCACCTGTGCCTCATGCTAAACTGCTGTACTTAGGACACCTCTCTTTTGCCTTCTGATAATTTGAAATCCATAACCTGCCCTTCCACTAGCAAAACAACATAAGACTCACCCACTCAATCAATAAAATGATCTCTCTACATTTGCTTTGAACTCTGTAGAAAGTATGTTAAAATAACAAAATAATACATAGAAAGGTTTTGAATTAAAAAGCAAAGACAGTATTTTTAAATGACAGGTTTATTTTAAAATGTGTTTGCATACAGCCTGACTAAAAAGCAAATTAAATGTCAACGTATACAAGAATCCTCCATCTTCTCTGTCACGTTGAAGTTAAAGTCCGTCGTGGGGGATGTCACCCTCAGCAGGAACTCAGACACCTGGGGCCTGGGCTCTGACTCTATCCTTGTGCTGTGGTGGCATTGGCTGAAGCCTCCATGCCTCAGTTTCTTTCTTTATGAGGTGCGGCCACAAATACTTATTTGACCCAAAAGGCCATTGGGAAAGTCACATGGGGTCATATTTGGGAAGACACTCTAAACAGTGATGACTATCACAGAGCTGGGGCTTTGTTAGAGTGGAAGGAAACAGATTTCACTGGAGTCCCATGGAATCCAGTCTCTAGAATCCTGAGCTGTCTCCAAGTAAAACTTCAGAATGAAAATACTGTGGCTGACCTGAAGATTGCTTTTGCTGTCTCTACTCCTTTCCCGACACAATTTATTTCCTTTTTTTGTGCTCATCTCCCATTAAACATTTCTAGGACCCAGGTTAATATTTATAGCAAAGGAAGAAATTTCCAACCAATTTTCAGTTTTACAATTGGAACTCAATGTAAGAAGAACAATTCATACTAGGAGCTATTTTTATAACAAGTATTTCTAAGTTTACAGAAAGTTACTTTGCACCTGTTGTACATAGGCGCAAATTTGACCTTTAAGTAAATTTTTCTAAAAACAAACAAGCAAAAATTTATTTCCATTTTTGGTGAAGAATTGTTTTCTATTGTGCTTTTTCTCTTGGCTAAACTAACAGACTTTCAATAAACTTTGATTTTATTTTTTTATCACATGGCTTAGTAAGGCTGAACCACTCTTGACTTTTTATTAAACAGCATGATCCTGTGTGTGTTAATTGGGAACTTTCTTTAAAGTCTAGCCTCAACTCATTGACACCTTCTGAGGGCAATAAGAGCTCAATCATTTGAATGTGGCAGTTCAGAAAGTCAGGCTCTAGAATACAAGCATTAATATAAATATACACATGAATATATCAATGATAAAAATTAGGACATTTCTGTAATACCCACCAAGGTACATTATTTTCCAATTCTGTAATAATTCCAAGTATAGTTTTGTTTCCAGTTTGTAGGAAAATTTGATAAGAGTACTTCAGGAATTTGAACTCTGTAGGGTGACAAAAATACATCCATAGTTTGAGGCATATTTATATCTACTAGAAGTAAATACTTAGATCTTCAGCTTGAGTTTCTTCTTTACTTTACTTTGTTTTTTTTTCCTTTCTTTTTTTCTTTTCCCTTTTTAGAATACTACCACTACCCTAGTTTTCCCAAAGTATAACTGTGCACTTTAATCTTAAAATTATTTCTCCCTGGGTTAGATGTGGTGCTGCACACTTATATCACAGCTACTTGGGATGCAGAGATTGAAATGATCACCGTTTGAGGCCAACCCAGGCAGAAAGGTTAGTGAGACCCCATCTCAACCAACAAACTCGCATGGTACCACGCACCTACAATTGTGGTCCAATCTATCCTGGGCAAAACCCAAGATAGTGTTCAGGGAAAAGTGCCAGGGACATGCCTCAAGTGGTGCCTTACAAGCACAGCACCCTGTGTTCAAACTCCAGTACTGCAGAAGTAAATGAATGAGTAAAAAAATAAAATAACAAAATAATTTGTCCCTCACAATATCATAAAGCACATATTTTCAGTTATTCATTGAATGCAAAACACCTGTCATTTTCCCATTAATCTCGTGTCTATTAATCTCCAAGCTGTTCTTTTCCTTTTCAACATAAAAGATGCAGTTTTATCTTTTCTCACTTCTGGCATTTCCCCAGTCTCACCCTAAACCTGGAGTGGAACAGTCTTTCGCTTCCTTCTCTGGAAGCCATTGCAGTGCGCGTGATCTGTGAGGTCAGTCAGCACTTTTGAGTACAGTTCCTTACAAGAGCTACTGAGACAAATGCTGCACATTCTTAGTGTGTCCTATTTATTTGCCCTTAGTTATTAAAATAGAGCGAGAGAGATCACCTGCTCACCTGGCTTTCTCCCTTTTTCATCTTTTGGACTATGTTCTAATGCACGTGTTTTTAGTTGGTGCAAGAGCTCTCCCTTTAACATTTTCTTCAGAGGACTTCTGTGATGGTGCATGTTGAGTCCTTCCGTATTTTCCATTGCTTTGTTCTTGGAACGTTAGCATCCAGGATTCTGAGATTTTGACCTTTTACTTAGCAGTTCATGCATGTGCTTTCTGGGATTGCGATGGGAAGTGTGACACCGGTCTGCGTTAGTTTCTCTGTTGCTTCTGCTCATGTTTTTCTTTCTCATGGGGGTGAGGAAATTCTGCACCTTGTATCTAGTGGTGCGCCATTTCTGTCCTGTCCAGAGTGGAAGGGGTAAACATAATCAGTCAGAGTCTCCGATCTCTCCTCTCCTCACCTCAAGAAATTTCCTTCTGTATTGCTCATTCTAGTGTTTATTATCATTGAGCTGTTGGCTCACCGCAATCTCCTCCATATAAATTTTCCTGTTTTATGATTTCTGCCTTTATATTATTTTTGTCTCTGGTCTTTTACTATTTCTTGCCTTTAGCTTTCCAGGCTCTTGATCAGATCGCCAGTAAGCATGCTACCTTCACTTATTAAGTAAGGTACTTGGCAAATCACCGTTGAATTCTAATTCTATTTTATTCTACTTTAATTTTTGTTTAATTTTATTTTCCTTATGTACGTTTGCCAGTATATTCTGTTCAAATGGCTGTCTCACTGCACAGGTAGCTATGTTTGGATGGGCCAATGTCATTTGGCCGCTCTCCACTCTTCCACACTTTAGATGGTTGTGACTCATCCACTGAGCTCTTGGGACTCAAGTCTAGTTTGTCATTCTCGAACATGGAGTGGGAGTGACACAACTCCTCTTATGGGTTATTAATGAAGAACAGGGGTTGTTGGGATTTTCTTTAACTCCCAAAGAAAACCCCATTCTCCCTGAATGGTCCCCAAGAGTTTGGTAAGGCTAGACCCTGCTGTTCATGACCTGTGATCATGGATGCTACACGTCCCTGGAGCCCCATTCTCCACACTTGGCTTCTGGGAACCAGTTTCCTCCATGGAGCTCCAACAAAGCCCACGCCTCACTCGCCTGTACTGATCCACCAATAGCACGGACTACCATGGAGCTTTAAAGAAGCAAGAAGATGGGAGCTGGGAATCCAGGAGAAAAAGTGTGTTCAGTTGAGATGCCATATTTGTTCCAGGAACTCTCCCAAAGTGTGTGCAAAACTGAGTTGTCCCACTCTTGTTCTAACCCACATGTAATTTTATCACAGTGTTGGGTTGTGATTTATTCATATTGCTCTATTAAAAATGGCAGATCATCCAGAAAACTTTATTTCTAAGTTATAGAAAGAGAAGTGGTCATTTAAAAAATTTCTTCTTTTTGTGCTTCATTGTATTTTCCAAGTTTTCTACCATGTATAAATGATGTGTGTGCAGGTATATGTGTATGTGTACACATAATCAGATATTTAATCCAAAGTTCCTATAAAGCTGTATGTGTTCAGAAGATAAGTTAGGATTTGCTTATAGTTTTAGTCTGGCTACAGTACTTTTTAATTAGATATTCTGGTTAGGTCATCTTACTTGATTTGCTCTTAGATATTTCATCTAGAAGTGTTTTGAAATTGTGAATTTCTTGTGTTCTTCAAATCAGGAGTGGCATTTTTGGAGTTTTGTCTCCTGATAAAGGCAACATTGTCTTTGGAAGCCTGTACTAACTGTGTAGTCTTATCAAACAGTGTTATTCTCCTTCATTTATCATACACACCTGAAATTATACTTGACAGCATCTACTGCAGACTCCTGTTGAGAAATATATTATCTCAGCTACACACACCTCTACCACACACTGAAAATGAAAGACCAGCAGAAGCACTAAGTATGAAATTTAAAGTATAACCAGTGACTCCCCAGCCTTAAAAGCTAATGCCACCTCTGATAGGTGTAATGTATAGGTTTTATTCTGGGAAGTTTATGTTCCTAATATCCATGGTCCCTTCTCCACTTCTTGAGGTACAGTAGACCTCCTGTGTAAAGATATAGAGAAAGTTTAATTTTAAAACTTAGAGTCTACATAAGGGGAAGTATTTTATAGATTTAACTCAACATTTCTCATTTATAAAGGTGGGAAAAGGCAAAGTGCAAAGTGATATTGTCCAGCTGTAGGGTAAGAGGCACTGGAGTTCAGACTTCTCTTGGGTGGATGTTTGCCAGTCCCAGCATCTTCTGTTCTTAGGAAGTGAACTAGCCATTTGCAATGGTGGAATTAGAGACCCATATTATTTTCCTTCTATTTTAAGGATTTCCATTAAATTACTTAAGGGAAGATGTTGTGTCTTTTTCATTCTCATGTCAACTGCTTAGGCAAATGAGTAATTACTAGGGTAACTTGTTACTGGTTATAAGAAACCATGAAAATAGGACAAGACAGCCATGCACAAAAACAAACACAAAACAAAAGCCACATGCACACTCACACATGCACAAAACAAAAACACAAAAAACACAATTGACCAGATTTTAAAAGCTATTCTAACAAAATGGAGTACTATTCTGACTTAGGTAAGTTTTTCTGCTGTAGGCTGACACATAGATTGCTTTAATTAAACCTGCTATCATCACAATAGCCCTGGAAGCCAGTGAAACACGATTTTTTAAACTAGGAAAAAAGAACAGGAAAGGAATGTTCTCTGTGGGTCACAATTTTACTGGGTGGCAGAGATTAAATAAATGAGGAGGTTGTCCCTTCATCAGGCACTCTGGGGCGGGGTTCCAATGTCTTGATGTAACCATGAAGCCAGATTCTCGTCTTCCTGATCCAGCCTGGTCTGCCATGGTCGAGGTCCAAGGTTGTCCTGTGGTTCACCAGGAGAAAGGGAATAACAAACTCAAAACATGTCACCTCTCTTCGAGGAGGATATGAACGTAGCTTTTAAACACAGCACTCTTCCCGTATGCTGATACAGGAACGGACAGAACAATGGGGAGGATTCAGCATTTAAACTGCATCACAGCTCCAGAGGTAACTTAATCATCTTCAGACAGCTCAAGATACCACTCAGCTGAAATATAGATCTTCTGATCAAACACTTGATCAAAGGTTAATTTATCTTTTTCTATGGCTTACTCTAGTTACATCAAAAGCCTATGCCACTTTTGCTAAAAACCAAAGAGGAGACTGAACCCTTGCCTTTATAACTAAAAGGGTGGTTACCAGTTACTGTTATTTATCTAGCAGCGTTAATTATCATTCAGCTACACAGGAAGTGGAGGCAGGAGGATCACAGCTTGAGGCCAGCCTGGATAAAAGCTAACGAGACCATATCTCAAAAAACCAAACTGAACAAGGGGTTGAATGCCTATAATTCCAGCTACTCAGGAGCTGTAAGTAGGAGGGTTCTGGTCCAAGGCAAGAGCACAAGATCCTACCAGAAAAGCAAATTAAAGCAAAAAGAGCTCGAGGTGATGCTCAAGTGGTAGGGCATTTGCTTACCAAGCTTGAGGCCCTGAGTTGAAACTCCAGTACCGCCAAACAAAACAAACACAAAGAATATTAAGTTCTTCGTGTTAGACATGGTTTGGTTTAAACCCTGTTATATTCCCAGCCCTCCCACACAGGGCTGACGTAGATGTGTGATTTCCGCAGTCACACAGGTGTCTACCTGAAAGGTATTCTGCCCAAGTCTACTGCTGCGGTCTTAAAAATTCTTTTTATTATTTTGCATGAGGAACTAGACATAATGCAGTCTGCTTTCTTCCCTCGGAGTGTAGCAGAAGAGTGCAGAACATCACCAGCAAGGACACTTTTGAAAGTGCCATGTCCAAGAAATGAAAAATAACTGCTCCTGCCGTAGACCACGGTGTTTATTCTGCCGCAGGTGCCGTTGACTATGTGTTGAGAACAGCACACACCTTAGAATCACATAAAATCGGACCCTGGAGCTAATTAAATTCAGCATCTAATTCACCAACATGAATTAAAAGAAGCAGTAACTGCAGTGTGTTCAAAGCCATAAAATGCTGATATTTTTTCCTAAACCCTTAGAAGATTATTATAAAATTGCCCCAGGCCACTCAGCTCATGTGCTACACCCAATTACTCTCCTTAAACTAGAGAGGACTTGCCTACTGATTGAAAAGTAACTTACTTGTTACTGTTTCTAATTTGTATGCATACTTAAGTGATTGGACACTTATTAAATATTGAAATTGACAAGGTACAACATAGATGTCAGGTTAATGACACACAGAGGCCAATTTGCATTGTATTATCTCTGTTTTCTGGCACTTTTCATTTCCACATGATTTTGGCACAGGAAGCATGAATCTGTGCAACCTTCTTCGGATTTCATTTGTTTTAAGATGAAATTTTCCACAAAGAGTTTTATGGACAAATGTGCACTCTTACTCACTTTTCAGGGATGAAAACTTATTTGAAAAATTTTTCTCAAGGACTTTGAAGGTTATATCCAAGTCCCAACTGTTGGAGGAGATAAAAAATTATTTTTGTTCGTAATTGATTCATATCATTGTGCTGTGTATTATAAAAAAAGTGTTGCTCCTGCCCTCTTTCATCCTACAGTCAAAGAAATTCAAGACAACCAAAAAAGAAGTAAAATATGAAGATGACAGAGCTCAGCGTTTAGGCTCCAGAGCAATCAGTGCTGTGCTAAGAAAGCCTAAGAGCTGGGAAGGGGCTCAAGTGGTACAGAACCTGCCTCCCTGAGTTCAAACCCCAGTGCTGCGAAAAAGAAGAGAAAGTGCAAGAAACTGAAGTCTGAAGGTCAAGGTTGGAAGTCAAGGTAAATATTTAAATTGCATACCTCAGTCATCAATTGTGTTTATGAAAGGGATGGAAGGGGAGGAGAAGGAAAGGGAGAAGAGGAGAAAGGAAAACAGGGCAGAGGAAAGGGTTGTAGTTCAGTGGTAATCCACTTGGCCAGCATGCACTAAGCCCTAGGTTTTATCTCCACCACTGAGACAGGGGAGAGAGGGAGAAAGAGAGGGAGAGAGAGAGAGAGAGGGGAGAGAGAGAGAGAGAGGAGAGAGAAGGGAGAGAGGAGGAAGAAGAAGAGGAGGAGGAGGAGGAGGAGAGAGGGAGGGTGGACGGAAGGAAGGAAGGAAGGAAGGAAGGAAGGAAAGAAGGAAGGAAGGAAGAAGGAAGGAAGGAAGGAAGGGAAGAAGGAAGGAAGGAAGGAAGAAGGAAGGAAGGAAGGAAGGGAAGAAGGAAGGAAGGAAAGAAGGAAGGAAGGAAGGACGGAAGGAAGGAAGGAAAGAAGGAAGGAAGGAAGGAAGGAAGGAAAGAAGGAAGGAAGAAGGAAGGAAGGACGGAAGGAAGGAAGGAAGAAGGAAGAAGGAAGGAAGGAAGGAAGGACGGAAGGAAGGAAGGAAGGAAGAAGGAAGAAGGAAGGAAGGGAAGAAGGAAGGACGGAAGGAAGGAAGGAAGGAAGGAAGAAGGAAGGAAGGGAAGAAGGAAGGATGGAAGGAAGGAAGGAAGGAAGGAAGAAGGAAGAAGGAAGGAAGGAAGGACGGAAGGAAGGAAGGAAGGAAGGGAAGAAGGAAGGAAGGAAGGAAGGGAAGAAGGAAGGAAGGAAGAAGGAAGGAAGGAAGGAAGAAGGAAGAAGGAAGGAAGGAAGGAAGGAAGGGAAGAAGGAAGGAAGGAAGGAAGGGAAGAAGGAAGGAAGGAAGAAGGAAGGAAGGAAGGAAGGAAGGGAAGAAGGAAGGAAGGAAGGAAGAAGGAAGAAGGAAGGAAGGAAGGAAGGAAGGAAGGAAGGAAGGACGGAAGGAAGGAAGGACGGAAGGAAGGACGGAAGGAAGGAAGGAAGAAGGAAGGAAGGAAGGAAGGAAGAAGGAAGAAGGAAGTAGTATGTAGGAAAAGTTTATTCTCTGTATCTGACCCATGAAGACAATAGAACTGTGCTACCCGGAATTAATCCTAAGGCAGGCTCCATAGTTCACTTGTTTAACTTGCTTAAACAGAAACTGGGGACTCAGAATGACAGAATGAGTTGAACCTCACGTAAAGAGCATAAAGCCTCACTTAACAAACTGCAGTTTGTCTGCACTTTGGGTGTGTTGCAGTTCAGAATCACTGAGCTACCAGACCTCTGGACTATAGATAAACAGCTGTTGCCAACACCAGGACACCCTCTATATGGACAGGACTGATAAGGCATGCAGCCAAGAAACGTCCAATGTGGCATCTAATATGGTGACACTCATGCTAAGATGTGATGAGGTCTAGGGCAGCCTGCCACGGGTCCCCACCTAGGTCACACCCAAGGGTGTAACCGATCAGCAGAGGACTAAATGACATAAGAGGGGAGCACCTGGAGGAAAAAGACATATAAAAAGGGCACCTGATGAGGACCCAGCAGAGTGCCCTCTCCAATAGCCTCCATGCTCACAGGCAACCTATGCTAGCATCAAGGGACTCTCTCCTGCCTGCCCTCCCCTTGCCAGAGGAGCTCTCTCAACTGAGCAAGAGAGGTCCTGCCGTGTAGTAATTCTCCCTCCCAGCAGATCGAGCTCCCGGCGCTCTTGGCCTGAACAAACTGCTTGGTGGGGCTCCCCTGTGGGGCTCCCCTGCGGAGCACTAGCCTTAACTGCCATGGTGCCCTGTGAGGCAACCAACCACATGCTGAGGTCCCTCCTGGACTTGTAAGTGTGCATTTGAAGTGTGAGTAAATGTTGCTGCATTGGCCCAAGTGTCTGAGTGGTCTCTGAGGGACATTGTCAGGGTTTCATTGCCTCTATCCTAAGTCTGTCGTATCCCTATCCCACCTTAGGGCATAGCTAACTTCTCCCTCACGGGAAGGAGGATGAAGTCCAGTTTAAGACTCCTCCTCATTATCTCCTGTGTACATTCTAACTATACCTGTTCACAACCACAACTGACAAAATCCCATAGGAGGGGAGGTTTTTTCCCTACAAGAACTAAAAGTATTTATGTCTTTGAGGCAAATTAGCCCTGGCCTTCACAGGTAACAGAAGCTCCTTCACAGGCTGTGTGTGAACAACTCATGGGACAGGTGTCTCCTTCTGAGCTGGACAATTCGTGAGACAAGATTCTTCTGTCTTTACAACAAGCCACTCCACCAAATCTGGCTGACACAGCAACAGAGAATTAGTGGTTACTCCTTGTTAGGTTGAATTACCTCGGCATATCTGAGAATTTTCATTTTCTCAGTTGTTTCCTGTGTGTATCCATACACAGGCAGAACCTCCAGCAACACCTGCAAAGCCTTGCTCAATTGGACCCTAATTGCTTCTTTCACGTCCCCCTGTTCCTCTTTCACACATCTTCACAGACTCAGGCCCACCTGTCTTTTAGTCCCCAAGCCCAAGGTGCTCCTGCATAGCCCATGCCTTACCCTCCAGATGCAGGATGCTGGGTCTTCCTGTCTCCCCGGAAAAATCTCATCTCCTCTCTTCACCATTCTTACACGCATCAGAAACTATTTTTACCTGGTTATGAGTTCTGTCTTCCTCTCTCCCTCTTGTAGAAGGAAAGTTCCATAATTACAGAGACTTTGACTATCTTCCTATTGCTGAACCTGGAATTCCTAGAAAAGTTTCTGGTGTATAATATATCTACTTGTGGGTGAATAATATAAAATGAATATTTCCATCCTCTATGTAATTAGATATCCAGTTATCTCCATGTTCTGTTTATACCTGTGAAAGAACCTCCCATTTGGTATTAATGTGGACAGTGGAACGAGCTGTATACTGCACAGCTCTGCTGGTTGTTTACATAATCTACAGTGGGTGACATCCACTGGAGTTGTGAGTTGCTAAAGCTCTGTTCCATTGGCCTAGGATCAAATGCAAGCTCCAGGGCCTGGCTTCTAGAACTCTGCATCTGGCTCTACTACTGTTTTTCTACTTGAGAATCCACAGATATTTTTGAGTTAAATCTGTGTTGAACAAAGTTGTATTAAATGATATTATCTCACCTCTGACTGACCTATGTCCATTTCAGGATATCCTTAGAAAATATAATCATTTTTCCTTAAAATAAACTTTTAAGAAAAGCTTGCCTTGAAATAATAGACATCACATATCTACATCCAAAGCCATGCTCTCAGTAGCCCTAACTTGAGTCCATTTTTTCCTGTTTTTTTAACAGTACTGGGGATTGAACCCAAGGCTCCTGGCACACTAGGCAAGTGCTATACCTTCTGAGCCACATCTCCAGCTATTTGAGGCCATTTTTTGATCTGGTTTCATACCGAGAAAAGAAATTTCACTTCCACGTGGCAATGCAATTGGGTGCATTTCTGCAATTTTAATAGAATTCTAGCACACCTTTCAACTGACTGCCTCCTTGGTTATAAACAGCCCACGCCTGCAGTAGCAGGGATGGGGCACCTGGTATTCTTTACTTCCACTGAAAACCATTGAAACCACTGTGTCATCCATCCATTTTGTGAGTGACTCGCTCAAAACAAACACATCCTGTGTGTCTCTTTAAGCCACAATCTCCTGAGAGCTTAATGCTCGTATAGAAGGAATTTTTCTCTTGATCCTGTCCTTTAATTTTTAGGAGCAGGGTCATTATCACAGAAATACTAGCACACTTCACCTTCAAAGTGATATGATTTGAGTTGACCTATTATACAAGCAAATCACTCTCTAGACTTTTAAAGTCAGGCGATTCGTGCTGCTGCTGTAATCTGATTATAAGTTAAGACAAAATTTTAATTTATTTTAAATGGCAACAAATTCAAAACGTAAGTCAATGTCACAGTGATAGGATCAAATGCCTTTCAAACACAGAGCAGAGAAGATAAGAATGTCTCTCAGTATTATCTCTTGGGTAAAAACTTAAGAGCAAGACTCTAAGTCTCAGAGATGAGCTGGTCTTCTTAAGAAGCCCGAGGAATGTGGGAGCAAAATGAGTGACACGAGAGAGATTAGACCTGGGTGAACCTGGGCAGAGAACGGGGCAGGCTGAGTGAGTGAGATAAATGTTCCAGAGACAGCGGGATGGGGACAGTGACTGGGAATGGCACAAAGACAGTGCTCAGGCTGGCAGCGGAGGGAGAGGTAAAGAGCTGAAGGAGGTAAAAATGTCCATCAAGTTCCCTGTGAGTCAGGGTGGAATCATAGCCTAAGATGGAAAGGATGCCACGGAAAATGAATGACCAGCTGCAGTGGAGAAGTCAGGAAGGGCTCTGTGAGCCGCCATTTTACTTGAAAACAAGCATTAACAAGACCATGATAAATTCTCCAGGACAAACTTAAAGGGCATTGTTGAAATGGTAGATATCAGTCAGGGGAATTGCAAATGAGCTTTCTTTAATTAGGAACCAGAGTGGAATAACAAATGTTAAAGTGACATTTGGAAGTACTAAAGATGAGACAATATGTTTTCATATGTTACTGTTTGCTGATGGACCTGATGAGGCATTGTCACGGAAGGAACTTAAGGAGTGAGTGATAGTCGACCATCTGGTTGCCAACTGACAGTTTCTGATGACAGTAGTTCACAGGAAGCATGGGGTAAGGAAGTCAGTTTACCAATGACAGAAGATATATGGGAAGAGAGGGGTTGCCTGCTAATGAAGATAATTACCTCTTCCCGATAATAGAGGGAGACACAGGGCTGCAGCAGAGTAATCAAAAATTCTTCTCGAGCAGAATGGCATAAAATTATATTCAGTTCAGGTCCCATGCATTATTAACTTCCTCAAAATTAAAGCATTTCTTAGTCTCTAGCGAGGCAGACCAGCAGTGGGGACATCACAGACTTCAAAGACAGGTAAACACGGGCTTGAAGATGCCTTTGCCACTACAAGTGTAGTTTGGAGCAAATCTTTTAACCAATCCTCATGTTGAAAATGAAGGTAGAGCTTCCTGTCTCACAGGGTTTCAAATGGTTGGGAAAAGATGGGTGTGTTCTCTGACCATCACAGTGGCTCTTGTGTCCATTATTTCTGTAAATATCTGTGGATTTGACCATGGGTTAGTGGAGTGAATACATGAAGGAGCTGGAAAACAGACAACACCCTCTTCCCCTCCTCTCACTATAATTTATGATAGCTACTAATCAGACAATTAGAAAATTAATGAAAAATTAACAATTATGGCAAGGGCATAGAAGTAAGAATAAATTAGGTGGCTAGAGTTGTATAAGGGATCTCAGAAGGGCGAGAGGTGACGTTGAGCTGATATTCAAAAGACAAGCTGCAGTCTATGGGAAAAGAAAGGGAAGGATGGGAATAAAGGAAAGCACTGTGTGAGATAAGGCTGGAGAGGCAGTGACACCAAGGCCACACAGGATGGAAGGTCCTGAAGTGACAGCTTCCACCTTCCTGGCCACGCACCACCCCCATGGTCTTTCCCTATGGCATAACTTCCCGTGTTCCTTAGGATATCCTTAGCTGTGCAATCAGTGAGGCCGTATGGAGAGGGCGAAGTTCCTCTCAGCACACCAGCATATGCAATAGCTGCTCCTATGCCACCTGCGATGGGAGGGGGACCCGGGCCTCCACAGCACACGAAGGCCCCAGGACCAGTCCTTTGGAGAGAGCAGTGCTGTCACCTGCTCTTTTCATGGACCTCAGATTAAAAAGAGCCCCAACCCTCATCAGGACTCTCACTTGAAGTAAAGGACACACGCTCATAACCTTTGGATGGGTTGATTATCTCAGACTGCATTAAACCATTTTCTCTATGTGCCAGAGAACCTAGGCCGTGTTAAGCTAACGGGAAGTGACACTGTTCTCAGACAGCACGTATTTCTTTCTGCTCAGCTGGGCCTCTGTGCCTCCTTCTCCTAATAGGGGAACAATTATACACACATACTGGCTAAAGAAAGCCACAAGGCCACCTCTAATTTCAAAGGGTGGCTAAGTGCAGCCTTACCTTGCTGCAGGAATGAGGATCGTCCTGTTGACTGCACATCACACACGGCCATTAGGGAGTCAACGACTAAAAGGAAGCGTCACATCCACCTTCAGGTCTTCTGTTTCCTCTTGTGCCAGCACAATAACTCCACAGCATTTCTTCTATCAAACGCCCACCTCCTGCTCTTCTTTCCCAGCGGCCCTTCTAAGTCACCTTCTCGTGCCTTATGACGCTCTCCAAGGTGAACACAGAGAGCCAAAGTCTCCTGGAATTGATAGATTACAACTGAGTAATCTTATGAATCAAAATAATGAGTTCCATTGATGTGGAGAATTATCTGAGAAGTTACCATGACAAATTCATTCTTGTTTAATATCACAGTCATCTGAGAAGTCACCGATGTCCACAAACAACCTGGAATTCAGTCTACTGACTAGCCAGGGTCACAGGCTAATAGGTGAGGCAGGTTGCACTTGAATCGATGTCTGCCCAGAGAATATGTTATCTCTATAGCACTGTTATTCCCAAATCTGACACCTGCGTTTCATTTTTGAGTGTGCATAAACCATTCCACAACTCACACTGACAGAAAGCAAACAAACTCCTGGGGCTGCCGAGGCACTGGTTGGTATGCACTTCTGAGAGTTGATCCACATTCATTAACTGATGTAGGCACTTAGAGTCCTGGTGCATTAACCTCATCAGACTCTGCAGATAATAACTGACCCCACCCCAATAACAGGATGCGAGAGGTATTGACATAAAATAATGGAGTTGCATCTCCTAAGTAGTAAAAGGATTAAAATACATTCAGAGATAAAAGAAGCGAAAAACCCTTTCAAAATGTAAATTACTTCTTCCATAGCAACAATGATAATGTGCTAATTCTAGGAGTCAAATAAATTATTCAAGGACACTGCCATTTAGTTTGTTTCTTGAATCCATAGGGAAAAAGTAATTATGTCTAGCCCAGCCAAGCCTACGATAACAGCTGGCTACGAGGGAACAAAAGCAAAGGCAATGACCTCAGGAATCCGCCATGATGCTTCATATTTCAGAGAAAAGTGTCCTTGGAGGGACCTTAGAATAACCAGTCCAAGGTTCTGATTTTACATTCTGAGGAGTCGACACCAGAGAGGTTAAGTACTTTTCTTGAGGTCAGGTGCTGTGTGGTAGTTCTTAGAGGCAGAAGGCAGATTCCCAACCATAAAAGGCTGTGAAGAAAACCACCAATTATTAAACAGGCTCTTTGATGCACACTGTCTTTCCTCATGCTCAGATGAACACGACGAAAGCTATATCATTTCTCCTCCATTATGAACACATCAGGAAGGTGAAGCTGAAATAACTGGTCTACCTTCACACAGTAGAAAAAAGGCAGATATGGACCCAAAGTCTTTTTTACCCCCAAAGCTTTCTCCTACATCAAAATTCCTGTGAGTTCCTGTGCCCCCTAACTGAGAGTTCAAGGATGGATGTTTTGGCAAGCTACTGTCTAAAGGGATTATTTGTTTTAGTGAATTTTTGACTGAAGTCTCTTCTAATCTCTCACTCTGGGATGTCTGACTCATGTCTGTGCCTCCTTGACCCACTGTCTTGTTTGAAGGGTTGGTTAGGTAATTGAAATAATTCAAGGGTCATTAAATGACACAAAGTGTCTTCCGGAATATTGTCTCTTTAGAATTTCATCTAAATGCAGGTTCCTTCTGTAGAGAAGTTCTCTGAAGACGAGAGGGGTATTTCTTCCAGATTTGCAATGGCTTTTCCTCCTGCAAAAAGAGTTGTGTTGTGCTTCTGTTAAGTAGATAATTAAGTTCCCAGAAGAAACAGGGACACTTCTACCAGGGCACTCCCACCATACTCCCCCATCTATGTGAGCTGGGCTAGAAATACTGGGAGATCAAATGACCCAATGTTCAGTTGAGTGCTCCAACCACAGTGCATATGGGACTGCTCCCATTGTCCCGTCTTTTTGGTTTTAAGGCACATGCTATCTGGTCTAGGCTGGTCAGAGGTAAAGGGGCAGAACCCCTGGGCAGTCAAGAGCACTGGTAGCAAGAATAGCAACTTTTCTGACACCTTAGACTTGTCCATTTCTCACAGTTTCCTAGGCCTCCTTGTATTTCCCTGAGTCTTTCTCAGTATTTCAGAGCAAAATGAGTGCAATCCTTCCACAGCCAGCCGAAGCACATAAGGATAGCTTCCAACTCAAAGTTTAAAGAAATGAAGGCACAACCTGGACATGACCTCTGAGTAAAAACTCATTCACAACAGGCACATTCTCACAGGTACTGGCTTGAAATCAGGTTATCAAATGCTGGTTCTCACTAGGTTCACCGACGAAGGTCAGCTTGCCATTGTCAAGAGGCAAGCCGACTCTACGATATGTGCCTGCCCCACCGGCTCATGGGGTGGGGAGTTGTTGCCAGCTGATGGGCTTTGGGGAAGTAATTTGATTCTGAGTGAGGGCTATGAACTAATCAATGGATTGAAGAGAAGGATGACCTGGGGTCTAGTTAGAGACAGAAGGTCACTGACATGCTCTGGAAAGATGCTTCTTGTTCCCTGAACTCTCTCTCTTTCTCTCTCTCTCACTCTTTCTTTTCTTCCTGGTTGCAATGAGGTGGATGGCTTTCCCCCACCATACCTTTCCTCCATGATATTTCTGCCTTGTCATGGGCCTAAAAGCAATGGAGTCGCCTGACCATGCAGTGAAACTTCTGAACCATAAGCCAAATTAAATCCTTCCTGCCGAAAGTTGTTTTTTTTCAGGTTTGTCACAGCAATGAGAAGCCAAAGAACCCACTGGATGGTTAGCATCAAGGCTTCACTGTCTCCCTGCCTTCACATCCCTTGGCACTGATGCCCAACTAGACCCTAATAGATCTTTCACTGCAGTCTTGGTTGGAAAGACAAAATATCCCTCAGTGTTTGGTATATTGGCTTGCAATGAATTTCATTAGGAAGAGAAAGATTAGGGAAGGGTATTGAGTTGGGTAGTGTTGCTAGAGACTTCTATAAAAAAATAAGATCACCTAAACCTTCCCAAGACATGCCAATCAGATCCACTGGGCCCACCTAGGCTCCAAAATCCATGTTGAATATGCGAAAGAGTGAAAAGTATTTTGAATTTCTAAATCATTATTTTAGAAATTGCTGAATAGATGGCTTCAAAATGGGGCAACCTTTTACATTTGCACGGTTCTTTATGATACACAGCTCCTCGTTCTGATTTGGATTCTTTTACAGGGGAAGGGCAAATATTGTTTTAAAAATAAGAAACAAAAAACTAAGGATTGTAGCTAGGCATGGTGGTACATACCTGTAATCCCAGCCACTCACTTGGGAGGCAAAGGCAGGTGGTTCTTGAGTTTGAGACCAGCCCAGGTAGTTAGCCAGACCCTGTCCCAAAAGCAAAAATGAAAACAAATGAGCTGAGGTATGGCTCAATTGATAAATTGCTTGCCTAGCAAAAACAAGGCCCTGAGTTCAGTCCTCAGTACACCATGCTTCCAAAGAGATTAGGGGTGTATGGAAAGTAATTTGGAATCCATCAGCAAATGTCTTTTCTTCCTATTCCCCTCAGCACCTTCTTCTGTCAAGTTGTAGCGACAACCTACTTTCTTTATCTAGAAAGTAGGCTGAAGCTGGACGTTCTCTTTATCTCTTTTCAATGTATGTGTTTTTTGGTGACATTGGGGTTTGAACTCAGGGCCTCACACTTGCTAGGCAGGTGTTCTACCACTTGAGCCACTATGTCAGCCTTTTTTGCATTGGCTGTTTTTGAGATAGGGCCTTATTTTGTGTCTGGACCACAATCCTCCTATTTTGTGCTTTGGCATGTAGCTGGCATGACAGGTGCACACCACCACACCCACCCATTGGTTTAGATGGTCTTACGAACATTTTACCCTGGCTGGCTTTGATTGTGATCCTCCTGATCACTTCCCTGAGTAGCTAGGATTACAGGCGTGAGCCACTGTTGACAGGTCTTGTTCTGAATTTTAATGATACATTATAATGTGTTTTGCTTCCCCTCTTACATGCTTCCAAAAAATGTAGTTTACATTTCTATTTAATTTTGTGGGTGGTCTCATTATTTTTTTTTAAAAAATCAAATGCAATCTGTTTGAAGTCCTAACATCTTTCAAAAGCTAGGACTTTTTTTTGTCATATTTAGAAGCTGATTCTGACATTTTAGTTATAGAAAAAAATGTTGATAAATCTGTTATACTTGTCACCTTACCAAAACCACGGAAGGTAGGAAGTGGAACAGCTGGTAGATATTTCTAATCTAAACTGTCAGACGGTGAGAATGACGAGAAATCTGTTGATGTTGGTGCTTTTCATCCAACCCCAGGCTCTGGCGGAGGACCAGACGGAGCATCACTTTTAGATGGAAGGCTGGTGTAAGTGCCCACAGCCAAATACGGGACTGGAAGGGCTTATCTCAGAGGTTTATTTCCCATACAAAATGACTGCTTTTAATCAACACTTTAAGTCTTTTGATGTAGCTCCAAAATTAATGGAAGAGACAATCATTCTTGCTATGTTCTTTGTTCAAGTGAGTAATTACAGAAACAGAAACCAAAATGAACAAATACCTACCTTATGGTGTTGACATATTGCACTATAGTTTGACAAATATAACTTGAAAAAGGACTATTCATGTCTTTAAAAAAATAAAGCCAAATACTGTTTAAGTTTGGAGTTGTAGGGCATTAAGGAAAACCACCAAGGTTTAATTTAATATTTATTCCCAGACATCAGATTCACGAATAGTACTTTCTCAAATTTTACTGGGTTGAAATTTCACTGTTACCTTTTTTCTCCCCAGTTTACTTCGTAAATTATTCAATTTTTAATATTTACACTTAAATGCACTTTTAAAATTTGCTCACGCACCCTAAAGGAAGTCATTCACTTGATTAATTCATTTAGAGGGTCTTCATATTGTGGGTTTTTGTTTTGTTGTGTTCATGTGGAAGCACACACAAGACACTGTTTAACAAGTAAGCTTTCTCAAGGCATTTTAGGGTATTATTTCTTTCTTAGATAAATGTGCTGATTTGCTTAACACTGCCTAAGAGCACACAAAGCACCGTGGAAAATATGTAAGCATTGTGTTGGGATTTTTTTGTTAACATTTCAGGAAAAAATGAAATGTGTCCTGCCTGCACATACTATCCTTTTAATTTGAAGGAAAAAAAAATCACAGAATCCTATGAAAATGCTAAATAAATAACAGTATAATCAAAAACTTGCAAGAGAAAATCAAAAGGTAGAAGTTATTTCCACTCAAACTTCAATGGAAACTACTGGAGGATTTCTGATAAGACAGAAGAAGCAGTGAAAACAAGTAAGAACTCTGTTTTGGCTACATTAAAATATTTGCATGACCACAGGCAATCATAAGCAACAGTAATTCCCCTAGCTCTTCCTCAGGTTAGGGGATCAAGTGTTACTGCCTCAGGAAGGTTACGAGTAAAGTGAATATTTTTCATCTTTTGAATCCAAGGATTTTTCGTCTGAATGTTTGTTTCTTCACTTCTGTGGACTTTTACTCTCCTAATGGTTAAATTTCCCCCAACCCCCACTTTCAAACAATGACTCTGTCTACAAACAGGTCTTTGCTCAGTCTTTTCAAAGATATATAATACCTTGAGCCCACAACTCAATGTGGGAGAAACTTACTTTCTTCTCCAGAACAGTTTGTTTTTGAATTTGATCTTTAATAGGACCTCACCTAGAAAGGTACTGAGATTTGTTCTTTGAAAACACAATAAAGATAATAACTTTGGTCTTCACCAACTTTGAATTAAGTTTTGTAGAGAAGTAAGAACCGTTAGAGACGAATCTACAATGTGCACATATTCACCTTGACTTTGGAGTGCGTTTTCTACGGAGAAGGTGGCAAAGCAAAGCTGCACTAGGAAAAGTTTACAGCTCCTGCTATGGAGGAGTGAGGCCAGGATCAAGTCTGATCTCAGCTCCCTTGAATCCAAGGGCAGTGGGCTTTTTAAGGCTGGGAGTGAGGAGAAATCATAGGCCATCTGTGCTTACTGATTGACTTTTACCATCCCCCATACCTTCTGGACCTAAGGTCATTATACAGTCTAGAGCAAGAAGCCCACCAGTTAGACTCATCCTTCTATGGGGTAGATAAGAAGGAAGGTAGAATGTTATTTTCTTGATGACGTTTCAGGGATTATTTCTTACGCCCTTGAAAAAGATATCCCTGGGATGTAAATCTGGAAAGAGGATTTCAAAACAGATTAGTATCTCAAAAGAGTGGGACTAATTACAAGATTTATAAAGTAAATGCTCTAGGGAAAAAGAGGTGAGGTACTGGAGCCAGGAAGAAACCTATGGAAAGCTTAGTCAGACTGAAAGGATTGTTAAGGCCATGTCAGGCAGTGGTCATAGAAATATAAACATAAAAATATTCAGGGCAAAAGACTGAAGCAGAAGAGACTTTTTTTACTTTAGAAACAAACCTGATCTTGTCTTCATCCAAGAAAATATCCCTTTTCTAGCAATTAATAAATGAATACAAAGATCCCTTGCAGAAGAGTGAATGAGGAGTTTAACTGACTACAAACAACGGTGACAGGAACTAAAAGTGAATTTATATACAAAATAGCATATAAAACCATACTTTAAAACACATTTTACAATTGACAACATGGTTATAATTAATCGATCGCTGGAGCTAGGTGACTGTGTTCGAATTTCCATTCAACTACTTACTATTTATGTGAACTTGGATAATTTAGTTAACATTTCTGAGTCTCAAATTCCCAAATAAAACAAAGAAGACTAATAAATCACTTCTAGATAGCTGGCAGAATTCTCTCTACATAAGTAGAGAGAATATGGCTTGATCTGTAGTAAGTATATTTTGAAACAACTTCTGGACGAGGCAAAGGTTTTGTGGACAAGATCCCAAAAGCACAGGAAACAGAAGCAAAATTAGACAGAAGGAATTATATTACACTAAAAAGTTTCTGCCCAGTAAGGAAACAATCAAATGAAGAAACAACCTACAGAATAGGAAAATATATTTACAAATTATACATCTGCCCAGAGGTTCTAGCTAGAATATATAAAGAAGTTCCCCCCAAAAAACTAGTAACAAAAATTAAAAACAGCACAATTCAAATTGGGGAATAGATGTAAAAACACAGTTCTTAAAAGAAGACATACAAATGTCAAGCAGGTGTATAAAAATGCTAAATTTCTTGAATTATCAGTGAAAAGCCATCAGGAAAATGAGGATCACCTCATTCCAGTAGGAAAGTTTATTATCAAAAAGTGTAACGAAAACGGGCTGGTAAGCACGTGGAACCCTTGCACACCGTTGGTGGAAATGTAAGTAGCACAGCCATTATAGAAAACAGTATGGAGATCTGCATAAAAAATTAAAAACAGACCTCCTATATGGTGAAGTAATCCCATTCCTGGGTGTACAGCCAAAGCAGATGAAATCTGTGTGTTGAGATGTCTGCACTCCTGCATTCATGGAAGCACTCACTATTCACAACAGCCAAGAAAAGTTCCCAATGTGTGCCATCGGTGATGAATGGAGAAAGAAAATGTGGTGGAGAGACAACGGGGTATCATTCAACCATGAAAAGAATGAGATCCTGTCATTTTTGCAACATTTTTGTATTTTTATATGTCGACTTTACATATCAGTTCTTATTGCCTATCTGGGAGCCCTGTCAGTACATTGGGTTGGGTCACATAAGACAGACAGACAGACAGACAATGGGTCCTCCTAGAACTATGCAAAAGAGGGTCAACAGTGAAATAAAATACAAAGAAAAACTGACAACTTTGCAACATAAAATACCATTGAAAGATACATATTTTATTTTGTTAAAAGTTACAAGTCTCCAGGATAAATTACACTGCTATGAACTTTTAGCCAAGGCACATTGTTGCATTGACAAATGCGCAATTTAAATGCTGCATTTAAAAACCACACTATCAGACCAGCATAGTTAACAAGGCTTTCTTAGTAACTGAAAATTCATCAGAAAAAGACAAACTTGAAAGCTTTATTTAATAGAATAATATAGATAATCAAAGATACAGAAAAAGGATGTTATAATTCCCAGTAAATATTTGCAAAATAAGCATGGATAAGCTCAGGAGGAAAAAAAAAATCTCTAAAATTCCCATTCGAATTTCTAATTTTACCACTTTGAACCAAATCATGTCCGGAGCCATATAACCACGGGATAATCAATAAACACAGTACTTGGGGAAATATCTAGTTAATAATCTATTTGTAAAGGACATATTTTAAATAAACGAGTAGACAAAGAGTTTCAAATTTTTTAAATAGGAAATTCAAAGAGAATGAATTTCCTTTTTCAAAGGTAAATACCCAAAAGAATTGAATAGAGAACAAAATAAAAGACTAGACAATAGGCAACACAGTGAGAAATAAAAACAATGACCAAACCACAATTACTAAAACAGGATTTCTCAGCAGCTGGTGGTGAGTAGCCAGTTCTCATTCTAATTCATCCCCTGAGGAATAATTAGGTCTCTAATTTTTGTTTCTATCATTTTGTTAGTATTTAATCTACTCCTTATAGGATTAATCACAAACACAGGTACATTTCTAATAGGAACCGAAATGAAGCCATAAGCACTAAGATCAGTCCAACAGCTCTAAGAAGATAGTTCCTTATTTATTAAAACACCATGTAAATGCAATTACTGTAAAAACAGTAAATTCTTTGAGGGGAGAAATTCTTGTAGGGCTCTCATGTTTATTTCTAACAGAAAGTCCACTCCTGTAATCCCAGCTGCACAAGAGGCTGAGATCAGGAGGATCACGGTTCGAGACCAGACAGAGCAAATAGTTCTCAAGACCCCATCTTCAAAATAACCAGAGCAAAATAGACTGGGGGCATGGCTCAACCAATAGAGCATCTGCTTGGAAGCATGAAGCCCTGAGTTCAAACTCAAAAAAAAAAAAAAGAAAATCCTGAGAGACAGAAGTTGTGATGCAAACGCAGCACAATTGTCTCCAGATCCACTCCCTTTTCCCAGTTGTCTAGAAAACCTTTTCAGCCATTTCATTCAGAACACACATTTAGAGGAGAGGACAGGACAATGCAAACAGGAGGCTTCCCCTGACACATGGTGACAAATTTTACACATAAGATCTCTTGGTACTCAGTAAATAACACAGTCAGATGGGACTTTCCTGAGATGGGAAACAGGAGCAGATTGCAGGAAGGAAGGAACACAGATTTTAGGGCCATGCCAATTTGGGTTTGAATCTCTATGTAGCACTCGGTAAATTCTTTACTATCCTCAAGCCTCAGTAATTGTACCCATAAAAAACAAAGACCACAATCATCAATGGCAACATTCTGGAAGGAAGGACAGTGGAAACAAGCAGATTAGGGATAATGTAATTACTTGAAGATAATGAAAAAACAGATATGTTGGCCTGTGCTCAATGAAGTTTTCCTGTCACTATATTATTTATAAATGCCAGTCTGTCAGTTAGTTGTACAAAAACACTAACATGGTCAATGAAGAATGCCAAGTGCTTTGCGCTGTCATGGGGAAGGGACATAGTTGACAAGGTCCCACCTCCACCAACTTAGATTCAAATAACTTAGATTCAAGTGGGCTCCTCCCATTCTACACCTCACCGCCTGCTCTCAAATAACCAGAATTAACTTGAATCTAAACAGGATGAAAATTCATTGGCGTATTACAAGAACCAATCTTGGTTTCCATCTCAAAAGCCCTCAAAGTCTACCAAAAAGCTTCAGGCCACATGGTGACACCAATTTGTGCATTAGCAAGTTTTCTCTGATGACCAGGGGACAGATACTCACAACGGCTGGACTGACAGATGAGATGTCCAGAGGAATGGGGAGGGTGTATTGATGTACAAACATCCCAGAAAATCAGCAGGGCTGGATTTTGTCTTAGACATTGGGTGGCCAGTTTTATTACCAACCAACACAGTAGACATACAAACAGGAGCTACTTTGGGTGGAAAACTGGAAAAAAAAAAAAAAGAAAACCAATAGAGTTATACTGAATGTCACTTCCTTCTCCTTTCACTAGGCTGGACAACTTGCTGTTTTCATATCATACATCTTGGGAACATGTAAGACATTATATCCTTCAATTTCCAAGTAAGACATTATATCCTTCATGAAGTCAGGATGAATACAGCACTCTCTCCAACTCTGGAACTCTGTGATTTCCTTTCCTATGGACTGCTCACTACATCACCCCAAACCAGGCACATGCTTGCCTCTTCCACATCTGCTTCTTGTGATCAAAGCTAAGGTTTCATCTCTCTGGATTTATTCAGAAATAGCAAAATGCCAGGACATAGTAGGCAACCCATCCATGCTGGGTGGAATTTCTTAAGACAGCTTCTTATAGGTCAACATCCATGGATCACAACTGTCATCCTATGTAACCAAGTTTACCAATTTGAGGAGCCTGTGAAAACATTAAATTTTAGAACCTGTTTCTATGAGTGGCACAACTCATTTCAAGTCCTAGCTTCATCAATTATTAGCTGTGTGACATGGAAAATGCATCCCTTTTAACATTCTGAGTCAGCTTTCTCCTGTACAAAATAGGTATAATAAGACCTGCTCATTCCATCAAAGATGGATGCATGCTTAAGATGAGAGAAAGTCCTCAATGACAGTCCCTGAGTTCATGAAAGGATACAGGCATGAAAGGTAAATATTATTTGGAAGAATTAATTTGAAAAAATCATGTCTGGCAATCTCTTTATACTTTCTAAAAATGTGCAGTACATACATATGTTTTTGTTTCTTTAGCATTTATTTTATAAATAACAAATAAAAGTAACTGGAATCAGTATTCAAAGATTCAATGTTTTTGTTTGTATGCTTGTAGTGATTCAATCTTTTATTTATATATCCTACAAATTATAAATTTTACCATGAACTGGACTGGGGTGAAAAGCAATTATCAGTGAAATTTATACTTGCAAATCGTAAGATCATTAATTAAAACAATACTTCTAGAAGCTGGTTTTGCTCATTCTTTAATTTCAGAATCTGGGCTCTAAAAAGAGATGGTTTACAATGTTCAATCAGAGGCACTCAGCCCTGTCCATTTCCCACCGAAATAAAAACCCGCACCAGGTTATTCAAATTACATCTTGTTGAAAGCTATTTAATTTTGTCATCAAGATTTAAAAATGGAAGTGATTAGCAGCCTCCAATTAAAACAGTGGTGTGGCCTACTTGATGGTATGTGCCTATCACTTTTCTTTATTCTTCCTCCAGTTGTGTGGTCACACGCCTGCCCAGGAGGGATGCTGTGGAAGGTCAAGTCTTCCCAAAAGGTGCTCAGTCAACATTCTTTAGGTCGTAAATTGTTCTTCCATTTTTTTAGAGAATGAAGAGGACAGGTGGAGTGGAGAAATATCCATGGTGATGAATACCCGTAAGAGAGCCTAAGTGGTTGAATTTGTTAGAAAATGTGATTGAAAAGAAGCTTTGAAAGATTATTTTAGCTATAAACGCACAGTTTGTAATTCCACTTTCATGTCTCCGAGAGATGAGGTCATTACTTACTAGGTCATTACTTTTCCTTTTATAGTGTGTGCAGGGTCCCCCAAGTAGTAATTTTTCAAAGTATTTTTGATGTGGTAGATAAAATCCTGCCCCTGATATTAAAAAATATCATCAAGGCAGATAACACTGTTCATCTAAATTGAAAGATTATCACTGTTAAATCACACATGTACGGTTCTGTGAGAGATCTATAATCCCCAATTTTTGGAACAATAATTTTCATTTTATTTGCCTGTCAAACATCGGTGACTCAGATTAACTTGACAGCTTTATGAAGCACAATAATTCTCTTCAATTGAATGCAACCAGATAAAGATTAGCGACCAAGAACCTATAACAAAATTCGAAATTTCATTGAAACAGTCAGCCGTCCTACTAAAGATATTTTGTTCCTAGATTAAAGCATCCTTCATGCATTGAAAAATAATCTCCAGTAAGCAAATGACTCTGGACGGGTGACTCTCTCTTAGTTTTCATTTGATAAGGATATAAACTAGTCCTTAGTGAACTATGTCATAAAGTTGCTAAGAAAGAGGCACCACATGGAAATTTGGGCTGACAAGACATGGTCGACCCATGGAGTTGTGTTAAACCACAAGGAAGTAGATTAGTCCTCACCAAGGTGAAAACTCCCGCTGCTCATCTGGGATTCTGTTCACACGTGACATCCACAGACCTTTCCAGGTGTCGCTCAATCTCTTCCCTATCAACATTTTCACTTTAGGAAAAGAAACAGATGTGTAAGGCTGAATTGTTTGTCCCTTAAGTGCTTGTGAAAGATGTACAGCTGTTTAAGAAAACATTAGCTGTGTTTAGTGCTTAGTCCTGAATTATTTGATAAAGAGGTCCAGTTAGTTTGATGGCTCCTGGCTAAAAGTGAGGATCAGACAGCCAAGGCTTGATCTTGAGGCTGAAGACTTGATATAACTCTGCACAGATGGCCACGTTTGGATACGGGTTGGGTGACAAATGCCCAGAAGCCACTATTCATCTTGAAAGTTGTGCAGCAGAGTTTGGACAGGAAGGAAGCAGGTATTGAGAGTCTGATGGGAACTCAGTACCCTTAGTGCAAATGGTGCCTGGAAACAGCGCTCCCTAGTGTTCACATGGGAAAAACGCAGCTGGGCAGGTGTCCTGTGGAGGGCAAGATTTGCTTGGTTTTTCTTGTTTTATTCCTTTCTCTTTTAGATACTAAGATAGAGGAAGAGAGTTTAGGCTTGTGGAATAAGGAAGGAAATCCACCAGGCAGAACATTGAGACGCCTTCTCCAGTCATAGGACTGCTTCTAGAAATTCAAGGTCACTTGGGCTTTGTTTTCATTTGTGTTATTTCTTAGGAAAAGGGCACATTTTAAATTTTCTTATTTTTGTTATTGCTATCATTATTTTGAGTTTACCTTACAATGTATGCATATTTTTATACCATCCACCCAAGTGCTTAGGCATAAAAGTTTTGTGTAGTTTTGACTGTTCATTAAAGAAATTGTAAAGTTTTGGGATCTATTTTGACAAACATCAGGGAAAAAAACAGAAAAGAATGATTTTAAAATAATACAGTTGCATGAAAAAATAATTTTATGAACATTTGGCTGGGATTCATTTTAAATAAACTTTCATTTCAAATGTTCCACAAGTGAGAAAAGAAACAATCTTACACAAAGTGACTCTATCATGTATGGAATAATAGACGTTGTGTTTTTAAATCCCACTTGCAATCAGTGCTATGTTAATTAAATGAAGTTGGTAAGGATGTCTTTTAAGAAGATAAGTAATATTGTTACTGTACTGGTACATCTGACTCCTACAAATACTTCAAAATCCAGGCTGAAAGATGTGGTAAAGTAATGGTGAATTACCCTGAGATTTCTTTAATTCTAAACTACAAAAAAAAAAATCTTCTTTATGAGCTTTTAAATACCCAATTAAAAAGAAAACAGTAAGTTTGCAGAGGTCAGAATAAATTTCAAGGGTAGAAGAAACCAAGCAAAAGTAAACACACCCTCAAAGTTACACTTGAATTAGGGTAAAAACTTAGACACAATCCATCAAAGAAAAGCCAAAGTAAATGCCGGACATTTGGTTACTAAGAAAATTGAATCTGGGATAAACAGAAGTACAATATTCTTCCCTCACATTGGTAAAGATCAAAAAGAATGTTAATATCTGGGGTTGACTTGCTGGCTATGGTATGTAAGAACTTACATATGGTCACTGGTCAGTGAAGCTTTATCAGAGAATAACTTGCCAAAATGAATCAAAATCTTAACAAACCTCTGGTTCTCCTTTTGCCAACAGTTCTGCTCCCAAAATTTATCCTAACAAAGAAAAACAGACACATTTTCCTGTTTTGTCTATAGTCGTTATAGAAAAACACTATAAATATGTAATGATAGATGTCTAGTTCAAAATTTATGGTATTTTTATTCAACAAATATTTGTTAAAAATTACTTTTGTTTAAAACTGGTCATATTTCTACGGAACCAAATACTGTCAGCTTAAAATGACATAAGTAAAAATGAGAATTCCAAAAGCTCACACACTGAGCAATGCACGCATAAAATACATGCTTGTACATGCATACACATTTATACACACTTGTGCATCTGTGTACCTGTTAACACTGACTGAATCCAGTGGTAAGATTTCAGATCATTTTATTTTATTTTTTCTAAGTTTTCCAGCTTGTATATGTAGCTTATATATCATTGGTGAAATAATGAAGGGATAAAATAAAAGCTCCAGGTGACAGGAAGTCCACAGTTCAGGTCGGGGTCTCTGACTGCCATTCAGCCTGGGTTCCTTAGGTGTCTAGTGTCAAGTTCTGGTGGAACAACTCAGTGGTTGTGCACACAGGACAATGACTTGCTCCTGGTTCATAACAAGCAGTGCATAAGAAATCCCAATTATTCTTTCTCATACTTTTTGTAGGAAGGGGGCAGACATTTCTATCTGTCTTGTCCTCATGTGGAACCATAGACAGTGAACACTGTGAACAAATACAGGCAGGGAGGAGGAGGGAAAAAACAGAAGAGGGAAGGGATTTTTATGTCATGACAACTACAACTAGTAGTGATAACATCACGAGAAGGTTATTAATGTTGATTACTGTGGGCTATTCAGATACATTTTAATATTTTTGTCTGACCCAGTGCCTTTTCAAATTAAATAAACACGGGCTGTCTAACTATTGAATGAGTCTTCCAATGACTTACTCTACCTTACCCACTGGGATAAATTTTGACCAATTGTTGACTTAATTTTAAATTTTGTATGGAACTCTAGGCCTATATTTTCCCATTCATCTGTTTATTTTAGAGGAGAACTATGGTGTATGTGTAGACCTAAGTTCTACTTTTAAAAAATGGATGTATTCCCTAGATAGCAAAGTATGAAATTATAAAGTGTTTCCCTTGAGGACACGTAAGTGTTTTAACATGCCTGAAGTGATTGTCTTTTCTGGAAAGACCATTTTCATCACTAACGAATGGTGTGGCAGAATATTACCAGGTGTAGCAGCCTGCCTTTGTAGTGTTGTCAGAAAGACTAATTATTAAATGAAAAGAACAACGATCGGTTCCTGGCTTCCAGATGAGAAGAAGAATCTCTTCACCTTCTCTCAAAAGTCACTCTAAACCAAGAACAGAGTACAGAAATGGGAACTCCATCTTTGGTAGAAACAACTCATCTTAACTCTGAGTCATAATAGATGAGGAAAACCATCCTAAACATCAGAGGAAAGGGACCTCTGAGGGGAACTCCATAGATTCAGCCACAACTGAACTCCAGGGAGTATCAGGGCTGGAGGCCTGATGAGTCCTGGGCAGAGATGATGTCGGTGTTAAATCCTTCCAAAAACAGTGTGGGGAGCAGGTAAGCCCCTCCAAATTCTCACACCCAACCTATTTTCTCAGGCAACTTTACTACTTGTCAGCCGCTGAAGAAACCAGAGACTTAGGTTCTGGCTCTAGATGTTCTAGACTAAGGAATTCTAGACAAGTCTATACTGAAAACTTGGAGATCCCCCAGCCCTGGGGAGCCTGAGGCAGGGAGATTGACAGTTTGAGGCCAGTCTGGGCTCCACAGACAGAACCTATCTCAAAAAAACCCCAAAGTTCCATTATAGGCTAGGGATGTAGCTCAGTGGTAGAGCACTTGCCTAGCATGCACAAGGCCTTGGGTTTGATCCCAAGCACTACAAAATCAAAATCAAATTGTTGCAGCTTTAATCATGGGGAACAATAGTTGATGCTTGTGTTCCTTGACACCCACCACAGTGCTGTGGTTGTCACCATTACTTCCTGTCACTCCTTATGCACTCAGTTTACCTGAATGTTCCTGTCTTGATTATGGAGTGAACCGTTTGGCTAACAAGCCTTGTTTTCTTTTAGTAGAACACTGTATCAGAAAGTAAAACCTGGATGCTACCCATGCTTCTTTCTGTTTTTAATATCTAGTTTAATTCCTTTGTGATCAGAAAGCACACTTTGTACGGTCCCTTTTCTTGGAATTTGTTAAGTTGTGTTTCACAGCCTAGAATATGGTCCATTTGGTGAATGTTCTATGAGTAGTCTGCTCTTGCTGTCTTGAGAATTTTATAAAAATCAGTTATATAAAGTTGACTATAAGTGCGTTCTGGCTGACCATTCCTATTGATTTTGTGCCCTCTTGACTTATCAGTTACTGAGGAGAACTGGTGACATCTGTAACTAGGTAAGTGGACCTGTCTGGTCCTCCTTTGGGTTCTAGTTGTCTTTGCTGCTTTGTTGACAGGTGTGTGTGTGTGTGTGTGTGTGTGTGTGTGTGTGTGTGTGTTTGGGATTGTGAAGTCTGGGGAGAAGTGCTTCCTTTATCATTTGTAGTGCTTTGTAGTACTTCTCGTTACCCAAGGCTGCTGCTTTTTTTTTTTTTTTTTTGCCTTTTTTGGCTTTATTTGAGCATTTTATGTGCTTCCATTTTACTGTATTTGTTTAATAAAAACTTTCACAATTTATAATATGCACTTTTAATTTGTATAGCTATCTCCAAGTGACACTATTCCACTCCACTTGCAACACAGATTGTTCTAAGAGAATGACCGATTCTTTCCTCCAAGTCTTACAATATTGCTGATATTGGTTTCTCTTATTCATCTGCTATAATCACACAACACACTGTTGCTTTCATGGCTTTGAACAAGTGTCTCTCACTCAGCTAAGAATAAGAAAAAGTACTTATTTTATTTGACCTATTCCTTCTCTTTTCATGGTATAGATCTATGCTGTGACTTCATCCTGCTCATTCTGCTTGAAAAACATCCTTCTGCCTGTACTAAGTCAGTTTGTGTGTGTATTTGTTTGCTTTTGTTGTCATTATTGTTATTATTGTTATTTCCCATTGTTAGTTATTTCCCCCTTATTTTTGAAGGATAATTTCACTGGGGTAAAATCTACGTTGGAGAGGGTTTTTTTCTTGTTGTTGTTTTGTTTTCCTTCAGTGAAGCGGTAGTAAAATCTTAGAAGTAGACATTCGTTATTTAGCAGACTCTGATGATTTTCACGAATACTCCTTCTGTCCTACCAGAGACCAGAGGGGAGTTCCCCTGATTTTCGCCATGGAAAACCTGACAGCATTCCTAGAGATGAAGTTCCCCACTTGCACAGGGTCCCCAGGAGCTGGCTGAGGGTACACAGTCAGCTTCTCCTCTCACTTCAGGTCTCCAATGTCTTATGTTCCAAGTCAGAGCTCAGCTGGAGCGCCCTGAATTTACCTGTCTCTTGGGATTTGGGGGCTATAGGTTGCCAGGAAAGTTGAGCACGCTCATGAGTCCAAAAATAACAAAAGCTATTGATTTTCATTTTCGTTTTTGTTTCCTGTCTTTATTGTAAAGACAGGAATGACAGAGTCCAAGCTCTTTGCCTGTCAGAACTGAAACTCGAAGTCTAAATGTGATTTTAGACTTTAAAATTAAACAAATAACCTGCTCTTTTCATTTTGTGAATCAAGAGATGTGAAATGATATATGCAAAAATCTATTTATCCTGAAAACTACTTCAACCACTTCTAACTCTATTCATTTATTGAACTAAAATTATGTCTTGAAGAATACAGACACAGTGCTATAGCATTAAGCTCATACTGACATTCCCAAAATGTAGAAGAAGAAAGATTTTTAACTGTTAGCAAAGATGACGTGAAGGGAAATGCTAAAAATAAGCACAATGGGCTGCTTTCAGCCTTGCTCATATCAGCACACTGTTTTTTGGAGGTGCTGGGCTTTGAACCCAAGGCCTCATGCTTGATGGGCAGGCCCTCTACCACTTGAGCCACGCTGCTAGCATATTTGTTCTTTTAAAGAAAACATTTTACTAAAGCATCCTAAAATAATTCTATGCCTCTATCAAGGCTATTCTTAAAAATATATTTACAGATCTAACAGTGCTTATATCTTGAACTAATATCAATTGACTTATTCAATAATTGACTTACTGAATTGACTTTTACTCCACTGAAAGTAGAATAAAAACTAGTGTCTCCAGTGTACAAGTTTTCATGTTGCATTGATAATTACTTGAATATGAGTTGTGATACTAATCTATTCAGTACCATGCTTTCCCCTGTGTAATTATAAGAAGAGGTAAATATGCTTAATGAAACCATGAACAATGTACCTTTGAGATTTATTTCAGGGATGAATTCAGACACCTGAGTGTGGCAGTGACCATGGTTAACCGAGATAAGACCATGTGGAGAACTTGCCTCTCATTCTTCATGCAATATAACTAATTCACATCTAGAAAATCCCAGTGCAGACGATCAAGCAAGTTTATGTCACATGAAAGAACATTTTCTTCAAAAGTATTTTTGGATCTAGTTAATATGCAAACAACTTACTATTTTTCATCAGCCTTAAAAAATATCCAGCCACATATACTAAGTGAACAATGGTGCTAAGATCACTGGAAACCTTGAAGTGCAGCACTTTACTTACCACAAATAATCTAAAATGCTTGGAAATTTGCCCTAGCTGTACAATTTTCTTTTTTGTTATTTTGTTTTCCTGTTTTTTTTAACTTTAATGACAACAAAACCACCTAAATTTGGAAATTTTTTTTGAGAGTTCATATGGTTAGTATCGGTTAAATATCACAAGATGAGACTGCAAAGTCAGCCCTGTACACACTGGGGTTATTGATCAGCACAAAAAAATAGATTTTGGCTTCACAGTTTTTGAGTAGAAAATCATTTTTAGTGCAAGAGCTGCCTTCAGAAACCTTGAAATTACTCAAATGTGACTTATGATCCCCTCGTTTTACTGGGAAAGACTGACTTGACTTGAACTCAGGGCAAGTGTCCATGGATGAGCCCTCCTATTAGGACTACAGATGTATCACAACATTAATTATACAGAAAACATGATGACACCCCCTGTGACATCCAAAGCATCATGAACTATTTTGATAGTGATGCCCCTTTGTCATTTACATGTCCCCTTCTGGACACCCTCCATTTTAACCATGTTTTCTTCACCATGAGTTGAGAGCTTGTGATCACGTAGTCGAAAGCCAGGGTCTGCTGGCAAATATTTAACAACTGGATCTCTGGGGACAGTGTCAGCCTGAATACTGGGGACATGTTTTCTTTAATGAGTGAGATGGAAGAGAGCAATGAAGATGTAGGAAGAAGGATATTCATTCATCAATGACAAAGTGATTACTTTGCTGAAGTGGATGATTGTCTTTGAGTACTAGAAGCATTTCTTGTTCATAGAATGGAAGAGCTAAAGGACTACGTACCGTTTAGGTTTAATCAGTGCAGCAGCGAGGAACAAGCAGCACACTGACGCTTCATCTGCTTTCTGGACAGTTTGCCTTCCCTTTCTTAACTTTAGACTGTCCACAGACCACACACAGAAGACATGCTCTGCGTGAAGCATTTTCTGATTTCTGTGGTGGATCCAATTCTATCACAGTCACTATCGAGATGCCAGTGTAATACCATTGGAAGAGACAGGTATAAACACAATACGCACAAACTATTGCTACCACACAGACACAGTTGAAACAAATAATCTCAACTGAAATAAAGAAGAATACAGACAATATTCAAGAACCAGATTTCCAGACTTTCCAAATTACAGAAACCACATTTCCGTGCCAGCGACTTTTTGCTTTTTCACCTTTTCCCTTCCTTCCCTTCCGTTCCCTCCCCTCCCCTCCCCTCTCCTCCTCTCCTCTCCTTTCTTTTTTTGTACTGGAGATTGAACCTGTGCTTCACACTTGCAAGAAGCATTCCACCACTTGAGCTATGCCCCAAGCCCTTTTATTTTTATTTTTGTTTTTGAGGTAGGGTCTCACTAACTTTGCTGGGACTTGTCTCAAACCCTCAGTTCACCTGAGTAGCTGGGACTACTGGTGGGAGTCACCACACTTGATTGGCTTCTGTTCCCAATATAATTTAATTGTAGGTTTATGTAGTTTGATTTTTAATAATGGCTCTGTTTAACAACTGGTTCATAAAATTCCCGAACGTTTAGCAGGCAGTTCTTGTGAACTGGGAGCTCCTTCTAGCCTACCACTATTGTCTGGCCCAAATTCCTTTCCTCAGCCCCAGATTCTTAGCCCCATTTTGCCCCAAGGAGGTCCATTTCTCATACTGCTGGTCCAAGAGATGTAAATGATAGTCAATTGTGACTTTCCTGGGAGAGCTTTTGTTTTCTGGTAATGAAATCTGTTCTGTTTCTTTTCTTTTCCATCCCTCTGAAAAGCAGATGCAGCTGTTGGTGCTGCACTGGCTTTGTGACTATGGAGAGAAAACAAATAATTTGTACATACGTTTCCATGCCATGTTATTCTGCCGAGCTAGCGTGAGCAACCACCTGCTCAGGTCTCTTGCCATGGGAGAATAAATGTGTTTACTTATGTGATCAGACCTTCCAATATGTGAAGAATGAGGTGTTCCTCAGTGATACAAAACTGATTTTGGCATTCCAGGTGTTTCAGCCAGTCTTGAATTCTTGTTCATTATGAGTCTTGACACAGCACAATCATTAGTAAGGATAACGGACTAGCACATAGTTTTTAAACATTGTTATTCCCTTGTAATAGCCTAGGTAATTTGGGGGCCTATCTGACCATGTAGTCTGGCTACGAACAGAGCTTTGGTAAAGCTAGATGCTATGTGCCAGGAACTGTCTCAATCTTATTCCTACTTTCCTTGGCTCTGTAGTATACATGAACCAAAGTCCAACCTAGATTGGTTTGAGAAGCCCTTTCTACAAGTTGTATCTTGTCATCAGCGAGTGATGATAAATATAGCCAATTTACAAATTTCTTCCAAAAATCCGATGTTTTGTAGTACCATGAGACTAAGATGTTCAGTGTTAGAAAAAGCTTGAAAGTCTGCATTATATGGAATGCGAAGAAAAACAGATCCTAAAATATGTACCTTTCAAGCTGAGGACACAGAACAGAGAGAATTCTGAGGTCCCTTCCTTTTTGGGCTTAGAAGTTTCAGAACCATATTCATCAAAACAGTGTCAAATTGTGGCTTGTTTTATGTGGACACTTAGCTCATGATGTAGGTGTATGTGGACTTTTTCAGTAGCATCCATCAAAGTCCTTTGAGAAACAGACAAACATGCTCCAGGTTAGGAGAGTGAACTTTAGCTCTGAGAGAAGAAAGTGAAGAAATTTTGAGTTCGTTAAATGCTGAGAGACACTTTAAGTGTTTGAGAGTTTTGACCCAGGAAAAAACCCATAAAATCTCATACCTCAATCTTTTTTTTATTGTTTTATTATTCATATGTGCATACAATGCTTGGGTCATTTCTCCCCCCTGCCCCCACCCCCTCCCTTACCACCCACTCCACCCCCTCCCTCTCCCCCCCACCCCCTCAATACCCAGCAGAAACTAATTTGCCCTTATTTCTAATTTTGTTGAAGAGAGAGTATAAGCAATAATAGGAAGGAACAAGGGTTTTTGCTAGTTGAGATAAGGATAGCTATACAGGGAGTTGACTCACATTAATTTCCTGTGCATGTGTGTTACCTTCTAGGTTAATTCTTTTTGATCTCACCTTTTCTCTAGTTCCTGGTCCCCTTTTCCTATTGGCCTCAGTTGCTTTTAAGGTATCTGATTTAGTTTCTCTGTGTTAAGGGCAACAAATGCTAGCTAGTTTTTTAGGTGTCTTACCTATCCTCACCCCTCCCTTGTGTGCTCTCGCTTTTAGCATGTGCCAAGTTATGGAAACAGCCAAGATGCCCCACCACTGACGAATGGATTAAGAAAATGTGGTATCTATACACAATGGAATTTTATGCAGCCACAAAGAAGAACAAAATGGTATCATTCACTGGTAAATGGATGAAATTGGAGAACATCATTCTGAGTGAGGTTAGCCTGGCCCAAAAGACCAAAATCGTATGTTCTCTCTCATATGTGGACATTAGATCAAGGGCAAACACAACAAGGGGATTGGACTTTGAGCACATCATACCTCAATCTTAAATTTATATGCCCAGGGACAGAGTTGAGGGAGCCAGTAGGAGAGCTGTAAGCAATTGTGTTAAGCCACCTCTGAAGAGGCTTCTTTCATTGTGATGACACAATTGTTTCTAAGCAATGTGCAGGAGACAGAGACAATAATCCTTTCCCAGTCAGAGCTATTAGCACCTTCTTCAGTACAGAAGATATCAAAATGATTCCAAAAGTAAAGAAAAGCACTGTGCAGAGTCCAGTATTTCTAGACTTCATGGGGGTCTGCCACTGGAAATGAGGGGAAGAAAATATAGGGAGAGCTTAATGGGCTGTTTTAAGAGTTTCTACTAAAGGCATTCAAAGTCTAGTAGGACATTTATGACTGTTCAAGTCCTAAGGCAATACCCAGACTACAAAACTTTATACTGAAAGAGAAGAACTGATAAAACTGTACTTAACTAAAAGGACAAACTTCTCAATTCCAGTCTTTGAGCACAGAAGATAATGGACAATGGAGATACAACCAGGGGCTGGACCCCAAGCCAGGAGTTTGGCTGCCCACAGCAATCCTACCTCTGTGGGGCGGGGGGGGGGGGTGCACCAAGCAAATGGCTGCACTGCATTGTTTCCCCTTTCCCAGATAGAAGTTTTCATGTTCCACTTTCTCTGATGTAGGTTTGAGGTAAATAACTTTTCTTTCATCCATAGTTTGCTGGATCATGAAGATGGAGTCTGTTATCAAGGGTTTCCTAACTGTTCACATTGACATTTGACCATGAAAACAACAGGCAGCTGTGCTGAAGCGTGCATGAAATGCCAGACTATAGCATCCTTGATGTGTTCTTTCCATGATGCAAGGCCAGTCACCCAAAAGACAACCTGTAAAGAACTTAGAGAAAATGCACTGAAAGTGAGGCTGTTTCTGAGCATAGGAATACTTAGTGAAAAATAAAAATATGAACAATGGCTGCCGTTAATTATATAAAGATAATAAACCCAGGTAGAGCAAAAACTATAATACAGAAGAACCCCAGGGAAATCGAAGACTCTCCTCACCATTGAGCACGGATCATGTAATACCGGGGTTTACAAAAATCCATCATAGGTCCATTGTCTTAACACTTAATGTTATGTTTTCCAGGTTTATTGGGGCATAATTGACAAATTGAAACTGTATATATTAAAGATGTGCAGTGTGGTGATTTGATACATTGTGAAACAGCAACCACAATCAAATTAATTAACATATCCATCAGGATACATAGTTGCTATTTGTGTGTGTATGGAGGAACAGGAGAGGACACTTACAATCCATTTTAGCACATTTCAAGTAAACAATACACTATTAATTGCAGATAGCATGCTGCATATTAAACATCAAGAATTTATATATTTTCTAACTGAAAGTTTGTCTTACTATTTTAATAGTGTTTCTTTGTAACTTTAGAGAAGTATGGTGAAGAAACTTTATAATTGCATTCTTACTCATGATAAACGTATTTAGTTAGATGTTCGTATGATTCATATTGTTAGAGCATAACACAGGCTTTGGATTTTTCCACTGGGAGGAGGGAACTGCTGGTTTATTTGAGGAGAGAGAGATTATTTTGGTATCAAGGTGGGAAACAATTACAGCACTGTCAGGAAGAAGCAGAGAGGTCAACCTGGTGCAATTGCGGGGGCTTTACATGTGAAGGCCGTGAGGCTCAGGATGTATTTTGAAGGAAGAACTCAAGCTATCAGGTGAAAAAAAGAACAAACAGGAATATCTCCTTAATTAATTTTTTCTGAGAAAATACAAACCTTTTATTATTAAAAATAAACACTGGTGTCTATGAAGGAGCACATGCATATATATGCAGTCCCAAATAAAATTATTCTTGGTTGGCATTTTTATTCACCTTTTTCAGATTAAAAAAAATGGAAGAATAAAGTCAGGTACAGGTGACTCACGCCTGTAATCCTAGCTACTCAGGAGGCAGAGATCAGGAGGATTGCAGTTCAGGGCCAGCCTGGGCAAATAGTTCACGAGATCCTGTCTTAAAAAATCCACCACACAAAAGGGCTGGTGGAGTGGCTTAAGCTGAAGGCCCTGAGTTCAAACCCCAGTACCACAGAAAACAACAATAATAACAACAATAGCTGAAGAACAGAGCTGTTTATAGCCAGCCACAGTCACTCCATCATACCAGCAGTAGTTAGTAGAACAGCTGAGGTCTGAACACTGGTACTCTCTTAGCCACCATCTTTTAAACAGAACTGTGTGCATGAGAAGACAGGGAAGAAAAGTTCAAGGTGAGTGATGAGCACATCAACCTGAAACTGGAAGGTGATCAGATGCTCTAATATGGTGATCAGGAGAGAGCTATGCATATTTAATGAGGAGATATTTGCATATTCAAACTTGGACTCTTGTGTAACTTCTTTAGCCTCCTTTGCCATCAGTGCATTTTGTTTAGTTGAGAAACAGAACGCACCACAAAGCCATATCACTTAAGAAAAGGGGAGGTTCCCATGAATTTTAGGTTTTTGATGACCGTATAGTTTAGATTTTTCATTACAATTTGGTTATATCAGCAATCATAATCCACACTTTCTCATAGTGCTTTTCTTAGCCTTACACATTCTTGTCCTTCATAGACTGGGCAGGCAAACAAAATCAAAGTGGTTTCAAATGATAAGAAATGGTCTAGTGTTTGACACTGGGCTTGATTCCAAACCCCATGAAACACCTCGTCTTTATGAAGGGGCCTGGACTATGGGCAAGCTCTGGACTTCCTCTGTCCCACATTGGACTTAAGCTGATGGCTCACACTGTGTCTTTGAGACAATGCATTAAACCTTGTTTGTGAGGTTCAGATGACTGTATTGAGAGTGACATTTAGTCAGTCGATCTAGAACAGCATTGGTCAGAATTTCAAGCCTATCCCCTGCTTTGATAGATAGTCGAGCCGTCATTTTTTTATTTCACTTTTTTCTAGTTCAGAGGTCTTTTTGTTTTTTAAGTGCCTATTTTGCCATGAAGTCACAGAGAACAGGTCCAGCAGCTGGGCTCCTTTGCCCTGGCCCTCACAGAGTAGCTTCTCTGGGTAGAGCAGGAGCTGCTTCAGCGTAACCAGCTTCCCTTCTCTTTGCCTTTGTTTTTTCTGACCATCTTCCTTGCTGTATTTCGGGACACTATCTCAGCTCTTGGGGTACTTCATGTGTTCAATGCACACTCTAGGTCTCTAGGCAAGAATTCTGCCCTTAACTCGCTTGCTTACAACAATGTCAGCAGCACAGATCGTCCACTCGTCCCCTGGTGATATTTGTGGGGCATTTGTTTTTGAGCAGCACCCTTCATGTTTACAGTATCACCTGTTGTGTAGATTCACAGGTAAGTGGCCAAAGGACACTTCCATGTTTTCTGAAAGGCCTTCAGAATGTCCATCAGGTGCCTCCCCTTCCCCTTTCTGACCACCATTTTTGCTGAATTACTGGAAGATGTTGCTCTGGTCAAAAGACACACTCAAGCCTTTCTGACAAACAAGGCTCTTCCCTCTTTAACCCATGAGATTATGAAAAGATCTGTCACTCAAGCTCCCACCAGACATCACTGGCCTGTACTGCCTGCAGGCTTCTTACAATGGTGATGAGAAGAGGCAGAAAATGAAGAGAAGTAAAAAACTTTTTTTCCTCAAAGCCTACAGAAGGGATGATTTAACCTATTGATCCAACCTAGAACCAGGCCCGGAATAAGGATCTCTTTCCAGTGGAGAAAACTCTGCAATCCTTGTATGACTGCTTCAGAGAAATAAGTAATTCAAAGGAGACCTAAACAGTTTTGAGGCAGGATCCCAAAATAAAGGATGGAAAGAGAAGGTCAGCCGCATCGACAGAGCACATTCAATGCCGAGAGTGAGCTTCTAGAACCTGACACCTCACTTCCCTGATATCCAGTGTTCTCCTTGACCCAAATCCTAACTGTTCTCCTTCTGGTAGAAGTAGATTAGAGAAAGAAATCGCTGAGCTTAACAGTGAGAAAAATAAAGGTCTAGCAAAACAACATTCTTTTGTTTTTGGAAAAGCTAAGGCACTTTAATGGTTAAAAAATCTAGTTATAAGCATGCACTGCTTTAAAGCTCACATCTTTCCTTGGGGCCCATTCTGTTCTTCATTTCCCTTGCTTGTTCTTTGGTCTGCCGTTCTGAACAGAAATTCACTGCAGAGATCCCTGGGTTAAATAGTACGGGAAATCATTTCAGCTTAAGCATGTTAAGTTTGGACGAGGGCTCGGAGTTCTAGAAGGAATGTAAACTTACAATCATGCTTAATTGGCTTTAACCCTCCACACACTGAGCAGAAGTACATGGGTAATAACACATACTGCTCCACTGTGCAGATGCTAAAATGTAAAATCCTTTAATGCAAACAGCGCTTGTCACTCCATCAACTATTCAAGTTGTCAGAGATGTATCAGCTAACCGTAACTACCCTCTGCAGGCAATCTGGAGCCAGCCTGCTGTTTAATAACCAGCATTTAACAAGAAATAACATGTAGATGTGGTGTGTGGTTTAAAACATTGTGTTAAGCGTCATTAAAACTCAGTCCCCTAAGAGCTCTATTAAAAGAGCCCTTTCCTCTCCATAATAAGACATTTCTCTGTGACTGTTTCGATCTAGCTGCTAACAATACAAACAAAATGCCTCTTAATTTAGCATCCCACTAGAGGGTCATTGTGACTGTAGAACTGTAAAGGCAGGGAGAAAAAAAACACCTAAACCACCCTTCCAAAACCCACTTAATCAGTGGAACTGAAGCACTAGGAGGCTTTGATTTTCAGACTTTTTTTTTTTTACAGGATTTTTTCCCCCTTCTTTCCTCCTCTAGTGTGACTATTATTTGGGGTTGTGCCTTTGTGATGAAGCTGCTGCTGACTTAGAAACAGGCTTTGCCTCATGGAGTCAGCAATCTGCAGTGTTTGGACAGTGGATGTAGCTCTCAGGATAATGGTTTCAGGAAACTTGTACAAGAATTCAAGCGATCTTGATGCTAACATTTAAATTGAAAAGAAATAAAATTTGCTTACCCTATAATTAGCTTGAAGTCCTCTCATCTGGTTATTATAAGAGAAAATACATGTATAGTTATGACAACTAATAGGGAGAGTAATTCAGATTTTCAGTGACAGAAATGTAGAGCAATCCTATTCTGTTTCTGATCTTCTTCCTTAGAACACGTGTGGGTTGGGTCCCCCTCTACTGCTAACCACACTGCTTTGTAGACAGTTCCGGTTAGCAACCTTGACAAAGCACCATAACTTTTCCTTAGTGGATGTTAACGGATTGATTTGGGAAGGTGTCATTCTAATAGCTTGCTTTTCTGAATAGCTCTTCCAACCTGTGCTGCTTAGAGTGACTCAAGTGGACATAGACAGTGTTGTCTGTGGCCACAAGATTGACCCTGTCCCTTGATTTCCCTTGAAATAGGTTGAAAAAGCTGGAAGTTTTCATCTCATTTTTTAGTTAACCTTGACTCAAGATTGGGACAAAATGTCAAGCATCAGTCTTCTATTTTCACTTATGCTCTTCATCCAAATGTTGGAGGAAGGAGAATTTGTACCTCAGGTTCTTTAAGATTTCCTAAAACAGAATAACTCTCCAAAGTTTGTAAAAACTCATGACATTTGTCACTGAATTATATAGTGATCCAGCAGAGTATTTGTCTTGGACAGGACTTCATCCTTCTCACAAAGGGGAGTTAGCGATGTCCTGGACCCAGTGGATTGGGATTGGGATTGGGATATGGCCCAAGGTAGATTTAGGATAGAGACAATGAAGCTTCAGAGACCACTCAGACACTCAGGTCAGTGCAGCAACATTTATTCACACTTCAAATGCACACTTACAAGGTCCAAGAGGGAGTCACAGCACACCGTAGGTCACCTTGCAGGGCACCATAGGCAAGGTTTGTGGGATGGAGCTCCACCAGGCAGTCAGTTCTTTTGGGCTGAGACTTGGCAGGCAGAGCCAGCCCTCCACAGGGGAACCCTGCCCAGCTGTCCTTGGTCAGCTCATTTAAGCTGAGAGTGCAGGGTGCTCAATCCGCTTGGAAGGGAAAGCTGTCACAAGGCAGGACCTCTCTTACTCGGGAACAGAGTCCCTCTGGCAAGGTGAGCTCATGCAGGAGGGAGTCCCTTGATCCTAGTGTACTTGCTCCTGAGCGTGGGAGGACATTGGAGAGTGGCACTCTGCTGTGTCCTCAGCAGGTGTCCTTTAGATATGATTTTCTCTAGGGTGTTCCCCCTCTGATGTCACCTAGTCCTCTGCTGCTTGGTTACACCCAAAAGTGGGGGCCCCAGGACACTGCTCGAGACATCATCACATCTTAGCATAAGCATAGCCATATTAGACACCATATTGGTTGCATGCCTTATCAGTCCTGTCCATATAAATGGTGTCCTGATGTTGGCGACAGCTGTTTATCTATAGTCCAGAGGTCTGGTAGATCACTGATTCTAAACTGCAACACACCCAAAGTACAGACAAATTTTGTAGCTTGTTAAGGGAAGCTTTATGTTCTCTACAGTATTTGAGATTCAGCAAAGCATATTAATCATTTTTGGTTAATGGAGGATGATTTGCCCTTAAAATATATTTGGATGGTTTCATCACAAACATCAAAGGTGCCACTCATTAGAATATGTACTTTTCTTTAATGCTGTTCTAATAATGTAAGCCATAAATATTATTCTTAAAATCCCCTGGCAGTTCAGATAAGCTAATGAGGCTGATCTGATTGTGAATTTTCTCCAGGAGCAGTTAGGTTGAGCAGCTCCTCTCAATATAAAGATCTTTTCTTCATGAAAGGATAACTCCATGACATGTGTTTCTGTAATCCATTCTAAGACACAGAGGAGAGGACCCTTGAAAACTTCATTGGCAAATTGAGCCTTTCCTTAAAACCAGTTCCATTTGAATGCTAATGCTAGTCATGAAGTGCAGAAGCATTGAGATTGAATTAGTTACCTGTCACCTATAAAGGTGACAGCTCAAGTGCCCATTAAAGGAAAATGATGTGTTTCCAACTCTCTATCTTATCTCTGAATAGGCAGGGTTGTGAATTCACTACCTTTTCACCACACTGAAATTCACTCAGGGCCCGGTAAAATCTGCCAATTGATTCCCTGGAGGCCCTCTGGGGACAGAGCCATTGGTGAAGTGCACAAATGTAATTAGCGCATCAACTGTGAAATCCACTCACAGTAGGAGATATGAGATATTTCCTGCACCCAACTGTAGTTTCTTTTGAAATCTCTCCATGGCACGCTCCTATGTGACATTTTCCTCGTGTGTCACTTCCTCTTCTCAGGCACTGTGTGTTCTGCAAGCTAGAGAAGTGACACAGTCTATCTTGATAGAAAATATTCCATTTAAAGTCAGCCTTTAAAAATGGTCTTACGGGATTCAGAGATGTAATGTAAATTAGGTCATTATGCTTTCCATCTCATAAATAAAACTTTACATAGAGTTTATGACAATTTTCCAGAAATGGAGATGCTCACAATACAACTTCCTGTCTTCTCAGGTATTTAATTAAAAAAAAGACATCCAGGGAGGGTTTTGTAGCTCAGTGGTAGAGTGTTTGCCTGACATGCATGAGTCCCTGGATTCAATCATCAGCACCACAAAGAAAAATAAAAGATGATAAGAAAAGAGATACCTGTGCTGAAATATGAATTTCCATTTATATTAACAGCTTTTGAATGCCTACTCACAGAGTATAATAGACAGTACAGATATAAAAATGCAAAGGCAAAGACTTTGCTCTCCAATTATTTGCTTTGCAGTGGACGGCCAGAAAAGCAGACATAAATGTCCAGGCAAAATGCAGAGGGCACGGAGGGCACAAAAGCAGCACCCTTGTTTGTCAGAACATTCTTTTTACTCATTGAAACTTGAAGATGAGAAGATGTCTTCTAGTGAAAGAAATAATGTGAATGGCAAGCACACAATTGCAGAGCTCTGAAGGAGCGTGGAATTTTGGAGACTACAGCTCAGATTGTTGGAGAATGAAGTGCCACAGGTAGAGGGCAAATCTGGCGAATAGTGAGTTATGTTAGACACTGCGTGCTATCAAAAGGGTCATGCATTTCATCCTTGGTGGGAATGGGAGACAACTGAAGAATTTTGAGCTGCTGAGGGGGATAGGGATTTAATTGTGAGTAGGTAGATTAAACACAGGTGAGGTTGAAGAGTAAACTGTGATCTTCCCAGTAAACAGATGATAAATGCTCAAACCAGGGTACCCAAAGTGTGGTGAAGGTAAGAGATGGGCAGGAGGGGTGTCATGAGCAACACTGACCAGACTTTACGATTGAATATGAGGTGCAATGAGAAAAGGAAAAGGAATTAGCTAATGCCTGGCATTAGCTTCATGTTTCTTTCCATTTTTATCTATGTGCTAAAGAACATTTAGCTTATGTCCTCTTTCCATCCTTCTACATTCTCCATCTTTGAAAATAGCTACGTTAAACACGCTACAAGCCATTGCTCTTGGCTTCCAGAGAGCTTCCTCTTTTGTTGTACCTTGCCCATGGCACCATCGTTTATTTATCTATCAGCTTAAGCCATGGGCCTGTTTGTCAGGCTTACACTTCATTCTTCACTCACCACAGCCAATAAGTTACTGAGCCCCATTCACTTTTCTTACAAACTTTTCCTTAAACCTCTTTGCTACTCTTTATTGTAACTATCATGAAATTAGTAGATTTTCAGTTGCTCTCCTAAGCTTACTGTCCCTGTCTTCAGTTCTCCTGTCACACTTCGCTTTGAAGTCAAGTGCTTGTTCACAAACATAAATAGGCCTACTCAAAATCCTTCATTTTGGCCATTGAACTTTGGTTTCTGCTATCTTCTTGTGCTAAACTTCACACCATTCACCACCCACACAGCCGGATGGCCTCACTTTCTTCTTCAACAACTTGACAGATGCTTTTCACACTTCTGAAATGGTCCTTCTCTTCGCCCATCTCTCCACGCAAGTAACCCTTACTCCTGCCTCTCAGCTCCGCTTAGACAGGGATTCCTCGGGGAAGTTTGTGGTCACTCCAGACTAGGGTAAAACTCTAGTTTACAAATGCTTGAAGTTATTTTGCTGAATAACCAAATAACAGTCTAAAAATAAATACTCTTAAAATGCAATAATCCAAGGGTATGAATTTAAAGTCTAATGATTCAGAGTTAGGATGGTCCTTGGAGAAGGAATAAAGTTGAATGGAGGAAAAGGGAATTGTCACTTAAGAGGTCAAGGATCCGTGAGGTTGGTTTGTTACATACACCAGACATAAGGAAGTTAAAGGAACCAGAAGGTAAATGAAGCATCAAAGTCAGCGGTGAATGTGTGGGAAGATGTGGATGTGGAGAGATTCTTCCAGGACATTGAAGAAGGGATAATTTTTGAAGACCATCATGATGCAAAGAGCTGAAATAGCAATGGGCTGGCTGTTGGTTGGATGAAGAGATGGTGCTGGCTATGGGAAACAAGCTGAATATGGGAATCTTACTCTGGGAAAATAAACCTAGGAGCTTAGACCTGGACCAGTGTGGGGAGTAGAGCAATTTAGAGAAAAGATACCAAAGCTGTTACACTTGGTGAAAGTAGTGGGTGACAGCAGAAGAAGGGGAATCTTTCATTTCAAAGTTCATGAATAGAGCTTAGATTACAATCACACTCCTAGTGTTGGGTGGAAGCACTTGTCTCCTTCTGTGGGGTCGCCTTTGCACTGAAAGGGTGAAAGTTAAGTAGGTCTCTGTGTCTGAAAACAAGGAGTGTGGAGTCTACAAACTATGCCTGTTTGTCAAATCTTGCCCTCTGGTTGTTTTTGTAAGGACCATAGGCTAAGAAAACTTTTGTGTGATTGCAAATTATCAGAAGAATAACATTTATTTTAATTGCTTTAGAAGGTGCCATGCACTGCTGTAAGTCTTCATGTTCCTTAGCCCATTTAAATTTGAACAACAGCCTTTTAAGGTAGCACTGTATTCACTTTTAGATGAGGAAATTGAAACTTCCTCTTAATTAATAGGATAAATAAATCAATTAATCAAAGATCATATAGACAATGAGTAGGTCATAGCTGGAATTAAAACTCAGAACATCTTACTACAAAAACCATGTTTTGCCCCAATTTCCTATAGGAACATTTGTTGTTCAGTGCAAGGACAGTCTGTGGGAACAGGAGAGATGCAAAAACCAGAGTCCATGGAGACTGTGTGGGAAGAAGATCATTTATTTCTTCCTTTAGAGAAGGAAAGAAAGATTTTATGGGAAAATAAAACCATGCTTCTACCATGATGTTATGGAAGCAACCTTGACTTGGAATTAATCAAAATGTTATCTCCCATGGAAAAAAATTCCATTGTTTCTATTAGTAAACTTGCATTATAAAAATTGAATTATTATTGTATTTTAAGTTCTGTTAGTTGATACTTTGTAGACATTCATCTTTCTCTTTTTGTATGTAGAACTTTTACAGTATTCTTGATTTTTGTTTCTGTCTCTCGGTCCACAAAAGCTAACATATTTACTATCTGGCCCTTAATAAAAAAAAGTTTGATATATATGATGTCAGTAATAACCTGCAAGTTACATGTCTCTACAGTAAAATGGGTTATTGAAGTGAGTTACTGATGCCTACCATCAATACCTGAGAAGAAAGACTGAACATTTTGCATTCTCACTAAGTCTTTGACTCACTCTTCTATCACTCCTCATTTCTCACTAACTGGAGCATGTATCCCAGAGCAGGGAGTTTCTTCTCCACAGGAGATTTGGCCAAGGGGAAGGACATCTGTTCTTGCTGTTTGAGGTTTCCTTGTTAGCTTGTTCATCCCCGTAACCAGTGTCGATTATCCTCTGTGCATATCCTCACTTCATTTCTGCCAAAGTTTACCAGATGTTATTTGTATCACTGAGAAAAAAGATGGATAAGATCCAAAATCCCAGATAAGACATCTCCTGCGAATGCTCACCTCAATTCCTGGGGGATAAATGCACACAGCAAAACCCCTGTGAACAGCAAGTCATCCTGGCCATTTCAGTTTGCATCAAATTGCATCCCAGGGCGTCCACACTGTTAGGTTTGCATACTATAAGGTCTAGTGAGATGACTTCATTGTCTCTCAGTCTAAGAGATTATAATATATTCTGTTCTTATTTCTTAGTTTTCCTACACATCCATATTTCAAACTGAAAATGAACTTGATGTGATTGGTGTAAATGGAGGGTGTTATTAAAACTAGCCCACTAACTCCCAGTCCACAACCATGGTATGCCTAAGAGAGACAGTTTACAGATATTGTTAAGGAACACAGCCTACCAAGGGAGGTCACATTAGAGACTTAGGGGAATAAATTAGCAAAAGAACTCCTCTTTTCTACCCACCATCTCTCTCCAGATGTCTTCAGTGACTGACCTCCAAACCAGAGGGCACCAGGTCAAAAAGTAGGCTGTGACGGGGTGGGAACTCCATTTGGAATGAATGAGACTGTTCATCATTGCCTCCTTTTCTAGGTTCTGTCAACTAATATGCACCTATCATTATTAAGCTTGACTTAAACATAGTTCTGCAAGTGGAGCTCACTCAGCACAGCCCGGGGGTCAAGTGGAGGGTGCTGTGGAGTTACGGAAGAAAAAGTCAGACCAGGAGTAGCGGTTCTAAAGATTATGCAGATTAAATAAAACAGGTTTCACAAACGAAGCATTGTTCTCTTTTTTTTCATTTTCACAACAGATGGTTTAATGAAAAACTCCAACAAATGCAGAATACTGATTTAATAATGGGATCTTATCAGAATAGTTCATTTAGAATATGTAATTAGATTTCATCCTTGATTGTATGTGTAAATACCTCCTAAGAAAATAACAGCTTAATAGCTTAATTTTGGTTCAGTAACCATTTCAAGACATTGAAACTTACAGTTTCTAAATTTTTTGTGTAGTATGAAGTCTGTGGAAACAATACACATGAGTAAGTTAAAACAGCTCCAGTTTTATAATAGTTCTAGGAAAGTAGCCAATATTGACACCGGAGAGAAGTTCCTTCAGAAAACCTTTTACACTAAGGTATGATTCAAGAGAAATCAGCAGCCATCAATTTTTGATATTTATTAAAGTGAGTGTTATAAAACTTTAACCCCAAATAGTACTACATTAAAACTTCCATATCACCAACAATAATAGTAACAATAACTATAACAAAAATTTGTAAGAATATAAAGATTCTGCTCAGAGAGAAAAATGACAACAAAACAGTGCCTTTTGCTTCTGTTAGGGTATACTCTAGATTCTTAAGGGAAAGGTTTAAATTGAAAATCAATCCAGTCTGACATTTGTCTCAAAGATGATTCTGTAGACTAGCAATCAGTAATTGAGATAATAGTTATTTATATCCTTGTTTTAAGTAATCGATCTAACTATTATATTGTGTACTCTGAAATGAGATCAAATGGGAAACTTGTAGTCAACTAAGATTTTTCCCACTGATTTATCTGCAGCTAAATTTCCCTCTTACATGCATTTTTAAAGGCCCTCAAATGTAGGTGTTTGTATTTATTATGTTATAGTGGTTACCTTCTTCTGTGTCAGTTATTCTAGTTTATATATTTTTCATACTATTTCTAACATTTATTTTGGTACTGAGGTTTGAACTCAGGGACTTGTGCTTGGAAGGCAGGCGCTCTACTACTTGAGCCACACTCCGAGCTCTACCATCTGGTACATTAACTGGGTTTTCTCTTTGGAATTAAATCTTTAATTTTGTTGAAGATAGAATAAATAGAGAACCTTGTATTATATCAATAAAGATATTCCGAATAGATTGAAAGTGATTAATTAGCACCTTTACTTTTGAGTTTATCTATCTGCAAGGTTTTTGAAGCTTTATTTTTAAAATTCTGCCCAATGCATATACTTTAATATTTACAATAACCTGACTAAATGAGAGTAGTCCCGATGATGGAAAAAGAAATGAAAAAGCCATTATCTCTACCCACAAAGATCTCACAGCATAGCTTGCTGTGACGGGTGCGGCCAGACTAGAAATTCACACAGCCCAGAAGTTCACTAGGAAGAGTGAGTGAACTGATGGTCCAGGCGCCCAGGTCTGTGGGTGTGTGACGGGCTTTCCATGTTGATTACTGTGTGTCAGAAATTGGTCACATGCTAGAAGCATGAGGTCACTTTGTCTTCATTGCAGGACTTTGGGATATGGCTGGGGTCAAGCTCCTAGCCCTCTGTGAAACCTGCCTCAGAGCATGGCACCCTCTCTCCAAAGCCTTGCTCTTTTGGCCATATCTGAAGACCTGGCACGCCTGCTGAGGTGTGATCAACTTATTCTGCCTGGCAACAAGGAACTAGCAAAAGGTGATTGAAGAGGGAAAAAACAATCATCTAGAAAGATAATGCAAGAATCAGTTTGAAAAGAGGAGTGGACAAGGGTATTGAGAGAGACTGCGGGAATGGAGCTTGCACGTCACTGGCTAGCACGGTACTGAGTGGGCAAGGCCAGCACGAGGTCCAGGTTCATTCACTCTGACCATTTCTGCCTCCATGTTCTTCACCCTGCTTTTGAACTGGGTCACGGGAACTCCCCAAAAGGCATTCTCACTAGTCAGATCTCATCTCCAGGAGACTCTTTGCTTTCTATTAATGAAAGCCACATGCTTTCAGCCCTCCACATTTAATTCTGTGGTTGGTCATGACAACGTGTTCTACTTCTTAAAGCCTTGGACTCTATTCTCCTAGAACACAGATTAGATTTCTTGATGTCACAGGTCACCTTTTCCCACTTGTGCACTAGCATTCTATCCTGGGAATCCCAGGAGTTTCCACATGAAACTTGAGACCTTCCCTCAAGGATCTAACTGAACCTCAAACTAGATTTTGATGCATCTCTTACAAGTTGCTGAGTCCCCTGGGATTCTACCCCTACAGCAGAGGCTGAAGGGTAGAGGACAATGTGCCGCCCTCCCTGCACTTACTGGACACAGTGTGACTTCTGCTATAAACCCATCCTGTGCATTTTCCATGAGATTTGCTTCTGCGGGGAAGATCCCATGGATTCCATGAAGATTCCGTGAGATGGCTCGTGGAATGGAAGCATTTATAATACGTTAACTGTTTGCCTTATGCACACTTCTGCGTGTGACCAGGTGTGTGAATGTGTATGTCGTGACTAAAGGTTTCTTCCTGGCTTGCAGCCACCAGGGAGAATGCTGCAGATGAATTCCTTGTGAGTTTTAATCATATGCATTCTTAATATGAATTATTTGTTTAATTAACACCTCCTGCTTTAACAAGGGGTGTTGGTATATGGATTCATCTGCTGAGCCTGGCCTCCTGATGTGAAATGCAGGATTTCTAAAATTTAAACATTTGCACAGTAGATGAACACACATTCATAACCGCGATCAGCATCACTCTCATTTAACCAAATGGTTTTGTGGATAAAGCTGTAAAAAGAATCGCAATTCATGGCGACATAAACCCTCATCCTGTACATCCTGTATTTGAAAGTGGATCTTTAGTGCCTGTCAGAAACTGGTAATTCTTCACAGCAACAGAATTTGTTAGACAGTTGGATCAAGCAGGAAAAAACAGCATTAGTTAGAGGTGAGAGTGTGAAACAAGGTAAAGAAATTAAGTGGAGTGGAATTGCTCCTCCACCATGAACAGAGAATTGTCTGGCTACTCATTGCATACTCATCTAAGCCTTAAATAACACACATTTTCTTCTCCATTCTGCTTCAGAAATGTGGGAAATACAAGCATCTTCTTTGCATTATCAACTTTATCTTATTAACTATTCAGGTTAATGTTTCAAAAACTTTACTAAGCAGAAACCATGGAGAATGGAAGCTGGTGAAGGCAAAGGTCCTTCTTCACGAGAATTTCCTGAGCCAGAAGAGAACCAGAGCATCCATGGAAATGACCAACTATCCAGGAAGAGTGGGAGCTCGGAGAAATCCTCCATTCTTTCTTCCCTCTCTCTAAAGTGTGTTGTCAAAACAAGACACTTCCAGCTGCATCTTTTTTCCCAGACAGGAAGGCAAAGCGACCAATTCCTTTCACTTGGAAACCAAGAGAAAGGGGCCATATAACATTGGACAACTAACCTAAAGTGTTCTGAGTCACTCTTTGAGCAGACTTAGTATTCCATGTCTATGAATGAGTTTTGGATTCCTGTGTCATTTCTGAATCCCTCACCATATCATGACATGCTGAACCAGAGTCACGTTTACTTTTCTGACTGAGGTCCTCCATCTGTCAATGCCAGGAAGATCCAGGAGCCCTGTGCTGGCACTGAGCCATCAGGTTGGCCACAGCACCTTACCCTTCCCAAGAACGGTGTTGTCAGCAGGAGTCCCACTACGAATGGGCTGACCACTTAGAATAAAAGTGGCATCAACCTCCTTTCCTTCTGCTTACGCCTCTCTACAGAATCAGATGTCCTCTGCATATGCACATTTGTCCTCAGCAGAGGACTGTGAGCATGGTGTTGGGGTCACTTGAGACACCATGAGGCCTTCTGTTCCAGAGCACTCTGTTCTTGGTTGGGTTGATAGAGAAGGTGAAGGAGGGTGACTATGGTCACCGTACATAATAGATGTGTATGAAAACAGAACAATTAAACATTTTGTAATAATACTGAGTGGGGGTAGGGGAATAAGGGAGAGTGAGGGAGTTGAATCTAACCACGGTACATTGTGAGTACATGTGGAAATGTCACAGTTAAGCCACCCTAAACTGATATAAGCTAAGAAACATTTTTGAATAGCTCTTGTTGTCACCATCATGGAGGTTGAGTAAGGCAGTGATGAGGGCAGAGGTGGACAATGCAGAAGTGCTGCACAAGCTCACCTTGGACACTGACTGAAGACAAAATCCTCTCCACTACCCAGGCAGCAGCTTGAACCCTGCCAGGCTTGTACATGGTGTGGTGTGTTCTCTGATCACGGGTAATGCTAGGTTTTTTAAAACATACAGATGACAGTAGCTTGAACTGTTCCAAAACTACTAAAAAATGTAAGCCTTTTATGCTTCGAAGTTTTTACCTTTGAATAAAATAACTATAATGGAAGGAATTCAAATATGCAATAATGATACACAAATTTTCCCTATGTCAAACCAATGTGATATCTAATTTTAGGGATTCAAAAGTCATATTTAGATGATTTGAAAGTATATGAAACTTTATACTTTGTTAATAATTTGATCCATACCATACCTAAAATGAAAATGATAATATTTGTAATATTCACTGTATTTGGTATGTTTTTCTTAGTAAGTAACCTTACAAAATCAGGAAGGAATATTTTCAAGATGAAGACAATGTCAATGATGGGAAGAATGAAAAGAAAGACTTTGGGGCACTAGGTGAAGTGAATCAAAGTGGAAAGGAAACAAGTTAGAAAGGCAGAGCTGTGCAATTTTGTAAGAGAAGTCTCCACCACTGGATACTTAGGAGTGAAATCAATTAATGGTGAAAGGAAAGAAAACGATGAGGAGAATGGTGGTGAGTTGAAATCTAAGATTAGTATCTAGAGGCAAAAAAGAAAGTCTGAGAAAATGCAAATCCAAACAGAGAGACCTGTGGCTAGTTCACTCCTCGCTCTTAGAAAAGCTGAGCTGTCTACATCACTACTGGAGGCGTCTTGAATAACCCCAACTATTTTCACTTAGATAAGCTGCATTTTTGTAGGAAATATGCTAGAAAGCCCACTGGACAAAGTAGGCTTCAGATGTGTCTGAACATGTCTTATGACTTTGGGAATGAGACAAAGGAGACAATTTGGTTCTTTGATTTTAGTCACAGACAGAACATGGTTCTAGTGGCTTCCAAGGGGCAGAAGGAACCTGGTGCTCTCCCAGTGTTTGTGCTCTTTTGTCCTCTGGCCCTGTGGATTGTGCTTGAACAAAGAATGCAGCTAGGATCAAATAAGCTGTCCTTTCTGAGGGATGCTGAGAGTAAGAAAGGCACACACTGGGGGGGTGCTGACAGTGGGGCACCCTGCTCAGAAGTCATCCTACAGGTTTATTGCCTCATGGACTCACAGAGTAAGCTGCCTCTCCAGGAATCACATCCATGTTCAGCCTCACTTGATCATTTTACAAAGAAAGAGAAAGATGCCCCAGAATCCCCTCTCCCACTCCTGTTCCCTGTAGTAAAAATGTTTCCCCTCTTGGGTACCACCTCGAAAGCCCACTTGGAGAAGCAAGTAAGGTTGTTCACCCTCTGTGGTAGCCAGAAGGAATGGAGAAGCCTTCAGACACCATCATTAGCCACTTCACAGATTGTCACCACTGTGTGGCAGGATTAGAATGGTCACATTGCTTTAATATTAAATGGGGGGTCTTATCTTATTTGTTTGTCATATAGAAAAGTAGAACAATTATGTTTTTCCTCTCTCTCTGAAACTGAATTTTGAAACTCTCCAAGAAAGTCAAAGCTGTTTTTGGTACTAAGGGTTCAGACCTGGGTTTTGTGGGCTTTCAAGACAGAGCTGAGTGTCATGGAATGAGAAGAAATGGTAGCGAGCCATCTCTGAGTGACTTCAGGTGGGAGGAAGAGGGAGTCCACGCACAAAGGGGGACAGAAGAGACTCTGGGGGGCAGGGGAGGTTGGAAGCGGGCCTCAGACATGGCACTGGGTGAGTGTCCGAGAAAGAAAGGATTTTAAACCCGAGAAGGCTGGGTGGCTGGACACAGAAAAGGACCTCTAGTGTCAGCAACCACCAGAGGCCCAGTAAACCATGTCAGCAACGGGTCTGGCATAAATGGAGTAAAAAAATATCAAAGTGAAAGCAAACATCAGTGTTCAAGAAACACACATCAACGTTTTTGAGAACCAAACAGAAGCTGAAAGGAGGCTCTGAGTATGAGAACAGAGGCTTCTCGCAAGGAAGAATTATCACAAAATGCCCAGAGTGAAAGAGAGGAAGACGAGTTTTCTTAATTGCCATGACTTTCTTTCCTTGACGTGAAATTATGGTGAAGAAGACAGCACAAAGCTGTCCTGGGTGATTCATGTTAGTTGAGGCCTTCCGTGAAGGGTGCAGCTCCCTTCTCTGCAGTCATGGTTCCACTCTGTTCCAGTTAAGGTTAATCATTTCTCCTGAATTTACAACATGTTTTTACACACTGTCCCTAAACTGTAACCCCTCTTTCTTGCCACTCTAATCTGACATGTAAAATAAATTTTATTTATGCTAAACCATGAGCGGCAAGAACTGGGATTTTTTAAGTGATATTTGCAATTACAGACATTCCTCTGTGTGTGTTGATAAGTCTCCAAGATCTCGTTCCATGTAGCTGTCATGATTATTGGATGGTAAAATTCCCATCCCCAAAGTCAAGCCTGCTCCTTCTGTAGGTCTCACTGTCCCACGGGGGCTTTCGAGTGAGGACAAAGTGAAGTGGGTAGTTTTTCAAAGATCGATTGCTATTGTTTATCTTAGTAATAAGGCAAATAGCTGTGCCTTACTCCATTATGTCTTTGTGAACAAATGTGGGAAGACAGCCACTCTCCTCCCTTGACTGCAGCCACAGAGCCCTGCTACTGCTATTTTTACACTTTGCGTTTTAGCACTCAACCTGCTGTTGTCTGTTTTTCAGTGCTGATGCAAAGCACCACAAAGCAGAGCTGCAAGAAGACAGGAATAGCATCTGTGTGTGTGCATACTTGCACACACAAACACACGCCAAGAAGACAGGAATAACATGTGCATATGAACACTTGCACACATGCACGCACACACACGGACACACAGGAAGGCCTTGGGAAGAGCCAATTTTAACAGTGAGACTGGAAAAATCACATGGTAGAAACATACATTTTCAGCATCTGGTCTGTCCGCTCGGTCAACAGCACCAGATTTCCTGGGCTGGGATGCAGCCAGTGGCAGGGTGCTGTCCCAGGGTGCCCAGGTCCTGGGTCTGATCCCCAGCATCACAAGAAAACATTTTCTGAGCATTTTACTGTAGACACTGGACCTTTTTTTAAATTTTTTTAGATATATCTTTTATTCATATGTGCATACAATGTTTGGGTCATTTCTTTCCCCTTCCCCCCCCTTAACCATCCTCCCTCTCCCTTCCACCCCCTTACTACACGGCAGAAACTATTTTGCCCTTATCTCTAATTTTGTTGTAGAGAGAGTATAAGCAATAATAGGAAGGAACAAGGGGTTTTGCTGGTTGAGATAAGGATAGCTATACAGGGCATTGACTCACATTGATTTCCTGTGAGTGTGTGTTACCTTCTAGGTTAATTCTTTCTGATCTCACCTTTTCTCTAGTTCCTGGTCCCCTTCTCCTATTGGCCTCTGTCGCTTTAAAGTTTCTGCATTAGTTCCTTTGCATTGAGGACATCAAATGTTATCATGTGTTTTTTTGGTTTCTTACCTATCCTCACCCCTCCCTTGTGTGCTCTCGCTTTTATCATGTGACCAAAGTCCAGTCACCTTGCAGTATTTGCCCTTGATCTAAAGTCTGCATATGAGGGAGAACATACGATTTTTGGTCTTCTGAGCCTGCTTACCTCGCTCAGGATGATGTTCTCCAGTTCTGTCCATTTACTAGAAAATGGTAGGATTTCGTTCTTCTTCATGGCTGAGTAGAATTCCATTGTGTATAGATACCACATTTTCTTGATCCATTCGTCAGTGGTGGGACATAGACCTTTATTTTTAAAAGCGTCTCTATGTGTATGTCAGTACTGGAAACGCAGCATTTTAACATCCTTTGCCATTTCCTAGCTCTCAGTCCCTCAAGCGTCTTCTGTTGTTAGCCTGTGAGTCTCCGGGAACATTGCCTCTTTCCCTCAGCGGCGCGTCTGTGCACTTCTCTTTAATTCTCACTATCGTGCCATCACGGACTTGATTTCCCTCCTCGACGTGTGACAAAACTATCGCTAAAGCTACTGACCTTTTGTCACCTCCTTCTGCTACCAATTTATGTGCTGCGATATTTGTGTGACTGTTCAATACACGTACTTACAAAGTGAAGGGATGCTTCTAACTATGGAGCTGAAGCTGATTTACCCTAATCCCCCTCTCTCTGTGCTCTGATCGACATTTTCAGATTTCTACCTGGGACATGCCCATTTCAGGGGTGTCACAAATGCTGAATTAAATAAACCAAGCTCTGTGTCTCTGTTCACAAGCAATGACCATGGAAACTGCTTAACTCTTTTATCTGTGAAAGGAAGGGGACAGAAGGCACCTCGTGGGTTAATATTAGGCTCCTTGTGAAAATGTGGCCATCAGAGTTGATTGGGGTCCCAAGAGTCTTTTATCTCAGCTCAATCACTTAGCACTTTAATTTCAGCCAGTCACCCAGTCCTCATGCTTCCCCTTCTGCTGAAGGGTTAGCCTGAAATAATCTCCAAGCTCCCTTCAAACACCAACAAGTTTATCCTAGTTCATACTAAGCTCAAATGTTCATATACTATTCTGGAATTGGATTGACAGTGCATGAATAATCAGATTCTTAAGTGAACAGATGAGTCATTTTAGATATTTACTCTAAACATTTAACCTCCATTTTGTTCCCCTTCAAATGCATATTTATTTTTAGTTGAGACACTGAGGTATAGATTTAAGTGTTGTTGGCATGAAAATTCTGGCCTTTTTATAAAAGAATGATACTCTTGGGGGATTAAAAATTCTAAGATGCAAAAAAAGGTGGGAAATGCAGATTATATTTTAGTGAAATGACTGATTTTGCAACTGTCAGATGTGTTTATATTCACTTTCACAATAGGTTTCATTACAGATTCTTGGCATACAGTTGTCATGTGATTAAAACTTTTATGATGTTTGAAGACATCACCCCTAAAGGAACAAATGCAACAGAAACAGATGTGGAGGTCAAAGAGCAACTTAACGAAAAGTATAATGTGTTATGTACATATAAAGGACTAATAAAATCAGGCATGATGTCATTATGAAAATTGTACAAAGTGCTCTAAATAACTTTAAAGAGCCAAAGTGACCAATCTGACCTCATATTCTTATCTTCATTCCTGTTTTATTTTCCAGTCATCACAAGCTAAGGTTCCAAGCTTCTCAGCTACTGATTTTACTAACACACTGATCTGGCTCCAGAAATGGCAAAATTGATCAATTTTTGTGGTGTGAATATTTCCAGGCCACTTCTAAGTGAAATGTTTGCTCTGTATCATGAAATCACTGAGTTAGCAGGACTTATAGTGGGGTAGAAGTGTAGGGTAATGGAACAGGAATTTGTAGGGGTTACACTAGAGGACAAGAAGGATAGCACAGAGACCAAGTCCACTGAAGAGAAGACCCTCCCAATCCCAGGACAGGATGGTTGAGTCGGTGTGAGAACCTGTAAGTCCCCGAAGACCTGGGTGTTGCTTATAGCAACCTCCTGATCTGCCCAGGTGAACCTATAAAGCAACTTGTAAGGTCCTCCATCAGCCCTAGGTACCTCTATTGTCAAGATCTAAATCTTGACAGTCCCAAGGCAAAAAAATACCAGTATCCTGGTATGGAGTAGGTTTTGGACCATTTTGGAGTAGGTTTGTGATAAGGGAAAACTCATGGAGGTTCAACTAAGAGTTCCTCATCCTGAGTACATCAGCTAACTTCAGTACTCAATAAATTGGTAAATCTATTACTATTATAAATTTGGAGTCCTAAAGAGAATGCCTGGCTTATAAAGAGAAAACCAGTGAAATACTGTAATGAACCTAGAATAATGAATACATTTTACAGATGAGCTATTTTATTTCAAATTTTTTATTTTGAATTACGCTCACTGTTACCTTCAATGAAAAATGTTTTCTTTTCTCTTTCAATAATCAGGCTACTTGTGCTCATCCTCTCTGGCCAGGCTCGGTGAAGCAAGCCTTTTAGTCATCACAGCAGCAGCCTTCATGCAGCGTGATGGCTGAGGGCTAAAACCTAGGAATAATGGAAAGATGGAAAGTCAGCTACACTTGGTAAAGTTTCTACTTTTCTGCAAGTCAGTGTGTAATTCTGTGCCCCATGTCAGCCTGCTCCCTATCTGCAGAGGGTGCATTTATACTCAATGAAGTGACAGAAAAATACTAGCCTCAGGGCCCAGATTCCTGAGTTCCATTTGTGCCTGATGCCTGGTTCACATGACTTCTGAGGTGGCTCTGAGTCAGTCCTCCATCTCGGTGACATTTCACACATTTGCAGTCAGGCCTAGAAGAAGGGGCTTATATGGACAGAAGCCTACGTTCACTCAACTTCTTCTGTTTCTAGACAGATGATTTTCAATAATGTAAGAAACATTTACTAACTACATATTTCGCAAGCCCTGTGTAAAAACAAGCCTCACAATAAAGAAGGAGGAGGGAGAGGTAGACATCCCTCCCACATGATGGCTTGAAGGCTGATAGTCTGAATTTCATCAGGACCACTGTACGACTTTTTTTGACTCATGTAGATTTTTTTGTGTCAGTGACCATTTTTAGGTTGTTATAGGCAGCTTGTATTATCAAAATTACTAAAAGAATATTTGCACTTCTACTATCTAAGTCTGGACTTCATATGAAAACTCCTTTCCAGATTCAAAATTTTCAAAATGGAAAGGAGTGTTTTCTGTTTCCAGGAACATACAACCTTGACCACAGTGGAGGACTCGATGCTGTCTTGAGGCAATCTGTTTTCTGTTGGTCAATGCCATTGACTTCAGAAAATATCTGAAAACAGAGATTGCAGCTTTTCCCCACAAAGTTTTTCTTCTTTGTTTCATTAAAACCAATTAGGAATATTGCACTGGCCGAGATTAACACTGCTAACTGCGTCTGCTTTGAAGAAAAACCCAGAGCTGAAGAGTAAATGGTAATACAGTAAAAACGCCCTGATGTCTTATTGCAGGAAGGCAGAGAGCTATGGGATGCGTGAAGAGTGCCTAGTTTATGTTCCCAGAAAATCAACTGAATATATAGACAGAAAACAAAGCAAACCAAAGACAGAAGATGGAGTCATGGCTGGGGGACAATCTCTGACAGAAGTGAGTGCCCTTGGCAATGCCGTGGAGAATGTATACACCGTGAAATGGTGACCTTTCCTCTTCTTTATGGTTTAAAATGTCACTAATTAGCTGCATCCTTGAAAGTGAGTTGTCCTTCAGGCATGAAAACTGTGTTGTTCTCCTCTAAAATCTGCGTTCTATGAGAAATCCTCACTGTGCAGCAGAATATTAGGCATACGAGAAATGCATTTTCCTTCTTGGAAACCAAGGGAGCAGGCTAGTCAGGGGTCAGCAGACTGTGACCCATGGAACGAATCTGGCCCCATCTCTGTCCTTTTGAGATACCACATGCTAAGAATGTTTATTTTGTCCCTTAGATTTTTAAATGGCTGGAGAGAAAGCAGAATAAGAGTCTGTAATGTGTGAAGGTGACATGGAACACAAGCACCAGAGTCCAAAAGTAAAGTTTTATTGGCACAAAGTCATGTTCTTCCATTTCTGTATTGTCCACAGTTGCAGTGTGAGGACAGAGTTAAATAACTGCCACACAGGCTGCATGGATGGACCTCACAGCATAAAATAGCTACTATCTGGCCCTTTTCAGAACGTTTGTGAGCCTTTGGGATGGAAAAAGTTAGCTGAGGATAAGTTTGTGTGCACGTATGGAAATACCACAACAAAACTCCTTTATAAAACTAATACATTAAAATGTTTTAAATGCAAATAAAGAGAAAAAGTTTGTGCCTTGAATTTCAATATTTAATTTTTTTCTGTGTCCATCAATTATCAAATTTAAATAAAAGAAGCCTGGTGAGGGCATAAAAAGAAGGGAAATGTTTAAAAATGAGTTTTATTTAAGAAGAAAATTATCTTTTGTATTAATAGTAGCAGGGCTCTCTATAGAAATAGGATATGAGCAGGGGAAAGAGAGACAAACACACATGGAGAGACAGAGATAGCAGATGGGTACTGAGCAGAGAGGGCAAGAACAGAGTTTGCAATAAAGGATAGCAGCCAAGAAATTACGGCAAGAGTCGATGATGCAAGCGTGAGTTCCAAGACACCCAGAGAATCCCGTCCTCTTCAGGAGACCTCGGTCTCTTCTCTTAAGGCTTTCATCTGATTGGCTGAGGCCCACATACAATATGGCAGGTGATATTCTTTGCTTTCCTCCATGTCTACTGATAAAAATGCTAATCAAATCTGAAAAGTCCTTTTCCAATGACTCCAGGCTCGTGTCTCACCAAACAGTGGGCACTGCTGACATGTGAAATTCACCATCGCGCTGTGGAATGATACAAATGAGGCTAGCCAGGGTATTTATTTGCCAGGGACACTGGTGGACAGTTCTTCTATTTAAACAGAGGCAAAGTGAATTTCTTTGCCTCATTTTCAAGTGCCAAAAAAAGAAAATTTAGAAATTATTTTTATTGCATAATTCCTAGTTTAGATCAGTGAATCAATCCACAGTGTCACAAACACAGAGACAAATGCGAGCTTGGCAAACTTGCTGCTTCATTTTTCAGGATTGCTGCTCCTCTGCGTCATTTGTTGTCCCAGTGATGCCCGTGTCAACGACAGAACATGCAGCTGTGCGGCCATCGCTTACCAGGGTTCATCCTATTGGATTGGGGCCTACCCGTATAACCTTACTTCACCTTAATTACCTTTTTAAAGCCTTATCACCAAATACAGTAAAAATTTGAGGAACTGGGAGTTAGAACTTCAACATATGAACTGGGGGATGGAGGAAAAAATTCAACCTACTACATCTGAACATTATGTTCCGTCTTTAATGCAAAATTTGTAGAGTCAATCTTTTTTTCCAAATCTCAAACATTTTATGCTAATAAAATATCATACTGAAATGCTAAGCGTGTACCGAAAAGGGCACAGATTATAAGTGTAGAGCTTGGTGAATTATCAAAACCAAACATTCTTGGTGAGAAATTATTACCAGCACTGCAGAATCCCGCTCTATCTGACTAAACATGGCTTCTCAGGGTCCTATGCTGACTGCTTGTGGATTTAATATTGTGGAACATATTAGTTTGTCTAACTTTCTTCACTTGAGTGTTTGTAGGAGTCGTTGTTCTTTTATGTGTAGTAGTAGTTAGCTCATTTTTATCGCATTTATTCTTCCTGTTTTCACTTATTGAATCATGTTGCTATTAATAGCTGCATAAATCTCTTTAAACCACTTTTAAGCTATAACTCAACATGCCAAAACCTCATTTTTTTAAAGACAAGAATAAGGACAGTTTTCTCACACAATTTATCTCTGAAAACACCATGTTTTATTTATTCACCTTGTTTACGTTTTTTTACTTGTTTTGTTTCTGACACTCTCGTGCCTGTATTGTGCTAAAAGCTGTTGTCCACACATGGATAATCGGCTTCTGTGAAGGACTTTAGAGAAGGCCAGTGGAGTGGGGTGAGGTGTGCAAAGTGAGGTCCTCAGACTAGCACCTCCCCATCAGCATCAACCAGGACTCATCAGAAATGCAGATTTTTCTATTACAGAATCCTGGAGTCCAGAGTGGGTCCCCTAAGTATATGGTTTCACAAGGCTTCCAGGAGGTTCTGATGCAGGTAGCATTTGAGAGTCCCTGGTGAGAGACTGTGAGGAGGCAGGAAATTGGCCACAACTGTGGATGCCAAGGGAGCAAAAGGAGGGTCCACTTAAGTCAGCATGGGGTGTCAGGGGAGGCTTCCCAGAAGAAGCCATTTGTCATCAATGCTTAATAGAGACAGAACCTTCCTTCAGATGACCTTACCATTTTTTATCATAAGTAGGAACAGCATAACCTGCTGGCTTTTAATTTCTTTCAAGCTTGTCTCTAAACCTGTCACCACTTGTTAGGCTAAGGTCACCTACATCAGCATACATTAGACAAGGAGGCAGGAAAGAGCAGCCGCTGTCTTGCTGACAGTGTGACTTCCGAGATTCCAACTCCCCTGCCACAGCCACGATGCATGACAAACCTTGTCTCCTGCCTATGCAGACATGAGATAAAACCTGAAATTCCTACTTAGCTCTCATAGCATAATCGATGTTCACGCATACAGGCTCGCATTCCAAATTTACACTTTTTTAGCTGTGTGGCTCTGGACAGATTGCTTAATCCCAATACGCCAGTTTTCTCCTTGTGAAACAGGGATAGTAACAACTCGCAGTGTCGAGTGAGGACCAAAGGAAGTGATACCCAAAACCCAGACACCATGTTTAACACAAAAAGAGCTCAATAATTGCTAGCATTTATTCTTAGTGGAATTTACAGTTTTATCTCGTTTGTGTTAATATTGATACAGCACAGCAACTTTTCAGTGTGACAATTCCTTTTCAACAAACAGGTGGGCTGCTTTTTTGATTGCCAGTGACAGGAGTTGATGAACGTATGGCTTAGTGTCTTATGATATGCAGTAATCCTCAATGAGAAGAGAATCTTATTGGTATGGACTATGACAGTCATATCTACCATAGAGCTGCAGACCTAATGTACGAGGTGCTGACCCTATCACTAGGTATCATAAGTTTGGTGATGGGCGCTCCCCTACCACTCGTTATGGATTCTATGGGAAGACACTTAACACCAACACATGTGTGTGGTATTTAACTGCATGTGTAGACAGCTAACGGCTTGTCCTGGATGTTCTAGGGAGCCCTTGCAAACACTAAGAAAGAGTAGAAATAATTTTCTTCTGCTCTGTCTGAGATTTAGAAATCATGATTTCCTTCCCCTACTTTAAAGTTTCCAAACATTTTTGAGGTCTACGTCAGCCCTCTGACTCTTACTGCTCTCTTATCTCCTGAGACATAATTATTTTAACTTCTTACCACCTTTTCAAAATGGCTACTATCTACCTCTTCTTTATGGATCCCTTCCCCAGATGAGTGACTGCAGAGTGGGACACACACATCCCAACAGTAAACTTCTTTACTTTACTACCTTGCAAAAGAAATGCATGGACATTTTAAATTTAAATATGTTTACTATGGGACCACAAAATCAGAAACACAGGCAGACTAATAGAGAACCAGTTACTGGGCTCAAGTGTGTAGCTGTCATATTGCTTGTGAAATAAATAATAGCATTTAAAATATGAATCTTCGAGTATTTGAGAGCTGCTCAGACCTCTTTCTATGTAGTGATTTTTACATCTCAAGACACAGCAGCCTACAGGTCTCATTAACAGAAAACCCAGCTGAGGGTGGGCTGTGACTTCCCAAATCCAAGCCATCTTCTCTAAACTTCTGACAGATGCCAGTTTTTGCCTCCTTTCCTATCTAGTCATGAGAATAATAATCAGATTTCTCAGAAAAGCATCATCACAGGTTCTGAAGACAGGTATGAGCTCAGACTGACTTTTTCTTGCTTGGGCTCCACAGGGCAGCTGTAGGTAATTCTCGAGTGTTTATAGGCTTTCCAAACCCCAACTACTAAAATCATTCTGAGAAAAGGCCTTCTTCAACCTAAGCTACCCTGATGGCTACAGTGTCACTGTTTCTAAATTGCGCTCTACTCTCAATCCTGAACCAAAGTTTTGAGACCAAAATACATGACAAGCTGACCGATGTGCACAAGTCGTAGCCAGGAGATGCAGATGAGGTACGCCATCTAAAATGCAGCACGGGATGTTGAGGGGTATCGCAAGGAAAGTAGGAGGTCCTGTTTAAGGAAGAGGAAGACAGCAACAGGAGAGCAAACAGAGGTTCACGTTGAGCTCAGAAAGCCTCCTATGCTGTGCACAGGGGACAGTCAGCCTCCATGCCCCTCCTGGCTCTGGGGTCTCTGCTCAGCTCCGTGCTTGCAGTGGTTCTTGAAAAGTGACAGCCACTTCTCCCAGTATGACCCTGAAAAGACAGCCAAATTCCTGCGCTAGGCAGATGCAAAGAGAAAGCAGAAAGGAAAAAGAAAGGTGCTAACACTCTTGAGATACAGATCTCAGGATTTTCTGTTAAGAACATGCAGGGTCAGGTTTATTATCTTTCTTTATTTCTGTTGCAAGCATCTTTCCAGACTGTCCCTCCAAATCAAAGGGATCATAGACGACCCTCCAGCAAAGGTGCCTAGGACAAACAGCTCAAGCCCGCCTTTTCTCTACAGGGCATCAGCCTTTCCAAAAATACTTGAACAGGGTCAAAACCTCAGTGGAACTTTGTTCAAATAGACTGTTTATGCTAACTCTTTGATTGTGTGCTCACTGATTTTATTTCATTTCCAGGTGGTGTATTACAGCATCTCTCAAATCCATTTTGTTCTTTCTAACCTGTAGGCTAGGTGTTATCTAAACTTTTTAAACAGCTTCCCAGTTTACTACCTGAGAGCCCATCACCCCAAGCCACCCTCAGAATGCCACAAACTGTTCTTACAGAATACTGGACATGGTCAGGCTTGTGACCAGTATTCGTTAGTATTTCTTAGTTTTCTTGCCTCGGTGCCTTCACAATATTCTTCCAAACGTGTCAGGGATCCTAGCTTTCATCAACGCGTCGACACTCTTTCCTCAGTCTGTCTTGCACTTTGATGTCATTTCCTTAGCTTGACAAATCCTTGTCGCCACACTCCCTGTCTTCATGACTACTGAGCCAGGAATCGACTACTTGAGGTGGCCCAATTCTCTCTCGCTTCTGAATTCACTGTGTCCCTCTACCACATGGCATTTGTTACACAGGGCGTTAGAGCGGCATTGAAGTTGTTCTCCCAACCAGACAGGAGGCTGGAAAGTTAGTGAGCAGAGCGATTGGAAGCACACGTGTGGGAATCAGAATTAAGTCCACATTCTAATTTTGCAACCTCTGGTTGTAAGCTGACTGACTAATGTAAGTTGATGCAAAGTTTTGGTCTCCTCTTTGGCAGCTTAGCATGGTGTCAGATGGGCTGCCAAATGTTATTTGTAACCATTTTCTTTTTCAAATCTTCCTGAGACTTCAGAATATGAATTTAACACCAGGAAAACATTTAAAATACTACTGGGAAACTCTTTTAAGGCAAAGACTTAATTTTCTAAGTGAATGTCGTTAGTGGTGAATGTGACGCTGAAGATTGTTCATCAGGACTTGGATCTATTGACCCTGTGGGTGTAACTTGGATTGTTCATACTTGGGTGTTCTGCAGTTTGTTGGGTGATCACACAGTCTGTCAATGAAACCCAGACACATGTGTGAGTGAAAAGGATGTATTGATCATTACACTATACTTCAGCCTTAAATAATATTGGACCAGACAAATTTTCTCCATGGTAGGAGCTTAAGCTGGATTTCCTGTCATCTGAAAAATAGTGATAATATATCCTACTGTAAGCCATGCCTGGGAACCTGACCCCCTGTAGTTCTCACTCCTGCACCCAGGGCAGCCACGTTCAGAGCAAGACAGCTTCTCTTGGTGCCTGAATCCAGGGGTTGCTGGGGAGATATAACTTCCCACAGATTTATTTCTTCCAAAACCAAGTTGGAGGACTAATCTGCTTTAGAGATACATGTTTAGGAATGTAAATTAAAACTTTTTTTTTTAACTTAGGACCTTGTACTTGCTAGGCAGATGCTGTACCACTTGAGCCACACCCCAGCCCTTTGGCTTTCTTATTTTTTTTTTTTCAGATAAGCTACCATACTTTCTGCCCAAGGCTGACTTCCTAATCTCCAACTCTCAGGTAGTTATGGATTTATAGACGTGAGCCACCATACCCAGCCTACAAATTAAAACTTCATTGGGCAAGATCATACTAAACAGATAAGATCAACAGATAAGAATACTTACCTGTTTTGATATTTACAATCCAAATTCAAAATCAGTCCCCATCACTGCTTTCTTTTAATAGACTGTAAATAAAAATTAATAAACAAATTCTCCACATAAAGTCTTATAGATATATTATTTTCTAATTATCTGATAAGCAAACATCCCAGGAGAATTTAAATATTCCTTTAGAATGGAGATAGGAGCCCTGTTCAAAAGGAAAAGATTGAGATGACGAATGGCTCAAATGACACACGTTAGCATTGAGTGTGTGAGTGAGTAGTTCACTAATGGTTGGGACACAGCAACAGAAAGGGTCTGAGTTCAAGAGTTGTGCCCATAGTTCTTGGCACCAGCCAGGAAACTCTCTTTAGGTAAAGTCCTGCAGTGTCTGGGTTGAACACTGGTGTAAACCAAGACACTCATGCGTTTGTTTCTAGATCTTAGACAACTAAACGCTTTCTTGTCATGTCCACATACAACATCCATTCTTTACTTTGTGTACCCCAAATAGGCTCCTGTTTTCTAACACCTCATTGCCCTCATCCCATCACCATGTCACTTTTCCTAGTCCACTGTTAAAATTCCAGCAACATTCTCCCCATCCACCCATAGCTTATGCAAAACCTACAAATAAAGCTTAGCTTTATGACCTTTCCTCATCTGTTCACTTTCTTAGAAAGCATCAATTTACTGCAAAAAGCTCTGAAATCAGGCAACTTCATCACCTGGACCACTGCAACTGTCTTCTAAGTGCCACCTCCTAACTCCTCTATCTACTTAACCACTCTCTAAGAAACAAACCAGACCATGTTACGGTGCTGCCTTTACTGCTCCCTAACCGCTTTTCCTTTCCTAGAAGCCCCGTGTGCTCCTCCCACAGCTCCAACTCACTCAGTGTTGGCAGTCCTATGGTCTCCCATCCCTTCCTGACCTCTGCCCACTGTCCTTGCTGCTACTGCCCCTCTTCCTGCAGGGCTCCCTTCAAGTCTGGGCTTAGGGATCACCTCTCTGGAATTCTTCCTTGACCACTTATCCTTCCCTAATCGTTCCTTCATTTTGGGGACACTTATATCTATCTCTTTTCTTCTTGTAATTCATTGACACCATGTGAACGTGGTCGTAATGAATTATGTTTACACTCATGGCTGTCCCTCTAACATGTTCCTCGGTACCTGGCTCATCCAGCCAGCAAATACTTCTGCAGACTTGATATGTTTCATTAAGTGTTATGATTCATTATTACAATTTCATTAAAGAAACTTAAATAAAAAATGATAGCAAAAATAACTGCTTCCTCTGTATAGAACATAGTAATTGGTCTATTTTGGTAAAGATGCAAAAGGAAAGCCATTCTCCCACCTAGTACCATAGGAGGGAATCAGACCCTTGTCATAGAAAGCTATGTTTTCTGATGGCTTATGAAAGGATCAAGTAGTTACATGAACATTTCTTGTGACTTGAGAAAAAATGAAACAAAATGTAAATGAACAAGTGCTAACCTTTGAGGCAGTTGCATACTGTGCAAGCTTAAAATGTTGGATGGTTTGAATAGACACGACTAGATCAGCAGATAGATAGCAAAGCAATATTTCCAGAACAATTAGAGAAAGGCACTCAGGATAAGACTCACTTGCCTAAGCAGGTTTTTAATGCAGATAAATTTGGTTTGTTTTCAAAGCAGAAGGTTTTAGAAGAGTTACATAGTTCAAAAACATTAATTTAATTCTATTTTACCACTGGTTTTCACAAAACCCTATTTTGTATCATGGATTTTACAAACAACAGTTCTGTTACAACTTTTAATAATTTATGCAAACCTTATAGTTGTGAGAAAATGCACATGTATGCATAAAATGTGAATATTTAATGAGTGTTCTTCTTGATTTAGGGGACTTTCAGCCATAATGGTCAAAGATGGGAGGGGCGAAATAATTTTGATTATTTTCACTCCACAGGAGTTGAGCCCCTCCAGACTGGCCAGCAAAGGCCCTGTCCTGGTGTCAGTTCAAGGTGGTGGAGAGTCAGGTTTCGGTGGACTGCTACCATCCTCAAAAGGTTGCCTCTATGGTGGTCTTGGTGGCAATTGAGTCTATCTGAATGTGCACTTAGCAAATAGGCGAATTTTTGTTCAAAGGGATGATTTATTTCATAAATAGATTTGTCTTTTAAGTAATGAAGTCCTTTAAGTAAACTATAATACAGTAACTTAAATAAATCCTCTGCCTAGCTGGGGCTTAGAATAACTTATGTGATAGGCCTTAGTCTCAAAGGTAACAACGTCTAGTGGTCAGTTCTTTAGTGACAACTCGAGTCATTTGTGTTGCCAGTCAAGGAAGATGGCTCATATAATCTCACATTTCCTTTCTTTTAACCCAGTCCTAGTATAAGCCAATGGATGCCTTCAGTTTTCACTCTTCCCTCACTTGGGCCTTGGAGTTTGACCACTCTACTCCATGAAAAGTGATCTGTCCATTATCATATTCCAGAAATGAGGGTCAGATATGTATCTATGTCTTCTGGAAGAGTTTCTGCACATCCATACCTGTCCCATGACTACCTCTGTGTAACAAGAGATGAAATTACTTCCGCAAGCCCAGTACAGACAGATGGACAAATGAAAGATTATACAGCATCTTTATTCCAGGAGAGCAGGACCTGTCCACCTCTTTGACAACTGACAGAACCTTAAAAAAAAACCAAAACACAACTCCTTTGGAGGATAAAGAACAGTTTCTGCTAATTACCGCACAATACCCTGTGTGATAAAGCATAATTATTATATGTGTTTATGAGACTCATAAAAGGAATGCAAAATGCACAAATTGTACTAACATATAGATACTTACACAAAGTAGTAAAGAATTTTAACAGTATTCTTTCAGTATTCAAGGAGCAACTCAAGACAGCATGGTGTTACATTAAAAAAGAAAAGCAGGACAAAGAGTCTAGAAAACACTACACATATATGGTAAACTGATTTCTGGCAAACGTGTCAAGGACATTCAATAGGCAAATGGAATTTTTTTCAGCAAATGATCTTAGAATTGGACTTAATCAAGGGAAGGAGGTGAGGATGGTAGGAGAGGAGAATGAGGGTACTGCTTTTCCAGTGCCACCCTAAGACCACTGACTTAACAGGAACCTGTGAGGGTCACTTTTGGTTGTCAACTTTACTGAGTTGAGGATGGCTAGAAACAGGTAAGGCATGCTTCTGAATATGTCTGAGAGGGAGTTTCTAGGGAAGACAACTGTGTGGATCAGAGAACTCACCCTGAGTGTGGGCAGGGCTGTTTTTAGGTTGGGTCCAGGAGGAAAGGAAAAGAAAAGGAGGAGGAAAGTGGCCAGCCTGACCTTGGTGAGGCTGCAGTTCTTAATTGCTGATCTTGAAGGAAATCAGACATCAGTCTCCTCTGCTATTGAGCCATGGCTCCTACCAGCATCTCTGCAGGGTCTTCCAGGCCTTTGGCCTCAGTCTGGGCCGCACCGTGGTCTTGCTCCTGTTTTGAGAGTTCTGACTTCCTGGGTGGATTAGCTGCTGGTTTTCCTGGCTCTTATCTTGTCAATGGCAGCTTCTGATTGTGTGATAAATAAATTCCCTGGTATGATTGCTTATAGACTATCAGTTCTCTTTCTCTGGAAAACCCTGACTAAAACACATCTGTATCTAAAGGGAAAGCTAAGGTATAAAATGTACAGAATCAAACATAGATGAAAATCTTTGTCCTTAGGATAAACAATGATTTCTTTGGTAGGGAAGAAAAACAATAGAAAAATACACATTTGACTTAATTAAAATTCAAGTCTTCCGCTTTTTGAAGCTACAAAGCCAGGTGTGATGGTACACACCTATAATCCCTAGCACTTCAGAGGCAGAGACAGGAGGATCTTGAGTTTGAGGCCAGCCTGGATTACATAGCAAGACCCAATCTTGAAAAGCAGCAAAACAAATACTGAGAGGGAATGTTCTCAAAACATATAACAAAACATTTGTTTTTAGAGAACTCTTAGAACTTAAGAAAATAGTAAGACAAATAAGTTGGCTGAGTTACAAATGGCCAGAATTACAAATTACAAATGGCTGGTATGCAAATGGCAAGAAGCAGATAGAAGATGCTTAACCTCATTATTCATCGGAAAATGCAAATGCAAATTGCAAGAGACTACCACCCCGTTCTCAGATCTTGACCCGAAATCAGAAGACACTTGCATCTATCAAAAGACTCACCTGTAGATGGAGGCAGCAGTTGGGTAATAACGGCCAGTGATCATAACACAGTGATGCCCGCAGCACTGGAACGGATCCAGGTCCTGATGACTACGACAAGCACCATACATCCCAAACTCACCATTCTGAGTGAGAGAAGCCAGAAACAAGAGCGCAGTTGCAAGGTGATCCATGCACACTCACGTCTAGAAAATGCAGGAAGTTCTCAAGGTAGGGCGTTGAGATGCACGTGTGGCTCCTTTGTATTTACTTACCTCACGCTCACAGGTGCTTCACCTTCACTCTGTTTTTCCACACAGGACTAGATTGATCTTTTTTGTTGATAACTAAAATTTGTTCTGTGGCTTTCAAACCCACTTTTTGTTCTTATCCTTGCAATTTGTTTAAATAGTGTGACTAGAAAGGAGTATGTTTTTCTGATTACCTGATTTTGTAAGAGTACTTACATTTAGAATTCTGAGGAAAATTGCCAAATATTGTGTTTTTCTGAGTTCTTCTCTCAATTGCTTGCTTTTAAGTTTTGAAGTTAATTCTCCACAGCTTTAGTTCTGATTTACCCGGCATTTTTTGGCCTGACTTTAGCTGTTTCCCCTTTAGCCACGGTTTGCCTTGCAGAGTGGCTTCTGACATTGGCTGGGGGACATGACAGAGCAGTGCAAAGGTGAGGACCGTGAGCACAGTGTGCTGTCTAACTGTGGTAGGGGTTGTGCGTCGCACGGGACTAGCAGCAGTAAAAGTGCAATGTGGCGTTGAGATTAGCACAGCGCCTGGGCAGCAAGCCCTCGTATCAGTGGTTGGAACGTTTGCCCTTCCTGGTGTTACCTGACTTGCTGATATATCAAAGCTCTTAGTTCTTACATTGCAATTAACTTGCCATTTTGCACTCACCTGTGCTACTTCATTAGCCACACTGGAAGGTTCACTTTGTGACAGTCACAGCCTTGATCCTATTCTTTTGCTACTTTCTTTCTTTAGCTGTATTCATTGCACCTTCCATTCTGAACGTCCAGCATTTAACGGACATAGCAGCAGCATCATTAATTTCTCTTACGTATATCCAAGTGATGGAGAATGAAGTTAAAATTGAGAGAATATTGATACTGCTGATCGAGCAATTCTTCAAAGAAAATCAACTACATCTGTACACCGGGTTTCTTCCGGAATAACTAAGGCTTTACGCTTAAGAGCTATAGTATTACATTAGAAAGCAGAATATTTAGCAAAAACTGGAAGAAACGAATCTGAAGATAAGCATTTTGTTTAGCTGTATGAGACGGTGTTCTCTGAGTTGTCATAAAAATTTGAGTTACTACCATGTGTTATTATTGTCAAATATAGTCTACTAATCTGTGCTATAGTTCCTAGCTTCATTGTAAAGGTTTAATAGGCAAATGAGATTTTGGATACAAATTCAACAAACTAAAAGCACTGAAACACTCTTAAATATACAGAGATCCCTGTCCGTGACATGGTGGCCTTCCTCCATTGCTTCCACGACCACTACGTTCAAACACGTTAGACCTTTAAATTTAGAGACTGTACGAGTCACTGCATTGTGGGACCTGAATTTTATGACAAAGTCTAAGACAAATCGAAGTAATGTTTTTCTCAAGGGATGATTATGAGGAGGCACAGATAGTTTTATCAACCCTAGCTCACTTCATAGGGGTACACTTGCTTGCCTGCTTTGTTTGGGGAGAAAAGGAAAGGAAAGGAAAGGAAAGGAGACCAGATGAATCCTTCTGCTGCAATCAGTGGGCATGAATGTAGTGAACTGCTAACTGCCCGTGACTAATGGAGACAGACACGGCTGTCTCCTGCTAATCACCAAAGATATTGGCCTGTCCATGGGAGAGAGGAGTGATTATATCAAAAAGAACAGTCAGCTATTACCAGGACAAATTCTGTCAAGAGTGGCTGTGGACGATAAGACAAAAGGACAGAGATAAAATTAAAGCAGTGCTAATTATCTGTAAGTAGGAAGGCATTTTTATGCATTGCGGATTGCTCCTTTGTCTTCTTTTACAAGATGTATTTTTTAAGAGAAATTTTACCTTATTAACTCATGAAACTCATGTCATAGAATTAATCATAGTGATTGTTTCTTGCAATATTGTAAAGCATTTAAAACTTTGTAACTATTTTATGTTTCCTAAATAGTTGTGAAGTACTAATTGTAGTTCAGTATCAAGTCAAGCACAGAAAAATGAGGAGACCAAGAGAAGCAGGTGGATTGAATTTTTGTGGTGCAGGCGATGCAGCTTCTGTTGCTTTTCAGTCTGCCATTATTTATGTAAACGTGCAAGTAAGTCTTAGTTTCTAATTCATTAGTGTCTCTTTTCTGCCAAGCACAGGTTGAACTTAAGTTTGGCTGTTGTTGCTGAGTCTTCTGTTTAGATACCATCTCTGGGTTCAGCAAACACTTTGTCAGGCAGTCAGTAGCTGGAAACTCACTTTCTATGGGTAGGAACAAAAGCATTCCTTCTCCCCAATTATTGGAGTTTTTGGGAAGTTCCCTCTTTTTGGATGATTGCATGAATCTGTGCACACAAAGAACAATGCAAACATTTATAAAAGTGTAGTTGTTCCTAAATAAATAGCCTTTCAAATTTCATAGCTGTTATGTCCCCTGTACCCTCTATGACTCATGCTACAGAATGAGGTTCCATAGGACTGAGGGTGCTGGATCAGGTGTCAAGGGGGTGGAACAGGTGTGCTCAGACACTTCCCAAGGGTGTGACTTTTTCCTCTCTGCCCTTAGAAAACCACAGACTATGCTGGAGAATGGAGGGGAGTTAGAGGTTGAGGACCTTGAGAGGGGAGCAGCTCATGAAAACATCCACATCCAGAATGCTCAAGGACCAGAAGCTTTGCAGGTCAGAGGATGCAAAGAAGCAGACACACAGGATAAACTACACCAGGTCTGTAGATCTGGTGCATAAGGTGGGGACTATAGTCTGTGATGGAATGGGATTCGCCCTCAGTGAGTAGATTTCAGATTGTGGATCTGATGCTAGTGGGCTTCACTGGAGTGAGCTGATTCCTACAGCATCATGTTAAATGCTTAAATGTATGCAATGTTTTTTTTTTTCTTTTAAAAAGGAGAAGAGTCGAGATAAGTACCAAAGTGGGATATTGCCAAGTGAGAATTTTTCCCACGGTCAAGTTTAAGTTACTTCAAGTTTAGTTAGAGCAAGTTCTGTGAACATTGGGGAATCCAAGGCTGTGCAGAGTAAAGCCCAGTGGTGTACCTGGCTTGAATCTTGAAAGAGGCATGGCTTGCAAGAAGAAGAGTGATTTGTGGCTTAGACCTCATGTTGGGAGCCAAGGTTTTACTCAGGTGTGCAGTGAGCGGGAAACATAGCTCAGGGCGTTTTGGGATGAGCTGAGGGCCAGAACAGTTTTAGAGCTGTGAGCAGGCATTTTCCTTCCAGAAGGCTCCAGGCTTTGCACTCGAAGTGAGTTGTTGGAAATATCTGGATTGAGTTGTAGGCTGTTACCTACATCTGATAGGACTATGATCATTTACGACTTGAAACGATTCCTATGAAAAGATTTTAAACTCCAGGCAAATTGTCAAGATCAACTAAATAGAAGGTTTCTCATTCCACTGCTGGTGAATTCTTCAGGTAGAACCAGGACTGAAAGAAGACTTGTCTTCTTAGACTGTATTCTATCCTTTGTTTATTTCTGTTACATACTCCTTAAGTATTTCTTTCTCTGAAAATATTGTAAAATAGTTATACAAAATAGTTAATAAGTCAGGATTTAACTATTGCATCTACTTCTCTACAAAGACTCACATTTTGGAAGCGTGGAGTCTGGGTCTACCACTCCTGTCTGTCATATCTTGTCCATCCCCACTGTTCCCAATACCTTCCTGACTGTGCCCTTCAATTCTTTCTCCACACTATAGCTGACGCCATTTTTCTAGTGAACAAGTGCAGTATCTCTGTTTGAAGTCTTTCAACCTGTCCCTGTTGTGCTTAGTAAAAATCTCCAGGACCTCTCCTTATGTCTCTCTTCTCTCTCTAGCCTTTTGTCTCTTACTAGCACATGTGTGTTTATTCCTTGACCTTTGAAGATCTTGTTGCTCCTCATCTCACCTTACTGTCTGTGACTTGGCTGATTTCTAATTCCTCCTTCAAGTTTCTGTTTGGATGTGACTGTTTATAAAATGGCTTATTGTCCTTTGTAGACTAATTTAAGCATTTCCCCTTTGCGCTTCCAGGAAATTTTACTACTTTCTTTCTTATTTAAAATATTCGAGCCATTGTTCAGCAGAGTCTAAGCATTTCAAGGTCAATGTCCACATGTCTTTTAAGATTGAAGCGCTAGAGTTTAGTCCAAAGCCTAGCACACGGTGGTGCTCAGTAAGTGCTCTATAAACTGAAAATGGTGTGACATCACTCCACAACAATTTATTTAGTTTCCTTGAATAAGAGGACATAACAACACTATTTTAGATGGTTTTTCTAGGCATAATATTGAAGAGTGATATATTAAGCTGATTACTGTGTTTCCCTCAATCAGGAATTTTCCTGAACCAGCTCTCCAGAGATAGTGAGTCTGTCTTTAAATCATCCTTTCTCTTGTTTCTACATCCTCAGCTTTCACCTTCTAATTCACTCTACTTCTCTCTTATTTGCACACTCACACCCACATGGACACAGGTTGTTCTCTAAATAGTGTTTTGTTTCCTGGTCAAAATCTAGGCCATCAAAAATTCCACATGCCAAAACCCTTAGGTAACATATAAACAAATGAATATACGGCGACGTGGCTTATGCAAATACGCATATATTTGGTGAGAGACATGTGTAGACTCGGGGATCACAGTTATAGCATGAGTTGTTTCTGATTAGGTAGTGGGCTTTGCCTGCAGAGAGAGATAGGCACAAAGCCTGCACCTGCCATTTCAGCTTTTAGATGCCTTAATATTTTAACAGCATCTCCCAAGTATCAGTGCACTGTCACCAATGATACATCAAGCTCTAAGCAAAATATCAAATGTCTTTGAATTTTGTTTTTAATCATTAAACACTGACCTAATAAGTCTTTTACAATGGAATTCAGAGGGTTCTGTACACAGTGATTCATAGACAGGTTTCTGATATAGTTGTAAAGGAAACCAGTGAGAAGTAAGACTGTCATTTTACACAGGTGGATATTTTGTTCTTTCTGTAGCATCACTGTCTTCATTATTTTCCCCCAGACAGCCCTTGGGTAAGTGACATTTCAAGAAGCCATCGGAAGACAGATAACAGCATCTGATTACTTTAGGGTTAATCGTTAGCAACATGGTGGCACAAGTGACATTGTTTATAGTGTTCAATTAAATGCCAGTTTAATGATACTCCTTACTCAAACTGCGGTGCTGAGCGTTTGCGCAGCTCCAGCCCAGAGGACTGGCCAGCTGTCCACCCTTGATGACCCCACACATGACTTTCTTCTATGTTTCAAGGATGCAGGTAATTGCTAGTCCTGAAGGAGACCTAGCAAGCTATTGTCTGGCTGTATCCATGATGCCTTTCTTAATGGGAAATGAATTGCACTCTTTACAGCGCCAAGTACCCAACAGCAAGCTGGATCTAGGTATTAATAGGGTAGGAATTTTGTTTCATGAAGCCTTGGCTGGATATTCTAATCTACACGTGCAGGTTTTCATTATACCTGCATCTTGAGAGAAGATGGCTGCATTGCCACCAACCAAGCAGCTGCAGGGTTATCTCTTGTACCCAACCAACTCACGTGGGGTGTTCAAAATACGGTTTTCAGACCAGAAAGGTCTTCTATTTCAGGAGCGAGAACAAACCAACTGTAGTAGGCAGCTACTGGAGGAGACCGCCAGCCCCTGATAATTTGCATCCAAAGAAACCAATTAGAACCAAATTGCTGCCACTGAATGCATGTTTTCCTAATAGACAGCCATGAATGTATGGTGTTTTGCTCATTCAAATAGTTCCAGGTGGAGGACCATAAAGTGAACATCTGTTTTTGCCCCATGGATGCACTGGCTATTTGTTCAGATAAGTTTTAGAGGTGATCTTGAATGGAAATGTACTGTGAGGATAAAAACCACATCCCCTTTCCTAAGCCCTTCAAGAAATACAGTTGGTAAGAGCCAAGCTTGAGTTTTTCTTTTTTTTTCTTCTGATGATACAGACATGTAAGAGACAATCTCCATCTTAGAGAAGCACCCAGTCTGGTGGGAAAGACAGCATAAACAGAGAGAGAGTGCAGAGTGGAAGTGAATTGGTGTGAGTGGTACTGCAGGGGTGACGCAGAGGCACAAAGGAGAGAGATCTTGTCCATACACAATCCTAAAATACCGTCCTCAGAAAAACAGGTTGAATTCCCAATCTGAGGTGGTTTAGGTATTGATCCATATAACTATGTTCTCAGCTTCTCGAGCATAAATTTTTATTTTTTTTATTATTTAATTATTCATATGTGCATACAAGGCTTGGGTCATTTCTCCCCCCTGCCCTCACCCCCTCCCTTACCACCACTCCACCCCCTCCCTCTACCCCCACCCCCTCAATACCCAGCAGAAACTATTTTGCCCTTATCTCTAATTTTGTTGTAGAGAGAGTATAAGCAATAATAGGAAGGAACAAGGGTTTTTGCTGGTTGAGATAAGGATAGCTATACAGGGCATTGACTCACATTGATTTCCTGTGCGTGTGTGTTACCTTCTAGGTTAATTCTTTTTGATCTCACCTTTTCTCTAGTTCCTGGTCCCCTTTTCCTATTGGCCTCAGTTGCTTTTAAGGTATCTGCTTTAGTTTCTCTGCATTAAGGGCAACAAATGCTATCCTCACGCCTCCCTTGTATGCTCTTGCTTTTATCATGTGCTCAAAGTCCAATCCCCTTGTTGTGTTTGACCTTGATCTAATGTCCACATATGAGGGAGAACATACGATTTTTGTTTTTTTGGGCCAGGCTAACCTCACTCAGAATAATCTTCTCCAATTCCATCCATTTACCAGTGAATGATAACATTTCGTTCTTCTTCATGGCTGCATAAAATTCCATTGTGTATAGATACCACATTTTCTTAATCCATTCGTCAGCGGTGGGGCATCTTGGCTGTTTCCATAACTTGGCTATTGTGAATAGTGCTGTAATAAACATGGGTGTGCAGGTCGAGCATAAATTTTTAGATGTGCTGTATATCACCTACCAAGGAAGGCTGTGATACATGGTGATGAGAACATCAACTTGAGTTATATGAAAATTAAAAATCTCATTAAAAGTCCATAACAGAGCACACGGGAGCATCTGGAACACAGAGACTGTAAACATTCTGCATAATTAATCTTTAATTCTTATTCATGGGAGAGGATAAATGCTTTTTCACTAAAATATATGTTAGAATCTCTGTCTATATATATGTGTGTGTGTGAGTGTGTGTGTGTATGCATATACATATTCACATGTCCATAGAGAGTGGAAGGGACAGAGAGAGGGTGAGGGAGAAAGTCCCTTATCAGATATTAATGCTATAGAGAATTCATCACACATTCCACTTAATGGCAAGCTATACTGTGAGAAATTCTGTTTTAACTACCCTACAAGAAGAAGCAAGCCACACTTCAGTACACTGATTCACCATCAGCACATGCGCCTTTGTCGTCTCCCTTCAAGCTATTCAAGTGAGAATTTAATTAGGTGTTCCCACTTGAATAAATAACCTGATAAGATGAGATCAGAGATGTCTAGTGACTGGAGGGGACCGTCTTTGGTGACTTGATGGCTTTGAGGATGCAATGCTGGATCTTAGTTATCCGGCACCCTTACCCTTGCTGGTGCTTAACCTCAGCCTGAATCCGAACACTGAGTCAGGATCCTGAAGAATCAGGCCAATTACTTGAATTAATACTCCTTAATTTGAGAACATTAAAGTCTTTATTCCATGTAAAAATCACTCTTATTAAATTGATTTTACTCTACCTCGTATGTTCCATACCTTCTTTGGTAAGCATCCAATGAGGTCCATTTTGCTGTTGAAATTTGAGCATGGTTTTGATCTTACTATTCTGCTCTTTCCTTTCCCTTTTTCTGTTAAATGTGTTATTATACATGTGTTATTGTGCTTTAATCATATCTTCTCCTTCCTTGCTTCATGTAGCACTAGTTTTTGATGTATTCATGTAGTTTTGTGTAAACTGATCGAGAGTTCCCATTTTGTGATATTTGCGTCACAGGTGATCTGCATACTTAATTTAACGACCACCATGCTTCTGTTTTCCAGGTCTGTAATCATTTACACAACCATCAGAAATCATTTACACAACCACCGGAAGTACGGGGTGGATCCCATCAACCTATTTCTTATAATAAAACTCGTGTGCACATTTGTGTATAACCAAATCTCTGCAATGCATGAATGTTGTGAAGCACCATGCAAGCAGAATCACTTGGTATGTCTTGTGCCCAAGAGACGCTTAGTAAATATTTCTTGAATAAAGTGGCCTAGGTACACCAAGGCTTCTGATTTTGTTGCTGTCACCATGGGTGAATTACTGAGTCTCTTAGTACTTTGACCTGTAAAATGGACATGATGGCAATAATTTTATTGTCTGAATAGAAAAATTAAATGAGATACTTCTTGAGAAGATGTCACCATTCAGAAATAGCAAACATCAACTCTTACTGTTATTGTTTTTATTTTTTTTTTTAATCATTGTTGTTATTCAGTGCTGGCATACAAGTTTAACTTAAAGGCAATGAAATTAAGTTAGTTTTGAGAATAGAGGCGTGCTCATCCGACATCTGTTGTATAATGGGAACAGTATTCTGTTCCCAGCAGAACGCTTCTTATTCTTAAACACTTACACATCACTGAATACATTCACTCTGGATGCATTTCCAGCTGATGTTTACACAGGAAAATTTATATTTTCACTGGGAAAACAAAACACAATCATTTTTGCGAATGAAGGTACTGAAAGTACTCAAGGAACGCTTCAAATACAATTAGTAAAATGTGACGATCACACGTAGATATTTTGAAAAGAGCAAGCGTGTGTCAGTCAGACAAAGGAGATTTGTGTTGGGAATGTTTGTGGCTCCAGGAGCCACTGTAGCACCGTGCTCACTGTGAGTTTTTCTCTCTCTGATAGGCTTGTCCAGAAGGCGTGCCCAGAGAGACTTTGAAAGTCAGTTCTTATTTCAGACTGTGTTATACAATGAGTTCCCCCAAAATTCAGAAAGTTTAAGAAACTGCAAATGAGAAAACAAGTAAATGCAAAAAAAGTAGAATATAGTGAAGATGTTCATGTACCAAAAACACTGTTTGTTCTAGCTATGTCTCATACTCAATAATCAGCAAATCTTGTGTGCATGTGTGTGTTTTCTGTGGGGAGAGGTTGGTTTGAACTCAGCACATCAGGCTTGCTAGGCAGGCACTGTACTGCCTGACCCACACCTTCAGCCCTGTGGCCTAGTTATTTTGGAGATAAGGACTCCCTTTTTGCTCAGGCCAACCTAAACTGCAATCTTTCTATTTCATGCTTCCTACATATCTAGGATGACAGGTGTGTGCCACCACACCCAGCTTTTTTCTATTGAGATGGGTTTTTGACAGTTTTTTGGCAGGGCTGGCCTTGATTCTTCCAATCTTAGCCTCCCAAGAAGCTAGGATTACAGATGTGAGCTGCTGGTACCCAGGTAAAAAGGGTGTTTTAACCATTTTGCGTGCTAGAGTTCCTATATTAGGGTTTGTTTACACTTAGGAAATAAGTTGAGTGCTTTGTTGGAGTAGATCTAGGTTTTGTAGGAACTGAATCTTGTAATATTTGGGGCTTCTTCTTTAACTAAAGAATACGAAGTGATCTTAGTTTATGGTTGTTACCGCTTTGTGTGCTATGATACTAATGGAAACTTGGAAGGACTTCCTATAGGTGAAGGCTAGGCTTCCCCGGCTTCTTAATGAGGTCAGACCTTGGCAACTGGGATGGACATCATGTTTTGTCACGTTTTCCTTTTCACACAGTGGGGAAATTTTCAGTTAGCACAGAACATGAGGTTCTCAGGAAGGCTTTACTGACTGGTATTAAACAAGATATTCTATTCTAAGACAGATATAATATGAAAACCCAAAGAATGGAGATAAAGAGGACTTCAGTCACCATGGCCAAAGCTTCCTTTGGTTTTCTTACTACATTGATACATTGCTGCCAATTCTTTTTTTATTTTTTTATTCATTTATTCATATGTGCATGCATTGTTTGTATATTTTTAATTTTGGCTTTTTTGCTATAATAAGTGCATCAGCCCTTAGATTTTCAGTTTCGTTCAATAGCTTGTCTTTGTAGGGGACAATGACAGGAGTTTATTTTTCTTTTGCTTTGTATTTACAAGGCATTTTGTGGAATTATTTTTGTCCCCTGCCCATGGATAAAACTCATGTGGACTCCATGGTTTGTATTGTTATTCCTGGGTATTGGCTGTTCTTTAGTCATTTCAACTTGACTCAATAATTCAAGGTTTAAAATGTCCAGTCATGTGTAAAATAAAACATCAAAGAGGAGTTCTGTCTGTTTCTGCCTTTCTGACTTATGGCCTGGACTCCAGGACTAGGAAGTTTTGAGTCCCTCAGTCCAGTGACGGCTTTCACTCCCTGACCCTCAGGTTTTCTCACCTGCAGGTCCCAGGAAGGAGCACTGGATCTATCTGGCTGGCCCTTTACTCTTTTCTTATCCTTAAAAACTCCTCAACTTCTTTGTTTTCATGGTTTTTTTTCTCTTCAAGGAAGCCATCTCAAACAGGGCCTCAGCTGACCTTGCTCTACCACCTGCTCATAGAAAGCCCTCTGATGTTCTCAAACCTCAGTGGATTCAGCACCCCCGCCACTGACCCTAAGTGCAAGGCTTCAAAGGAGGAAACCCAAGCACATTTGCCCTGCCAGCTTTCTAGCCAAAAGTCGGAAACCAGACACCTGCAACCCCAAACTATAACGGGCAGCTTTTAAATTTTCCAACTGGTAAATAATGAAATCCTTTCGTTCCCCTTCTTTATGAGGTGTATGGGATACAAAAATCCCTTTTCTTATATTTATATCCTATATTTTTGTAAGTGGTTTTAGAGATTATATATCTTTTTTCTTACAATTTTCTATGAAATGGTTTTATCCTGAAGGGTAACTGTGCTCTTAGTACTTTATCAAAAGTATTTACAAGGCATGAAGAAATGGCATGCTCTTTGTAAACCAACATATTTCAGCATAGAGTGTTCTAGTCTGTGTGTGGTTAAGTGACATGGGCGTTTACACCTGTTCTTCTGTCATTTCATGGTACATGTGGTTATCTGCTCCAAGGATGTTAAAGTTTATCTTGTAAAGCTCTTAGTTTTCCTTAACATGATGTTAGTCATTGCTGCATAGATATTAGGACACTCGTGTCATCCACAGAGTATGATATCCCATTGGAATTTAGTCAATAATGGGGGATTTAGCCAATAATAGGCAAATATACTGGAAAGGGACATCTATGATTCTGATATTTTGTCCAGTTATTTCTGGGTTTTTCTTGATGTGAAATATGTCTCTTCAGGACAGTTTGTCCACACCACCATTTCTGGGGGATCCACACACACGCACATGCTCGCAGACACATCCAAGAATTCTTCTCAGCCATACCACAGAGGGCCAAGGAAGTGCACAGCACTAAAAGAGAGTAAGAAACGAGGACTGCATTGCAGTGACTATGAGAAGAAGTTCTTATCCTTCAGGTTTGTAGAATCCTCTGCTATGTGACAGACACTATAAATAAAGTTGATTTTCAAATTATTTATTTATATTCCACACTGAAAATTTATGTCTCACTGACTTGAAATATAATTAAAATCATTGTACCATAAACATCCCATTTGCAGGTAAAAATTAAAAATTTAGATATTTGCATATATATAAATTAGAAAGGACTTACTTTTAAAACAGAAGAAACAGCTTCAGTTTTTGCAGAAGGAAAAATCTCACCCTTTCATACAATGGTAACTTTTTTCTTCCAGTGTATTCAGCTTAGCATGTGAAGAAGATCAAGTTGCACTTTTGAAATATTGTTTACTTTTGTTATGTTTGGAACAGCTGGACCACTGCAATAATGACCATGTGACTGTGGGGGGATTTCTGCTTTCAAATTTGTCTCTTAGTAATACATTTTTTAATTCAAATTAAGGGCCTGGGTGGATCACACATAGAAGGACACAGGCTCAGAACTTTCACTGGAAGAAAGGCGCCTTTACAGTGGAGCGTGAGCATTTGGAGAGCTAAGCTCTCCGGCACCAATGATACCTGTGGCATCTGAGCCCCGTTAATTAAGTGCTGCTTGGCCCAGGTCACGCTTAGACTAGGCCAAAGGAGTGTTTTCTTCCTTTCCTTTTTTTAAAAAAGTTTTTTTTCAAAGCCACATTTGCCATGCTGTTTGAGAAACAAAAAATCTTTAGAAAAATCGAAAAAAATCAAGTTTGTATCTGCTTAAATGGCTGGTTCCCATGTGGAAATTTCAGCAGTAACTCTTCCTGGATCCCATTTTGCTTTCGCTTGGACCCTTGTGCACATATAATAAGATAAAACAGGTCATGGGATCTCTGATTGACTTATTTCATCACCTCAAACCTATGTAGAATTATAGTAACCCACCCTGGTTAGTATTCACTCATGTGTCCACATTTAGATTACTGTAACTGAGAAGTCTCTGTCCACTTGCGTTCCCAAATCACCACTGGATATTCTTTAATTTGCTTGCTTTCTGACATTTATAAATGCCAGGTTATATGAGGACGTGGTTAAAGGACTGAGATTTTATAGTGTAACTGGGAAAATTTAAATCTAGAGAAAATAAAAACTCAAAGATAGTTTAGTATAATCTTTTCGTTTTACAGTTGAGAAAACTGTGGTGGGTCAGACAGAACCAGCAGGTGGGGATTTCTGGGACGACTAAGCATCACCAGAAAGAACAGAAACAGCTCCTGCCCCACCCCAGGCCTCTGCCACCCTGCACTGCAGCCAGGCGTGAAGAACTGAAGGAGGAATGCACTCTCAGACGTGGCTGCAGCTAACAGTCACAGTGCTTGAGGCCTGCTTCTTCATTCTTATTCATGAACAGCACCTCACACATAGAAATGCTTGATAAATATTTGTTGAGATGAATTGGATTTATTCAAACATAAATATAGTGCAACATGGCTTTCCAAGACTTCACACATTAATATCAGTTCATGAATTGCTCAAGGTCAGAGGTTCTACCTACACAGTAGCAGTGTCTATCCTTTGCCTCAACTCTGTTCTTTCTGAGAGTCTGTGAAATGGGTGGTCTCCTGTGTGCTCAGCACATGCTGTGGGTCTGGGGTATATGCAGGGGAGCTGGTATTAAAAGGAGTTGGGCCAGCTCCAGTCTGAGAGCTCCTGTCCACACCGCGTGGAGTGTGCCAGTGAGGTGCGTCCATTTACCCCCTCCACTCTAGGAGCGTCGTGCACAAAAATGAAAACATATCTTCCTTCTTTAAGCATGCATGGAAATTTGCATATGAATCACTTTAATTGGTGTTCGTGAGGGGGATGCAAAAGGAAGGGGCCCTCTCTATCATCTCTTTCTAGAATTGTCCTGTCACAGCGCCAGTTTCCCAAACAACCTGATTGTAATTAAATAGCGAGATTTTTTAAATTCTCTGATATATAGTTCGTACCGTACTTAGTTTTTTTATACTATTGATTGAACACTGGAGGTCCTGTTTTAAGCAGCTGTCTAGCACTGTTCGCTTGTTTGTGGTTCTATCTAGCCTTGCATTGTTGCTGCATCACAAACAGCTCTAACACCTCAGTGACTTACCACACTTCTTCCTCATGGGCTGGAGGTCAACTGTGGCACACGGGCTCTGACGGGCTCGGTGGACTTGGATTCAGGCTGGGAGTGGCTCAGGGTTTCCTCTTATCCCAGGACTGTGGCTTAACCCAGAATACCCTTCTTGTGTCAGATGACAGAAGCACAAGCCTCTAGGACAAGCTACACTTGTGTATTCCTTGTCTCTGCTTTCATCACATGTGGAAGCATCTTGTTAGCCAAAGCAAGTGTCATGGGGTTGAAGTTTGTGAGGTGAAGGGCACTCCATCTGCTTTATTGCCAGGCACTGGAGACAAAGGTTGGATGTGATCCTATTACAGTGGGTGGAGGAGAGTATAGACCATGATCCTGTTTGCTGGAGTTGTCCATGAGGACGACAGCACAGGTGGTAGTGACAGGAGGATGACAGGAACAGGTTTTCTCCTTCCCAAATTTGGAAATTAGCTCTAGTCAGTCCAAGATTTTGGCCCTTAATCTTAAAGGTCAAATAAATTGGCCTTATACAGGTTTTTTTTTTCTTTCTCGTATGAATGACTGATACAAATTTTAATGTGGAAAAAAAATAAGTTCTTTTCCAGTGGAGTTTTAATAGATACTTAGAAACTGCTTTTGCAAAAAGACACTGACTTCTTTCTAGGGCTACAGATGGTGTAAACACAAAAGAAACGCTTGTCATCTGTGTCTCCATTTTATGTCTGTGTTTGTTCTGAGCCATTTTCCTTAAAGTCATCTTGGAATCCAGGACTGATTGATTGCATCTTCACAAGAAGGGACAGAGGAAAATGCACCCAAGAAAAGGAACGGCAGAGCCTCTAGCAGGACAGACTCATGTATCCTCACCAGACTGTTCCCCTCAAGTGATAATAGTGTGAACAACTTTATCAGAGCTCCTCAGCAATGATCAAACTTATTTTGATCAGGACTGTTTAATAATTATGGATACTTTTCATCTCCTGCTCCAAATTCTTTCTTATTTCAACCTAAAAGTGTATGTGTGTACCCCTAAAATGGGCTTAAATGTGTACTTTTCCTCTTCCTCTTCCTGCAGTGTGCGCCTTTGCCATGTAACAAACCTTTCTCTGTCATTCACCATTTCTTTTCTCTGGCATGTTGGAGCCAGTGGTCGGACCTCACCCGTGGAAGAAGCTCCTTTTCACCTTTGGTGAGCCGTCCATGAGAAAATGAGCTCTTCAGGCATTAGTCACTTGCATCTAATCAGCCCTGAGTGGAGAGGAACCAATGGGTTCCATGCACCTGTGGGGTTACTTTTATGCCCGGGGCACATTTTCTTATATTTGTACTGAAGCATGCCTCTTGTTATCATCTGTTGAGGTAGAAAGTCAAACATCTGAACTCTAGGGGCCTTGAAGTTAGGGCCTTGGTAAGTTCTCCCTAGTCACTGTGTCTTGGGCTTTCCCTCTTCCTCCCTACTGTCGGGAGGCTCTACTGCGCCATTTTGTGATATCAGAATTACTTGGACTTTTGTCTTTTGTCCAACAGGGAAGATTAGATTCCTTAGTTGGTAATTAGCAGGGAAGAGATGTAAGGTACACAGAGACACCAGTCTTGTTTGTCTTTGAGATGTCTGTTGTGATTTCTTAAGACTGAAAAGTACATAGTCTATCTCAGAAGAATTGTAGATTACTCATCTACTAGAAAAAAAAAGATAAATTGGGTTTTTTGTCTAAGAGTGCACTCTGAACTAATGTAATAGTTTCTATGTGTCATTTTGTGCATGTCTATTAGTCTATGTCTCTGATGAGTGACCTGATGGAGGCTAAAGCACTTGATGACTGTGGCAAAAGTCTTGTTGGAGACTGACCCAACAAACTTCCCTAGCATGAACTCTTCCTTCAGGTCCCAAGATGAGCCTGCAACAAAATTAGTCCTAAAATCACAGCATTGGGCACAAGTCAATCTGCTCCCGAAAGTCCTAGAAATATCTAACCAAAGTATTTGTGGCCACTGAATTTTTGTAAATTTAGAAAATCTTGAGCTCATTGTATATGCATTTAAACTGACTTTTTTGGGATGCTTAATGATTTGTTTATTTTTTAGCATGTGTGTGTAAACATCTTTAAGTTGGTTCTTAATGAAGAGTTAATGTAGAGAAACTGTTTCTTCTGTTACCTTTCACTTTTTTCTCTCTGCTACTTCTGCAAAAACTGGTTATCCAAGATTCTTAATCTCAAGCAGGGCAAGCTAAAATGAAGACATTCCAGAATTCACTCCTAAATTTAGGACTGAAGAAAAAAGGACTTTTTGGATGGTACTCTTGGTCTGTTTCATTCTGTCACAGTGTAATGAGGATACAACTTTCTTTTCACATGTATATGCACAAAGGTGTTTCTGTAAATTTTATTGTTGTTGTTGTTCCCGGAGCCCTAGGAAATGAGCACAATTGAGATTTGGCAATTCTTGGGTTAGGATTGTCAGATAATATGCAGGGTGTTCATTTGAATTTGAATTTCAGATAAAGCACGTTTTTTTTTTTTAATTTTTATTTTATTCATATGTGCATATGTAAATTGTTATTGTATGGAGAAACTGTTTGAGGTTGCTTCCTCCCTGGGCCTTCCTTGAAGTATAAAAGCTACGGAGAATATTTCATTTTATTGGGGAAAGAAATAATTTTGGCAATGTTCAAGACTTTGTGAAAGTTATTTTAAAATGCAAATTAAAAAAGAGATAAAAAACAGCAAATAGAAATGACTTAAGAAGGTATGAAGATATGCTTTCAGAAAAATAAGTGAAAGGGGAAAGAAAATATGCTTTTGGATGAGGAAGGGTTTTATAAAGTAAGGCTTGTTTTAAAGAACTCTTCAAAAAATGGAAAAAGAAGGACAGGACAAAACCTGAAAGGCTCAAAAAAGATAAAAGTGTATGAGTAGGTCTTAAGAAGGATAGAAAAGATGGAGCTTATAAAAAAAAGTCTATGTGTGTGATAAATTAGGTATCATTTAAGAGTTATGAAAATTTTTCTAAATTAAAATTTAGAAATGTACTGATGTCAAACTGAAGACTAGTTCTATATGTCTCAGAAATATTCTGCTGTGACATTTGCAAAAAGCTGACTTAAAGATTTTGAAATTCTGTTTTCTGAATATTTTATCAGGCCTTTGATTACTTAGAAAACCGGGCCTTAACTAAATCAGAGTTCATTTAAATACCTGTTCATGTCGAAGACTTTCAGAAGACCACTTCATGACTGGTGAAACAAACACTATTATTTTAAGTGATTCTATTACATCAATGACCCAGGTTTCCATGACTAAACATATGTAGTGTGTCTGAACTTTGAATGTTGCACACGTGTTTACAGGGTTACAAATGTAAGCTTAATGCGTTTAAAGTGGCCAGCTCTCTTTCATCCAGAATGCATTGCTTCTCAATTTTCTACTTAAAACGCTCAATAGAGCTCTCTGCTGTTTGTAGTCAGTGCCATTCCTGCTATTTAAAACCTGGCCTGCATCTATTTGTCTTAGCTAAGCGAGCGCTTTTGTGTATGTGAGGTGCACCTGTGCATCTCACAATAAGCCTTTGTAGTTGCTAGAAATCCCCTAAACCTGTCAGAGAGGTAAAGGTTCTGTCAGTGCTGTGAACCTAATATGTTACCTAGCCAGGGATTCTAAGTTTACTCCAAAGCCCAATCTAAGAGCCCTCCTCCTACATTAATACACATAAGTGACTTTGTGTAGTTGAGATGCTAATTGTTGCTGGCTTCTTTAAATTTTAAATGCGTTTGTATTCCCCACATGTATAAGCCTCCTAGAATGAAAAGTTGAGGAGAACGCCATACCAAGTATGTTGTATGGAATTAAAGATTTTATTATTGTTCTTATTGTTATGGTTTATTACCATTAGTGTTCACGTATTAGGGTTCACACTCGTCGATGTGTCAGAATGATGACCTCTGACAATTCTTCTGCTTATGAAAAAAAAAGAGGGGTACTTGACTCAATTCACTCTGCTAAGAACAAGCTAAAGGGAACAGATTTAATCTATCTTAGGAATCAAGGATGAATAATGGCATCAGATCAGTCAAAAATTATTTCCATTTGGATAAGAATTTGCCCAATGTACAAAAATTTGCTTAGCACTTCTAACGTCTAATGGTTCCATAATATGCTGTATTAATGCCAGAATTTATTTACTGCCTTCAAGTCAGAGGAAAATAAAAGTCAGCCCATCCCATCAGGGCCATGGATTTTATTCCAATACTTTCATTACCTGAGGGGCATTCCACAGGCTGTAAAATTCTCAATAAAACTGCAAACCCCATTGAATTGTCTCACACTGAGTTGAATTTCAATAAAACGACAATTTCATTGGCATGCTCTGGCCAGCAAAAAATGGATTCACATTGAATTACATTGTCATAGTTTAATACCCTTTAGCGGGCATTGTCCCTTAGGCTCCCTCTTCGCCTTATCTTTCTCCTCTCTTCTAACTTGCCCTTTCTCTGGGACTCTCTCAGGAAGCTCATCTACTCCCATCTGTTAAGCATCAATGGATCCTGAAATTATCTGCAGACCTCATTGCAGACGCCTCCACACTCTGCCTCATACATCCTGTCACGAGCTGAAATTTGGTAGGTTAAAAACAAATGCGCTCATTTCCCATCCTCAATATTTCCCCAAATGTACTTTTCCTCCTGACCATTTCATTCATATTAAGTAGCTCTCTCATTTTTTAAAAATTGGAGCTGTTATTTTCCTCCCACTTAATACTTAATCAATACCAGTTCTGTGTCTATAATATATCATATTTTATCCCCACATTTTCATTTTCAGACTATTTCCTATAATCCAGAGTCTCCTAGCTCTTTATTTCTTTGCCAAGTCCTTTCAAAAGTAATTTTCCAGTTTATTTTGTTTGCTTTTAATTCATCAATGGTACCTGCCATCCACTAATCTTCCTAAGGTGTGTCTCTCTGCAACTCTAAACCTCATCTATTTTGGGGTTCACTTTAAATTCCATAACTCCATTACATTTTTTAGTGTCATAACCTAGTTCCTTATTTATATGAATGCCTTTGTAAATGATATCCCTCCAGTATTAAGTCACCTATAATTAATCCTTTTAAAAATGTGATAAATTTTGTGTTTGTTCCCTTACTTCCCCCAAATCAGGAATAAAATTGAGTACCTGTGATGCCAGGGATGGTGAGTTACTCATCTTTGCATTCCAAGCTATCGCTACACATAAAGGATGAACCGTGAATGTTCCCTAAATTTAATCAGCAACTCTACCCAGGCCCTGTGGGTTCATAATTTATTTTCCAGCACAAATTATCATATTTTTCTTCCAATGGTTATGCAAGGAACCCCACTCATATCACGACCTGAGAACAGGAACAACTCACAAATAACTGTTGAAGTCCTTTTGCTTTGATTTATTTGAAAGCATTTTCCCCTAAACTGAGAAAGTCATCAATGCCCTCTGTTAGAATAAAGTGAGAGCTAAACCTCCAGGAGGCTGTCTTCACGAAGAGCTAAATATTGTACCAGGAGCTCCTGCCTTTGACGGCCTTAGTATGCCTTCTGCAGAGATGTTACCTTATTTCAAAGAATGACTTTGGATGGCCATTGATCTGGAAAATGGTGTATTTTTCATAAGCTTGAATGAAGCACTGTAGTTTATCTTCAAATTCAGTAAACCTCCATTAACAGAAGAAATAAAAAACAGGGGGACCCAAGATTTGGGGACCAATAATTATTTACCTCAGTGCCCTCCCCGTTTGCTGTATTTTTATATCCCATTATTTCACATTGTAAACAAAGTCACACCAATAGCTAGAGCTGAATCTCGTAAGCCTGTCTGCTGTAAAATAAAAACAAGTATGCTTCTGTTCAGATGAGCTCACATTTTCTGAGCTATTTTCTGGACTGCACGATTCCAGCAGCTCACATCTACTCCTGCTTGTTTCATTGACTGACTGATTAAACACTGACACTAGTACAAAAACGGACAATTCAACAATTAAAGAAACAGAATATGGAAATAGTATGTTTGCTTTAACATTCTCCTTCATTCCAAATCTAACAGCAGTGCTGAAACATTTTACCTTTACATTTTATTTATATTATAATATGTAATGTGAATTTTGTTTTGTCATGGCAAAGAGAAACTTGTTCATAACACACCAAGAACGACAGGGTTTTTAAGTGATTCAATTCTTTCTTGTGGTGGGAAAGGGTTTGAGCCAGAGTCTCCCCAGGTAGCCCAGGCTGGCCTGAAACTCATTGCATATGGCCAGGGTTGTTCTCCAACACTGGATCCTCCCCCTGGGCTGGGATTACAGGGTGGACCACCCCACCCAGCTAATTCTTTTTATTGTGATAAAATGCAGGCACAGAATAATTTACTTTTCTTTTTAGTATGGAAGACACACAAAGAGCTAAATAAGTGACGTAAAAATTAATTAGATTGAGTTACAAAATCTTACATGGACAGAAAATGTATCTCTGCACCCTCATCAGGCTGAAGGCTTTCCCTCTGGTCACTCAGGAGCAGCAAGTGTGAGGAGAGGTGTGCAGGAATGTTTATTGAGGCTACATTCACACCAGTAGTGAGGCTAAACAACCAGCTTCTACATGAGATGTGCTTTTCAGGAAATCATCCCACACACCTGGTTTTGAAAGCACTTCTGCTGACCATGCAAACCATTTAGTGTTGCCTCCTGCAAGGGATTTAGCGAAGTTACAGGTCACGTTGTTGATAAGGAGCTGATTTTGCCCAGTGTTGTCCATTTTTGTCAGAGAACTACAGCAGAAATTTGAGACATATAATTCCCATATAATTATGCCCACTGGCATTTACTTATTATAGAAGCAAATCAGGAAAACCCTTTTACATGATGAGGGTACAGAGATACAGTTTCTGTCCACATAAGAAATTGTAACTCAGTATTATTAATTCTTACTTCAGTTATTGCAGAAACTCAGAGAAGTTTTACAAAAGCATAGAGCAAAGCACCACTTCCCCATAGCTTTGAAATCAAATGACAATGCTTTAATGTATTTCCACCATGCTTTTGGCTGTGCACGTGCCTACATTTGTGTGAGGGTGAGTCTTGCATCTTGATATGTGCACATGTGCTCACATGCATGTATGCACAGACAGATCCACGCATTCATTTGAACCTTTCATTTATCACATGAGACTGTTAATGGAAATTTTCCTGCGCAATTAATTACAAAGAAACAAGGATAGTCTGATGATAGACACCCTCTGATTCATCTGTCCTTTCCCTGTTATGAGACGCTGAATTTTTTTTCTGTTTTCAGTATCATAAATTCTGTTCTAATGAATTAACTTCTAAGGAAAGTTAATATTATATCAACTACACTGAAATATCTTTCAAAGTTTACCATGAACTAGCTGACCTACAATTTTCTTAGGCAAGATAGCTTTTTCGTTTATTCAGACTCCTAGTCTAAGATTTAAAAATTCTGAACATTTTCTCCCTCTTATAAAAATATTTCTTATAAATAACTAACACTGAAGTGATCAGCAACTTTTAAAATTATTAGTCTTTTTCTTGTCAGTACTCATCAGGCTGTCTTTTTTTTTTTCTTGTCTTTTTGCAGTTTTTAAAACTTTGTTTAATTTCTTCTTTCTAAAGTTTATTTTAGTTTTCTTTCCTCAAACTTAGAGCCATACCCATAGGGTAGCATTTGGTCCTCTTCTTGGTTTTTCTCTCTTGAGGGACATGTTCATTCTGAAGTCTTCAACAGTAAATGCCAGGTGTATTGAAGTTATTTTGATTTATATGTATCTCTCCCTTTCGGTGACAGACCCATGAGTCAGGGAACACACAATATAGTTAATGTCTTATCCTTATGCTTCAGACAGCATTGCCACCATAGTTACTAACAGCAGTGTCCATTGATGACTCCCTACGCACGAGCCAAGTGCAGTGCAAAGTGCACCCTTTGTAACTTGCTCGCCTATGTGGTGTGGTGTGCATCAGCTCTTGACTTAACCTTCAGAGGTCTGTGAGATTGCACTGCTAACTTCATTTAAAAAAGGAAGAACGAGTTGTCAGGTGCTACGTAACTTACCCTGTCTATATGATCATGAAGAGCAGACATAATCTATTCTTATCGTAATCCATTTCACACAGAGCATTACTATATTTACAGATAGCTCCTTTGTATGTTAGTTGTTTGTTTTGTAATGCCTAACTCAAAATTCAACATTGACTTTAGCCAGGGTCCTGTGAAAACTGTTCAGAATTTGAACCTGAAACGTGAGGTGGCAAACAGTCTCTTGTTAAATCTGTGTGTTTCCTCGCCTGGGCCCAAGTCTTTTCAATTTGCAAAGTGTGTTCCCATAATTCATTCTGTTCTTTCTTGTCCTCCTCAGCCAGTGGGAACTGCCTAGTGGACAAGGGGTCAGACAGGAAGAATTCTGTGTTCCTGAACAACACAGCACAGATGTCCAGATGTGAGAACGGTGAACCCCAGCAGCACAGGCTGGCAAGACAAGCCCCTTCCAGGACACATTTTCTGTTTGGAGCTGTCTAGCTCCCCACCAGTCCTCTATTTTCTTCCAGGATCTTCTGTCCTTCTTCTTGTCCATTTTTCTCCTGGAGTATGTGGTATCACAATCTCCTGATTAAGAAAAATTCCATGACTTGTTGAAGATTTTTCTACCTAGGTTTCTTTTCCTGTGAGTACTGAAGAAACAAACAAACAAACAAACAAACAAATTCATTTCTAAAGTGCAGCCAAATTTCTCCTCTAGGAAACATGACATCCTAAGCCACAGTCCTAAAAATGCAGTCTGTGGTTGAGATCAGGAGCTGACTCCAGACCAGATGTCAATCACTGCTCTGCTACTGCTGGTAGTCTCTGCTTCAGAGACTCAACCCCCTCCCAACCCTGGTTAAATTTCCCAAAAGTCTTCATAGCAATGAGCAAAAAGGAAAGGGGAGAGGAAGAAGGAAGCCAAGATGGCAACTGAGTGGAAGTGTTCCTTCACCGATTCAACAGCTGGATGTTTACAGGGAATGCAGCAGGGACGCCACGACTTCGGCTACTCCCCATCACTGCATGCATTCTGATTGATTTCAAGTTCATTGGTGAAGACCACTATTGCCTCTGTAAGCAAAAAATATATTAAAGTTGAAAGATGCTGGTGTATTTTCACTTCAGAAATCGAGTTATTTCTTGATCCTTCTCCAAGCTCTTCTTCCCCATGGCTGGTTGTGAGCTGTGTGTTACCTTTTAAATTCTGTGTCTTTGTTTCATGGCAAATCTCATTTGCATGTCTCAAATCAGATGTTCCTTTCACCTGACACAGTATCCTAATTAGAATATTAAATGCCGGGATTTGAATGAAGCGAATTTACATTGCAATAAAAATGCTTAGAGTGAGGCAGGGTGTCTCCTTTTCATATTTCAGTGACATTTCTCCCTAAATTACCTCTAGCTATTTGGTTAACCCTTTCAGCATTTTAGTGTAGATTAAAAAGATGGATGTGCAATTGGAAACAAGAGTCATGATAAATAGAAAAGAGATAATTCACAGTAAACTTTTGTTAAAAAATGCAAGGTCCTTTTTTTGAGACTTATGGCTTCATTTGGTCTTCGTGTGAATAGCAGAGAGGGTCATGTTTTTGGTCACAGCTCATTGTTTTCCATAATCTCTGGACATCCATTCTATTTCTATATTTTACTTCATCATCGTTCCTTGATCTTCAAAATCCTCCCATAACCCTCTCTGAGATGTCTGCAGTACACCCTTAAATATTTATGAATATGTGAGATATCCATGTGTACTTTAAGCTTGCTAAATGATGGTTTATTCTGTTTCTATCAAGACTCTGAATTTATACAATACCCCTCAGACAATACTCTGAATATGAGGTCTGCTATTCCTGCTGATTGGACTTCTAGTTTGCTCCTTTTAACAATTTTTGTTCTCATCATGACTTTGGGGTAGACATCAAGTTTCTTCAAATTCTTGCATCAACCTGCAACCCTGACAACATCCTCCCAGAACCATGTACAAATTTTAGAGTGAAAACAGTACTGTTACCAGATGTGCTACTGACTGCTCAAATGCCAGTACTGAGGAAGAAATTGGGTTTATTCAAGGACCAGCCCTGAGAAGATGGCAGGGCAGCACCCTCACAGCTCTATCTTGGGGAGATCAGGGGTACAAAGGGAGGGAAGGAGGAGCAGGAGACAATGAGAAGAATACCTGCAGATCAGGGTTGGCCTTACCAGGGAGCACATCTTCCTTTTTCTTCTTCTTTGGCTGGAGCTTCACCGAAGACCTTGACCTTCTGGAACTACTTCTTGTATTCTGTTCTCCTGGTTCTTTAGATGGAACACACGTTTTCTGTAAGTTGAGCCAACAGCATTCTCCAACTCTTGTGTTACTTGATATGCTGAATTAAAGAACGTGGAGGGACATTGCACATTCTAATGCTATCAGATGCTCTACGAATCTCAAGAAAAGTTATTTAGCAGTTAACATCTTAATCATTGCTATGTAGTCTCTCTTTAGAGTCCTGGGCAAAGGGAAAGGACTTAAGTCTTGCAAAAAGTGCAGGAAGGGGAATTATCCTGTGGGAGGGAAAAGGGGGAGAAGGGAACAAAGTAACTGTGCCAAGGATCAAGCCCAAAGGAGTGGGTCATTGAGAGCACACCGCCCCAGCCTTCCTAAAACCTCCAATAACAGCTTCCTCGAGGGCTGAGCCAGTCTAGTCAGCCTAGAGTTGTCACCTTCCCGCCGTCTTCAGCACTATGGACTGGTTCCACCACAGCTCCTCAGGAGACTCCATGGCTGCCATCCAGGCTCTGCCATTCCCAGACTTTGTTACTTAAGAGGAATTTCCAAAGCTCTTCAAATATTCACAGTAATGTAAAAACTAACACAGAAATTAATGAAAAGTGAATATATATCAACAAAGATACAGAAAAGCACTTGCACCCATGTTGTAGAGAACTTAAAGCCTCACTGAACAAGCTGCAAACTTTGTCTGTACTTTGGGTGTATTGCAGTTTAGAATCACTGAGCTACCAGACCTCTGGACTATAAACAGCTGTTGCCAACATCAGGACACCATTTATATGGACAGGACTGATAAGGCATGCAACCAATATGGTGTCTAATATGGCTATGCTTATGCTAAGATGTGATGACATCTACAGCAGTGTCCTGGGGCCCCCACTTTTGGGTGTAACCAAGCAGCAGAGGACTAAGTGACATCAGAGGGGAACACCCTAGAGAAAATCATATCTAAAGGACACCTGCTGAGGACACAGCAGAGTGCCACTCTCCAATGTCCTCCCACGCTCAGGAGCAAGTACACTAGGATCAAGGGACTCCCTCTTGCATGAGCTCGCCTTGCCAGAAGGACTCTGTCCCCGAGTAAGAGAGGTCCTGCCTTGTGACAGCTTTCCCTTCCAAGCGGATTGAGCACCCTGCACTCTCAGCTTAAATGAGCTGACCAAGGACAGCTGGGCAGGGTTCCCCTGTGGAGGGCTGGCTTTGCCTGCCAAGTCTCAGCCTGAAAGAACTGACTGCTTGGTGGAGCTCCACCCCACAAACCTTGCCTATGGTGCCCTTCAAGGTGACCTACTGTGTGCTGTGACTCCCTCTTGGACCTTGTAAGTGTGCATTTGAAGTGTGAATAAATGTTGCTGCACTGACCTGAGTGTCTGAGTGGTCTTTGAAGCTTTGTTGCCTCTACCCTAAATCTGCCTTGGGCCATATCCCAATCCCAATCCCAATCCCAATCCCAATCAGCCAGGTTCAGGACATCTGTAACTCCCCCTAGTGGGGAGAAAGATGAAGTCTTGCTTAAGACATGTCTGCATTGCTATGTAAACTAACCACCATTATTGTTATATTATATTCTTATCATTACTCCTATTATCTCTTCCAATGTAAACTAGGTATGAAGAAGGTTTCCATTTATTACTTAATGCTGTAACAGTATGTCTATATGGTCAAGTACATTGGAGATGTTAACTTTTATTGCATTCTTGAAAAATAGTTGACTTGATCATGCTGCATCATTTAAAACATATTAAGGTATTCATTTTTTGGTGTGTTTCCCTATTATAAATGTACAAACCCAGAAAGATACCAAAGGCAATATTGGAAAAAAGAGGAAAACATAAATCATATCCTCATTCTGACTCACTCATGTTAATCTGTCTTCCTTTTCCTGGGAACACTTGATTACAACTCTCTACCAAGGATTTTCCATTGCCTTACCCTAATATTTCAGAGCTGCTTTTTCTCCTTCCTTCCTCCCTTCCTCCCTGCCTTACTTCCTTTCTTCCTTCTTTCACAGAAGGGAATCAGCAGCCTAGGCTACTTTGTCCCCACTTTTATTAACTTATATCAAATTTACAGGTGACCCAATGCTAACAAGAATCACCTCGTATCAGTGCAAGAATTAAGATGCAAGAAGCTTATTGACTGGATTGGACCACAAAACTCACTTTAATACAAGTTGAAATGTAAGGTATTATGTTTTTAATTAAAATTAGGTTATCAATATATTTAATATTCAAGAATTAATAACACATTGTATTACATTTTAGGAATATTTAGACAACGAATAGGCTTAATTTGACATTGCACTGCATTGTGGGATTCATAAAGAATATTTTGGGGTGTCTGCTTCTGAGAAATTAGATGTTTTCGTAAAACTCCTTACATCAGCAAATGAAGTCCAGTTACTACAGCCATGACAGAACACAGTGTGGAGGTTTCTTGAAATGTTAAAGATTGTGGTTCCACATGAACCAGCAATCTCACTACTGGGTATAGAACAAATGAAATGAAATCATTACCTTGAAGAGACATCTATATTCTCTTATTTATTACTAAATTTCACAATAGCCATGAAATAAAATTTACATATGCATCCTTCAACAGCTGAATGGACAAAGAAAATATAACAGTATTCAGCCAAAAAGAGAATGAAATTAGCTATCAATAAATTCAGCTAAAAAGGAAGTAAATCCTGTCATTTGTGGTAACATGGATGAGCTGAGAGACACTATGTTGAATCAAGTAAGTCAGGCAGAGAAAGACAAGGAGCACATGATCTCACACACATCTGGAAACCAAAAAGTGTGGTTTCATAGAACTTGAGAAAAGAAAGTGTTCACCCACCTGGGGGTGGGGAGACATTGGGCAGCAGTTACTTAGCTAATGCTAGAGAGGGAAATAATTTCTGGTGTGATATTGCATAATAGAGTGACTACGTAAATCAATAACATATTGCATAGTTCAAAAACGCAGCAAGAGAAGACTTTAAATGATTTCTCCATAAAGAAATGATAAAGGGTCAGGTGTTACGCCTCACAACTGTAATCCCAGCTACTCAGGAGGCAGAGAAAGGGGGCATCATGGTTTGAGGCTATACAGGGCAAAAAGTTAGGGTGACCTCATCCCAATAAACAAGTTGGGTATGGTGGAGTATACCTGATATCCCTTCTAGCCAAAGGCATAGGTAGGAGGACTGCAGTCTGGGGGTAAGCCTGGATAAAAAGTGAGACAATAAATGAAAAAAAACAATCAAAGCAAAAATGACTGTTTACCTGGTTCAAGTGGTAGAGAGCCTGGCTGGCAAGCACAAGGCCCTGAGTTCAAACCCCAGTACCACCAAGAAAAAAAAGGTAAATGTTTGAGGAGACAGACGTGCTCACCCTGACTTGAACGGTGCCCAGTGACGACATTCTCACAATGGCACCTGGTTCCCTATAAGTTTTATGTGTGATTAAATCAGAAATAATAAGTAAATGAAGTAAGGTGTGAAATGACTGTGTGTCGATCTAATGATGTGTGTGCAAGTTTTCCACGGATGCAGTAAATTCAGACACTGCCTCCTTCCTCTCTGCCTGCTCCTCCTCCTCACCTGTGAGCTGGTGTCTGGGCTGAGCTGAGAGGGATGTCGTGAGTGAAGGGATGGCTTGCCTGGGGCAGAAGCTGAGCCTGAACTGCATTGACTCAGCCTCCCCTGGCCTTCCAGCTTCCAGATCTCTGCAACTTCTGTCTCCTAGAGGCGCAAAACTCCCCTAGAAGAAAGCATTGCTAGTTCGCTTCATATCAGTCCTACAATTAAAATCAAGGAATGATAATTAAAAATAACTGAGCACATGTGGTGTTATGGGTTGAGTCTGAAATGTCCCCCACAGACTCATGTATTGGGGGCTTGGTTGACAGTTAATGGACTTTGGGAAGTGATTTGACCTTGGGGGCTCTGACCTAATCAATGGATTTTATCCTGGTAGAAAGCAGGAGGTGGGGCCTGGATGGATGAAGAGGATCACTGAGGCATATCCTGGAGAGATGCTTCCTGTTCCTTACCCCTTCTTCTCTCTTTGCTGCCTGTCTACTGCCAGGAGGTGAAACTATTCCTACTGTCACCAATGTGTCCTCTCACCTGAGGCCCAAAACAACAGAGCCAGCCAACCATGCCTTGATCCCTCTGAAAATAAGTTGATTTCCTGGGGTATTTGTCACAGTGACAGAAAGTCTAACTAACAAAGAGAAACCATGAGGAAGTGTGTCAGTATGAGCGAATAATACAACAAGGTATCCCGACCCACACCTCAGACCACAGGAATTCTCAGACACAGGCTGTAAGTACACACAAATGTGGGTGATTTTTAAAAAATGGAATAAACAACTATCAGGTTGGTCAGTCACTAAACAAAACAAAACAAATAGAAAACAGAACTTCTGGAAGTGAAAAACACAGTTGCTAAAAAGAAAAAAGGAAAAGAAACAAACAAAACCACACAGACACAACCTATGTGCGCAGATTAAAGAGTTCTATATAAAATTATTGTGAAAGGATAGTCCAGAATTCAGCACAGATGACCCGTTTTGGAAAATATGAAAGACTATACAAATGGAAGACGGTTACATCTTCTGCATCTCCACAGAATTCCACGGAAGAAAGAGTGAATAGAGCAGGGAGGGTGCTCTTAGGAATTATGACCAGGACTTCTCAGAGCTGATGAGACGCGCAAATGCTCAGATTGAAACACCTTTGTCAAAGAAGTTTTGTTCATAAGATTCTGATGTTGTAAAAATAAATACTGGAAATGTTGAAATGTGAAGTAGACAGGAACTAATATAAATTTTGCTCAACAATAGACAAAGGTTGGCCAGATGCAATGACTCTTGCCTGTAATCCCAGATACTCAAGAGGTGGCAGGAGGAGGGTTGTGAGCCAAAGCCAGTCTGAGCAAAAAGTTAGTAAGGCTGTGTCAACAAGTAAGCCAGGAGTGGTGGTTCACTTCTGCAATACCAGTTACTCAGAAAGCATAGGTGGGAGGATGGTGGTCCAAGGCTGGCTTTGGGCAAAAATGTAAGACCCTATCTGAAAAAATAACATAAAGTAAAAATAGCTGGAGGTGTGTCAAGGAACAGAGCACCTGTCTAACAAGCATGGGACACTGAGTTCAAAATAACAGTACAGCAGACAAACAGAGAAAGCCCTAGAGAAAACTCAAGACAAGTGACACTGTTTATACACCTAAGTAATGAGCTCTCTTATAATTTCTCTCAAAGACAACCCATGAGAATTTTCTGGTGAAAAAAATACGATCAGTAGGCCTCAGGCTCCCCAGCCAACAAGATTGTAGCCAATTACAGTTACAGGGTATTGTAAATCACTATCCAAGACGATTGACATTTCTATGGTTTAGGATTGTTTTGTAAGATTTCTTTGATGACAAAGATGACAAAGTCATAGGTTCAGAATTAGAATCTGATGACAAATACCATTATAGTGAGTGAACAGAGAGCAGAGTAAAGGGTCTGATGACTGTTTTCATTTCCCCTGTATAATATTGAATTTCTCTGGAAACACGACTCATTTTGGGCAAAGTTTTCATTGGACACTTATGCTAGATTTTCAGTTTCTGCTCTGACATGTTAAGAGCTGGGAAGCTGTCACTCCTGGGCTCACAAGTACAAAGGTGAACTCATTGAAAATTAATACATTTCCTGAGATTCATAAGAAAATTGAGGTCACAGTGCAAGCTGCCACCCTGGAATAAGGAGAGACAGACAATAAAGAGACACCCAGCCAAGGTTGGGTGCCCTGAACTGAAAGCCCATGGAGCCAGTGACTGGTGGCAGCACTTGAATAGCAATTTTGATGGTTTTCTGGAGACTGGCTGAGAATTAGAACTCCTGCAGTCCAAGTCTCTTGTGGGTCTAGGGAAAGCAAAAATAATTATTTTAAGGTGTATAGAGCTCCGTGATAAAGTTCGGCTCTTTAAGTGAAGCTACCTTGCTACATTCTTATCTCACCTGGAAGGAACAACAGCTAGCCAGCCTTAGCATTCCTTTCTCACATAAGGGGAGAGGAAAGAGGTGAGAGAAGCTTCTGAACATCACAGTTCAGGGACTCAGGCTCACTAACAGATTTAATAGCAAAATTTCAGATGCTTCCTATCCCCAACACTTCCCCACTAAATCATCAGTGCTGCAATACAATTAAAAAGAGGTGCAGGACACAGAATATATTTAACAGGGAGTTCTTGGGAAAATGCAATGACCACATGAGAGAACACAGACAATCAGAAGAAATTGAAGCATTTCAACAAGTATTAAGCATGGCCCTCCTCTTAGCAAGATTAACACACACTCTCACACTAAAAGCCTAGTTATCTCAGTGCCTATTACCCAATATGTATTGTGTGGCTTGCAATTAAACACAAGAGGCCACGAATAGCCAAGGCAATACTCAGTCAAAAGAACAATGCTGGAGGTATCACAATACCTGACTTCAAACTATATTACAAAGCAATAACAATAAAAACAGCATGGTACTGGCACAAAAACAGACATGAAGACCAGTGGAACAGAATAGAGGACCCAGATATGAAGCCACACAACTATAACCAACTTGTCTTTGACAAAGGAGCTAAAAATACACGATGGAGAAAATAGCAGCCTCTTCAACAAAAACTGCTGGGAAAACTGGTTAGCAGTCTGCAAAAAACTGAAACTAGATCCATGTATATCACCCTATACCAAGATTAACTCAAAATGGATCAAGGATCTTAATATCAGACCCCAAACTCTTAAGTTGATACAGGAAAGAGTAGGAAATACTCTGGAGTTAGTAGGTATAGGTAAGAACTTTCTCAATGAAACCCCAGCAGCACAGCAACTAAGAGATAGCATAGATAAATGGGACCTCATAAAGCTAAAAAGCTTCTGTTCATCAAAAGAAATGGTCTCTAAACTGAAGAGAACACCCACAGAGTGGGAGAAAATATTTGCCAACTATACATCAGACAAAGGACTGATAACCAGAATATATAGGGAACTTAAAAAACTAAATTCTCCCAAAACTAATGAACCAATAAAGAAATGGGCAAGTGAGCTAAACAGAACTTTCTCAAAAAGAAGAAATTCAAATGGCCAAAAAACACATGAAAAAATGCTCACCATCTCTAGCAATTAAGGAAATGCAAATTCAAACCACACTAAGAAATCACCTCACCCCTGTTAGAATAGCCATCATCAGCAACACCACCAACAACAAATGTTGGCGAGGATGCGGGGAAAAAGGAACCCTCTTACACTGTTGGTGGGAATGTAGACTAGTACAACCACTCTGGAAAAACATTTGGAGGCTACTTAAAAAGCTAGACATTGATCTACCATTTGATCCAGCAATACCACTCTTGGGGATATACCCAAAAGACTGTTACTCCAGAGGCATCTGCACATCCATGTTTATTGCGGCACTATTCACAATAGCTAAGTTATGGAAACAGCCAAGATGCCCCACCACTGACGAATGGATTAAGAAAATGTGGTATTTATACACATGGACTTTTATGCAGCCATGAAGAAGAACAAAATGTTATCATTCGCTGGTAAATGGATGGAATTGGAGAACATCATTCTGAGTGAGGTTAGCCTGGCCCAAAAGACCAAAAATCGTATGTTCTCCCTCATATGTGGACATTAGATCAAGGGCAAACACAACAAGGGGATTGGACTTTGAGCACATGATAAAAGCGAGAGCACACAAGGGAGGGGTGAGGGTAGGTAAGACACCTAAAAAACTAGCTAGCATTTGTTGCCCTTAACGCAGAGAAACTAAAGTAGATACCTTAAAAGCAACTGAGGCCAATAGGAAAAGGGGACCAGGAACTAGAGAAAAGGTGAGATCAAAAAGAATTAACCTAGAAGGTAACACCCACGCACAGGAAATCAATGTGAGTCAGCTCCCTGTATAGCTATCCTTATCTCAACCAGCAAAAACCCTTGTTCCTTCCTTTTATTGCTTATACTCTCTCTTCAACAAAATTAGAGATAAGGGCAAAATAGTTTCTGCCTGGGTATTGAGGTGGTGGGGGGTAGAGGGAGGGGGCGGAGTGGGTGGTAAGGGAGGGGGTGGGGCAGGGGGGAGAAATGACCCAAGCCTTGTACACACATATGAATAATAATAAAAAAAATGAACATGCTAGAAAGCAAAGGAAAAGGTCTGAAGCATTTAAATAAGGATCAGAATTAGATGTAGGTTTGACACAAATCTTGGAACTAGGAGAAAAGGAACTTAAATGGTTAAAATGTTAGAAGCTCTTATAGAAAAAATAGCATGGTAGATCAGACGGGTAGTGTAGAAAGATGGAAACTTTAAGAAAGAGTTGAAGGTAATGTGAGAATTCGAAAGTAATGAGTAGAAAGGATGAATGCCTTTGGTGGGTTTATCAATAGAGTCCACTCCATCAGCGAAAAAGACTCACTGAGCTTCAATAGAAGGGTTCTCAAACTGAAATGCAAAGACAAGAAGAATGAGGGCCAAAGCTACCTAACATCCAAATAAATGAAATCCTGGACATCCACAGCTGTGGGACAATTACTAATGATATAAATGCATGTGAAAAGGGTACAAGAAGGAGAAGGAAGAGCAAACCTATTAATTGCTAGAGGGAGTGAAAAATAGCGGCTGCCATTTTGGAAAATCAGCAACGTTTCTTGGCCGTTTCTTACAAAGATGAGCAGAGTCTTTCTTACTATATATACATCGTATGGTAAATACAATGCGGCAATCTCACTCCTCAGGGGGTTTTTACTCAATGGTTTGAAACCTTACATCCACATGTAAACATGCACATGAATGCTTATAGCCTCTTCATTCATAGTTGACTCAAACTGGAAGCAACCATGATATCTGTATCCACCTATCTTGTGACAAAATAACTCTGGCTAGGCACTTTGTATGTCAAGTCGTGCATTGGGCTCATGACTCTGAAGGTCCAACAGCATGGTCCATGGTCCTGGCAAGGTACCCCTTGGCACTATGTACCAAAGGCATTTTTTCAAATACAGATATAGAACATTTTGTAATTATGTGATTTTCATTTGGAAATATATTGTTTATATTTTCCAGTTAGAATTAAAAATTCATCTTTGATATATTTAAATGCATCCACAACTTGGAGAACATTTTAATATTCTAAAAAAGGTAGTCACACACATATCATAAATATGTGTACACACGATCATATGCTTTCATAATTCATACTTAGTTGTTACATTTTGTGTAAATTTAGTTATTATTTTAAGAAGTGGTGCCATAAACAAATCATGCTGGCACACTTCAGCATTCCTCAAAGGAAAATTAAAAGGAACCATGCGAATAGAGACAGTCGATGTGTTGGAGTGGAGACTGAGGTCCCCACGCTCTGTTACAGATGACCACCTCCTCACACCCTGTCTTCTGCATACAACCAGCGTCCCCCATCCACATGTGCACACATTACCTGGCTCTTAATTTAGGTCATTGGGAATTCTTCTGCCTAAATTCTTGTCCTTTATTCTCCCATAAATACCTTTAGCTATTGTCTTGTACCTAAATTAACTTACATTCCTTTATTGTGGTTCTGTCATATCCAACTATAATTTATTTTTCCCATTATAGAAACTATTTTCACGAGGTATTCACAGCATGACACATACAGGAAAATGCAAAGAAGAAAATGAGGTCCTCAGCTATACTCTTACTTTGTAACACATTCACAGTTTTGATTTTGACATCCCGTCTTTTTTTTTTTTTTTTTTGGCTGTACTGGGGTTTGAACTCAGGGCTTCACACTTGCTAGGCAGGCGCTCTACCACTTAAGCCACTCCACCAGCCCCCACCCCCAACTGTTTTTGAGTGACTTCTCCACAGTGGTTTCGGAGACACCTTGCAACCCCCTCTTCTAGGACTTAAAGCATTTCTCTGGAAGTATCCATTTACTGTCGTGCATTCAGCCTCCCCTGCGGCCCCTAACCTGACGAGGCTGTAAACTCTAAATACAGCAAAGACTCTTTCTGTCTCACCGTTCAGTCTATCCCGAGCAACTAACAAAGCACTGTGCACACAGTAAGGCCAATAAATATTTGTTCCGTGTGTGAGTAATGATGGTAAAAGTGTCCATCCTCCTTTTGCAATTAGTGTAGTACTGAGAGCAGTTCTCTGCGTTCCAGTATTTACTCTCTAAGTATTTTATGTGGTTCACCATCTGCTCATTTCATAAAAATCAGTTTCAAGATTGTTGGGCTCTTTGACTTATGTTTATCACCACTATAAAGCAGGGATCTTAGCAGGGCGATTTCCATCAATTCTCAGCAGCATCCCCTACGTCCTCTTTATGTCTATAAACTGTAACTAAATCTCTGGGAAAGACACAGAGGCAGAGTCTTAATTTAAAGAGTGATGAGCAGGCAGAGCTAATGAGAAAAGTCCTAAAACATTCACTGTGGTTCCTTATGGCTGTTGGTGTATTTTTTCACTTAATGACATCAGAGTACACACTAAGAGACCCTCTTCCTTCTCCCTGGGAAACATGGCCTCTGTTACTCCTGTAACTCTACAGCCCCTCTTCTGGCTATGATTACTACATTCTGTACAGATGCGATGAACAAGGCATAAAGAACGTTTGTATTAGTAAATGTGTCATATCTGCTATTTTTAAATCTACGGGCGATCATGCAAGAGTCATTAAGGCAATCAATATTTGGAACAGGTAGTTATGGTCTAAGACATGAGAAAGAATTTGGTGGAGTTATATCTTCAACTTAATTTTTATAGTTAAATTAAAAAGCAGGGACAGTGTCCCTACTTTTGTTGAAGTGATAAAAAGTGTCCAGTGAAGTTCATCTCATGTAGTATAGATGGAGATAAGAAGAATTACCAATTTAAAATCTTTATTCTTAATATATAATAATGTCTCAAATTAAATTGTCATATGCATGAGTATCAAATATGCAGATGTACATGGCATTCCATCTTTTCTTATATTTTAAAAGCCTTGGAATCTTAATGAATTGCCAGGCAATACTGGATTGCCTATTAGAAACGGACCTTTGTAGAACCCCAGGAAGACTAAATTATTGTCACTGTCTGGGAATGCACAAATAGGCTTAAAAACATGTTTTCTACATTGGAGTGATGTATCTTTCATTTGGGAGTTCTTGGTCTTTTATGTAAATACTTTTTTTCTGACTATATCTGAAATTTCCTTTTAGCATCATCTTCAAAGTAAGGACAGATCAAAGTGTCAGGGTATTAGACCAAAAACAAGCAACGACTTTTTAAAAACTCTTATTTTTGCTGTAGTTCAAAGTGAGTTAATAAACATTATCTTCTCAGCATCGTGATGAGCAGGTGAAATTTAATATTGGCCCTCATAGGTTTACCCTGAAGAGCAGGAGAACTTTGCAAAAACCAGAAAAGCAAAGCTTGTGTGCTTTCGTACAGTGAAGAAGATAGCAAATGCTGGTGCTTATCTCAACTAGCAAAAACCCTTGGTCCTTCCTATTATTGCTTATATTCTCTCTTCAACAAAATTAGAGATAAGGGCAAAATAGTTTCTGCCTGGTAGTGAGGGGTAAGGGGGGGTAAGGGGGGTAAAGGAAGAGTAAGGGAGGGGGCGGGGGGAAGGGGGAGAAATGACCCAAATATTGTATGCACATATGAATAAAATAAAAATTTAAAAAACAAAACAAAACAAACAAGACAAAATAAAACAAAAAGCACCTCAAAAGGAGTGTAGAGAAAACACTCGCAAAGCCTTCGTGCATGTGTCCATGCCAGCCTCGCCCACTGGACTGCACCGGGTGCTTCTGCTGCGTTTTCCCTACTGTGGCATAAACTAACGCACAATGACTTATTTATCTTTGTTTCTTTATCAGCTAGAACAAATATCTGCCTCACACAGCTCTTTAATAAGTCCCTAATAACTGAATTGTAAAAGAAGAGACCCTTCAAGAACAGCATTTTTCAATCACTCTGTCATGGACAACATGGAGCATTGTTTTATGGTTAGTTTTATTATAAGTAAGGCCTAAAGGAAATTGAGAGAATGAACGAACCAAGTAACATCCTCTCTGCTTCTTCTTCTTTTAAACAGCTGCATCTGTTTACTTTGGAACATACAAACAATTCAAACTGACAGTGTCACAGGAAAGGCATGACGCCACTCAACCTTTATTTCTTCTTTTATTTTATCATTTTTACATTCACTCACATGTGCATACATTGTTTGTGCCCCTCTCCCTCCTCCCACTCTTCCCACTTCCCACTTCCAGGCAGAACCTGTTCCACCCTCTTCTCTAATTTTGTTGAAGAGAAGACATAAGCAATAATAAGGAAGACAAAGCATTTTTGTTAGTTGAGATAAAGATAGCTATACAGAGAGATTCCTAGCATTGCTTCCATGCACAAGTGCATTACAACCCACATTGGTTCATCTCTACCTGATCTCTTCACTACTTCCTGGTCACCTTCCCATAGCGGCCTCTGCCAGTTTAAGATTGCAATATTCGCTCCTCTACAGTGAGCACATCAACCACATTCAAGTTTTAGGTTTCCTTCCCTTTCCCTATTCCTCCCATACATGTTCTCCCCTTAGTGTGTGACCCAGGTCCAATAATACTGATGCATTTGTTTTGGGTCTATAATCCCCATATGAGGGAGAACATGTGATTTTTGACCTTCTGGGCCTAACTTCGCTTAAGCTGATGTTCTCCAGTTCATCCATTTACTTGAGGATGACAAAATTTCGTTCTTCTTTGTGGGTGAATAAAATTCCATTGTGTATAAACAGCACATTTTCGTGATCAATTCTTCAGTAGTGGAGCATCTTGGCTGTTTCCATAACTTGGCTATTGTGAATAGTGCCGCAATAAACATGGGTGTGCAGGTGCCTTTGTAATAACCTGAGTCGCATTCCTTGGGCTATATCCCTAGGGGTGGGATTGCTGGATCATTTGATAGATCTATGTTTAGTTTGTTAAGAAGCCTCCATATTGTTTTCCAGAGTGGTTGCACTAGCTTGCATTCCCACCAGCAGTGTATGAGGGTTCCTTCATCCCCACATCCTCGCCAGCATTTGCTGTTGTTGGTATTCTTGATGCTAACTATTCTAACAGGGGTGAGGTGGACTCTTAGTGTGGTTTTGATTTGCATTTCCTTTATTGCTAGAGATGGTGAGCAAAATGTATTAAGGACTTTAATATCAGACTCTAAACCCTGCAGTTAGTACATGAAAGAGCAGGGAATACCCTGGAAACAATAGGAATGGGAAAGGACTTCCTCAGCAGAAATCTAGCAGCCCAGCAACTAAGAGAAAGGGACAAATGGGACTACATAAAATTAAAAAGCTTCTGCACAACAAAAGAAATGGTCTCTAAACTGAAGAGACCACCCACAGAGTGGGTGAAAATCTTTGCTAACTATACATCAGACAAGGGATTGATAACCAGAATATACTGGGAGCTCAAAAAACTAAACTCCCCCCCAAATCAATGAGCCAATAAAGAAATGGGCAACTGAACTAAATAGAGCTTTTTCTAAGGAAGAATTTCAAATGGCCACTCAACCTTTAGTCTGTTAAGAATGCAGTCATGTTGTTGCATGTCTTTATTATTCATTTCTTTTTAGCACTGAATAACATTCTATTATTAGGATGTACCATTCATTCATGCATTCACCTATTGACAGACTTCTTGGTTTCTTCCAATTTTTGGAATTTATGAAAAAACCCTGTCATATAAATCCTTGTCAATATTAGCTTTCAACTCACTTAAGTAAATACCTAGGAGCACAATTGTGAGATATTACTAAATGAGATAAACCATCTATAAAAGTGACGTGCAATTCCAGACATCTGATATTCTAGAAAAAGAAAAACCATGGAGTGAATGAAAAGTTCTGTGATAGTCAGGGGCTGTGGGAGGGAGGCGTGAGTAGGACGAACACAGGGAATTCACATGGTGCTCCCATGGTGAGCACATTTCATTATGTATACATGTGCCGACATCTATAGGATGGAAACACCAAGAGTGAACCCCAATGCCAAGGATGGACTTTAGGGGATAACGATGTTCCTCTGTAAGTTCTTGGCTGTGACCTGTGCACCACTCGCTGTGGGAAGGAGATGGAGAGGCCACGTGCACATGAGGGTACAGAGCTGTGGAAGCTCAACGCCTTCCACTCGATGTTGCTGGGAGACCACAATACTTAGCTAATGAGTCTATTTTTAAAATAAGTCAACGTGACCACGGTCCTGAGAGGAAAGAATGAAAGAATGAATAAATAAATAATAAGCAGAGTGTTATTTATTTTTAAATGTTTCTGTTTAGTGAAGTTCTAAGCAATTTTATAAATACAGAGTTAAAGTATATATGCCAAAATTATGCATTCATGCTTCTCTGAGATGTGATTTTTAATGAAAATTCAATTAGAGAGTTCAGGTACTCACAGCATGAAAATAAAATGACAGAAACTGAGAGAGAGAGAGAGAGAGAGAGAGAGAGAGAGAATGTGAGGAGGTGGTAAGCTAATTTAGCTGGACTTTAGCTTTTATTATAGTATATCTATGTACAGCAAAATATCATGTTCTACACCTAAAATATACAAAATTCTTATTTTAAAATAATTCTAAAAAAGGGAGAAAAGAGGTAGAAACATAAAAAAAATGATAGGGCAGAGAAATAATTGCTCACTCGATGTTGATAAAATATAATCCCTTCTTATGTTCTCCAAATGAAGAGACCTTTGAGATATTTGGATCTGTGGGTAGCACTTAGGGAAAACGTGACTGTGTGTAAGGTCCGTGCTGTGCGATTCTCGGTGACTCTGAGGAAGAGAGAGAATGTGGTATGTGGGGCTGAGCAGAAGACCTTAGAGGCAAAGAGAGATGTACCACGTACCTGCTGTGAGGCATCGCTTGGAAAATTAGCTCTGTTAGTCATTGCGTGATGCTAATGACATCAAGGCTGACACTCCCTGGTGACTGCAGGGCCTCTTAGGTCAGCTCTCCATGGCCTCAGATTACAAGAAAGGCCAGGCCTGACAGGCACAGGTGCTGCGTGACTTGGAGCAGAGTGGCTACAGCAATTCCACACTGACCATTTCTGCACCTTCTCAAGTCACCTGCATCCAGGGGCTCTCCAGCGACATGAGGACAAATCTGGTGTGAATAAACAAAGTTTCATCTCTTCGTCTTCATCTAGTTGCTGTTTCAGGGCTGTTGTAGCAATAGAAATCATTTGGTATCACATGTAAGAAAATTTTTGTATCCTATAATGCAAGAATGTCCTGTCTAAAAATAAAGTTTATAAATAATTTGACAATGAAAATAAGTGTGTATGTATAACAGTGTACTGTGGAGCTGTTAATGTCAGGCAAAAATCAAATGTGGGATATCTTTTTCAATGTTAGAACATTATTGTATAGGACTCTATGTGTGAATAAGGCAAAATTATGGCAATTGAAGGGGAATATAGAAAAATTCCAAAGAGGTTTTCATGCTAGAAGAAAGAAGCAGACTAAAATGTTAAGCACACTGTGAGTGCAGTTTTGAGTGTTTTCACATGGACCCGAGGATTGATCACACACGTGCGCAAACACTGAAACAACAGAAAGGTAAGAACCCACAGGGGAAGGGCAGTGGGCTCCTCAGTGCTGTCACATTGTCCTGGCTCTGCCACCAGCACAGCTGTTGCCATCCTCGGTTTTCCTGGCCACACTGCCTCTCCTTTCCCCTGTGACTTCTCTTCACTTATATCAATGTGACCGTGTGTGGGGCAGGTGACCTGGGACACCGGATGTCCAGCACGTGATATTGGGTGACTTAAACGTTCAGTTGATTAAGATAGCTACACATCTTAATGTGTATATGTATTATAACTCAAATCGGTTTTTCCTTTTACAAAATCTGAGCCCAGGAGGGCAGAGCAGGCCCTGCCGGGTGGGGAGGGTGGTAGCAGTGGGAGGGGAAGGAGTGAGGAAGGGGGGAGGGTGAATATATTGCGAATACTGTGTACACAGGTACGCAAATGGAAAATGAGACCTGCCGAAACTCTTCCGGGAATGGGGGCGGGGAGGAAGGAGAAAGGAGAATGGTGGAGGGGATGGATTCAAGCATGATACATTGTAAGACGTTTTGTAAATGCCACAGTGTATCCCCACCCAGCACAACAATAAACAATTAAAAACCAAAGTCGTTCAGTTGGGGTGCAGTACCCGCTTCAGATTCCTTTCCCTCATTCCATAGCCATGAGAGGAGAAAGGGGCGGTGAGCCACTCAAGCAGTCTGTGCTGTCACGGCAGAAGGAGGAGAGACTTTGAAACAGCATAGTCAGGGGACAGTGGGTGGGGACACAGCAGTGGAATTCAGAAACACCGTGCTGGTGAGTGGCTTCATGAACAGCACACGGGCACTATTTTCTTTCTCTAAGCCTTACGCCCCCTCAGTAAGCTGAGCCATTTAGCAAGAAAGAAAAAAGGGGGGCAGCTTTCTCTCTCCGACCTCATCTGCTCCCAGTGATTACTGTGTCTTGGGACACCCTGACGAAACCTGCTTATCCTGGACAAAATTTTACAAATAATGAGACACTTTGGAAAATGGCCCCTTTGGTCACAAGAGTGTTTGCATGGGACAATACTTATCGCAAGGAGGGACCCGGTCTGAAATGGAGCCCATCCTTTGGGTGCTTTTGCATCTGTGTGACCAGACGGTGTGAGAGCAAGAATGACGGAACGTAACAGGTGTCTGTAAGAGCAGAGAGCACTCATCCCAGGGTGAATTTGGCCAAATGCCTCCCTCACTCGAAGCCATAAATACCCGTGCTGGCCAGACAGGTCAGTGTGTCTCCCTCAGAGCCCCCAACTCCACCTATTGGAGCGAGCCTTTGCTTTCTGTTTGCTCGCCCAATAAAGCTCTGCCAAACATTCTTACCTTTGTGACCTATCCAGAAATGCCTCTTCTGCCATCAAAGACATAGGCCTGGCTCGAATCCCAGAGTTTTATGAGGGTCCCTAACATTAGTGGCATCTTCCCAGACCCTCAGGAGCCCCCAGTGACAGTTTCACTGCCTGCCTCTGCAAGGCGACATTCCCTAACAGAGTGGTGAGCTGCCGACAACGTGGCACAAAAAGACACATGACATTTAAATGAAAATGCTGCTCGTTCAGCTTGTTTTGAGAAACGCTAAGCAGAAGTACTTTCATTTAGCTAGTTCTTCCTCTCACGTGTTTCGAGTTCACAGTCAAATGTTCTCCCTTTCTTCTCAGCCCCCCATACCTGCTCCCCACTCGGGGTCCCATCAATCAGCCTGCAGCTGTGATGGCAGTGACGGCTGACAGCAGGAGAGCAGCACGGGATCAAATGACTGCCGATCAAGCTTGCTGTTCACTGCTCTAAAATTTGGGAAAAATCATTTTCTTTTATGATTGGGATTAATCATAGCGATTTATCTCTGGTATGACGGGGACTTGGGGTGCTGAGGTGAGGGGTGCTCAGAACTTAGATCAGCGTATCTTAGCTTGAGAATGAGCTGGGTTTTTATGTGTGGTGTGTGTGTGTGTACATGTGTGTGGTGTGTACATGTGTGTGGTGTGTACATGAGTTTGCACGTGTATGTGTGCCGTGTGTGCATGTGTGTAGTGTGTGCATGTGTGTGGTGTGTGCATGAGTGTGGGTAGTGTGTACATGCGTGTGTATGTGCGTGCATGTCTGCATGCCTGTGAGTGTGTGCATGTGTGGACGTCCCTCCTCATGTTTGTGAACTCCCTTTTTCCAGGATCTCTTGAGCTCACTGCACTGATTTATTTTTTCCCTTCCACCATGAACGACTTTCTTTTTTGCTGTTTTGCTTATAATTTTTCTTCCATTACTTAACAATTCAAACCTACATCTGCTGCTCGATTATAGCTCTTGCACTCCACTGCACAGCAGATGGGTGTAAAAATGCCCGCACCTTCACTCCTCTCTCAGTTCTCCCCTAACAGTCATTGTCTAATTTCCAAAAATGTACTTGTCTCTGAGCAGCCTGTTGTCACCTGAAAGAGACTGTCAGAACACAGTTCCACACTTCCCTCCACACTGGTTTCCTTGATGTACCTGGTCAGCCCGTTCCACCCATAAACCAAATATCTAAATCTTCTCGACTCATGCTTGTGTTGTCCTGATTCATGTTAAAGTGCCGACTTCCACATTCCTGCTGCTGACGACATCACCGAGACTTCTGTCCTTCTCCTAGATTAGCTAAGAAGTGTGCTTAACAAGTGGGCATATTAATACCAGGAATGGCTGCTGTACGAGCCCGCCCCCAAGACGGTTCCTGCAGAGCCTCACCCCTGAGATGCACGCCTGGTGTAATTTGTCCTGTGTTTATTGGGCTCAGTCTAGGTGATGAAAATAATTCAGTAGAATTGATGGCAACTCACTCTTACGACTGTTGTAAAAATGGTTTCCATTTTGGTCAAGCCTTGTCTCTTGTTCTTTCTAGTTGGTTCCTTTCTGCCACATCATAAGGAGCCCTTTAAAAGTCTACGTGACAAGGCTCTGTGCCCAGGTGAGCCGCTGGCACCTGCAGGATCAGCAGACAGCAGTCACCAGAGACCTGAGTGAAGCCCCCTTGAAGTTCCCCACTACGCATGAGGCAATCAACTTTTGTTTGTTAGCTGGTTGTTTTTTGTTTTTTTCAGGTCTGGGATCAAACCCAGGATCTGTGTATTCTAGGCAAGCACCCTACCACTGAGCTACTCCCCCTTCCTCAGCATTGCTTGTGTAAAGTGAGTTTTGGGGTCACTTGCTGTATATAACATGTAACATGTAACATGTTTGAGTGATTACATTGCTTTGGAGAAGTGAAAAGAACGGATATTGGCCTTGCAGAACTACCAGTCAAGCATTTGTGGGAGGACAAGTCTGTCCCCTGAGTGGGGCAGGGCACAGAGGCTGTGCGAGCACAGCTGACCTCTACACAGGAGGCTCTGTCAGAGAACATAAAGGATTTGAGTCACAAGAGAAGTCTGAGGTTCTCTACGTGGAACCTTTTACCCCTCCACAGCCTTTCGACGAGTGACTGAAAGGGTGTGAACAGAAGAGCTTCACTGAGGACATGTGACAGCTACATGACAGCCATAGTGAGGACCCAGCCAGTAGCTCAAACACTGTGGAGTGAGGGACAGTTCTCCTTTCTCACCTAGGAACCCTGATGGACAAGACTCTGCCTGTCCAGGTGGCAGTGTGGAGGTGCCACCTCTGCTGCATGCGGGTAGTCGGTGTGCCGACGGTTGTCACTCTGAACCAGGTATTCTCCGGTGTTTCACGTTCAAGAACAAAATCGTTGACCTCCAAGAGTCTCATAAAACTAAAAAGCTTCTGTTCATCAAACTGAAGCTCTAAACTGAAGTCTCTAAACTGAAGAGAATACCCACAGAGTGGGAGAAAATATTTGCCAGCTACACATCAGACAAAGGACTGATAATCAGAATATATAGGGAACTTAAAAAACTAAATTCTCCCAAAACTAATGAACCAATAAAGAAATGGGCAAGTGAACTAAACAGAACTTTCTCAAAAGAAGAAATTCAAATGGCCAAAAAACACATGAAAAAATGCTCACCATCTCTAGCAATTAAGGAAATGCAAATTAAAACCACACTAAGATTCCACCTCACCCCTGTTAGAATAGCCATCATTAGAAACACCACCAACAGCAGGTGTTGGCGAGGATGCGGGGAAAAAGGAACCCTCTTACACTGTTGGTGGGAATGTAGACTAGTACAACCACTCTGGAAAAAAATTTGGAGGCTACTTAAAAAGCTGGACATTGATCTACCATTTGATCCAGCAATACCACTCTTGGGGATAGACCCAAAAGACTGTGACACAGGTTACTCCAGAGGCACCTGCACACCCATGTTTATTGCGGCACTATTCACAATAGCTAAGTTATGGAAACAGCCAAGATGCCCCACCACTGATGAATGGATTAAGAAAACGTGGTATCTGTACACAATGGAATTTTATGCAGCCATGAAGAAGAACAAAATGTTATCATTCGCTGGTAAATGGATGGAATTGGAGAACATCATTCTGAGTGAGGTTAGCCTGGCCCAAAAGACCAAAAATCATATGTTCTCCCTCATATGTGGACATTAGATCAAGGGCAAACACAACAATGGGATTGGACTTTGAGCACATGATAAAATCGAGAACACACAAGGGAGGGGTGAGGATAGGTAAGACACCTAAAAAACTAGCTAGCATTTGTTGCCCTTAACGCAGAGAAACTAAAGCAGATACCTTAAAGCAACTGAGGCCAATAGGAAAAGGGGACCAGGAACTAGAGAAAAGGTGAGATCAAAAAGAATTAACCTAGAAGGTAACACCCACGCACAGGAAATCAATGTGAGTCAATGCCCTGTATAGCTATCCTTATCTCAACCAGCAAAAACCCTTGTTCCTTCCTGTTATTGCTTATACTCTCTCTTCAACAAAATTAGAAATAAGGGCAAAATAGTTTCTGCTGGGTATTGAGGGGGGTAGAGGGAGGGGGCGGAGTGGGTGGTAATGGAGGGGGTGGGAGCAGGGGGGAGAAATGACCCAAGCCTTGTATGCACATATGAATAATACAACAATAATAATAAAAAAAAGAGTCTGAGCCAGGCTGCAGACCAAGAGGGAGGAACCAAGAGCTCTTTAGAACCCGACTCAGCTGTCAATCCGGCAGCACACACTGGGCTCATGGCACCTTTAGAGTCAGGAGAAAGAGGGACAATGGTCAGAGGAGATGACATCATGTCTTTGTCATTAGCAGTGACTCGGATGGAGGATTCAGAACTTAGGCCAGTCGACATCTCTGATTTTTCGTCCTGTGGATGCACAGCAGAATCATCAAGAGTTAGACAAAACACAATTTTGCATTTGGCATTTTGAGACAAATGTAAATGTAACAGAAACGTCTCCATTCTGATTTTCCCCTGTGTGACGCTGGCAACCACTGTCAACTGTTTACATTGCATGTATGTCACTCGCCTCATGTATGCACATTAGGCAGTCAAATTCAGAAGTCACTGTGACACTGAAATATTAAAGAGGAATGATTGGACAAGGCGACCTCCTTTTCCATGTTGAAGAGATGGAGAAATAAAGCATGGTTGAAAGCTGATTTTGTTTTTCTTACTGAAAACCTCACCCTTCCTCACTACCACCGCCTGCTGCAGTTGGCTGTGATTTTCTCAGTCTTTGAGACCACAGTTGGTGTAATTAGAGGCTCTAGGTGGTCAGGAGAATGGGGTGAAGTTGTTTTGGTTTTGGGTTGGAAGGATTTATTCCAGTAAAACAGGATGGAGTCTAGACAAGGGGGGAGAGAAAGAGAGAGAGAAACACCGTTCCCCATGCAGGAAATGGAGCAAAGACTCTGAGAAGCTGTCTAGGTAAATTAATTTCAGACTTCAGACCCTTTCCAGCTCTATGTGGGTTGAACTCAATAGAAAATTGATCTTCATGGGAAATTCCCGATTTTCCTGAGTGTCCACCCTTATGACAGGGATTGCCCTTCACCATGTTCAGTGATGATTTTAATGGTGATCTCTGATGGGGGTGACTTGAAGTACTCTCGTCAATAAAAAGAAGGAAAAAGAGAGGAGGCTCAATGGAGAAGGTTCACGGTCACTGCCTGTAGAAGACTTTCTACTGAGCTGTGACCGAGTGAGAGGGTTTCAGTTTTTCCAGTGAGTCCTGTCACCTACATCATCAGAAATTGACTGCCCGGTCCTCCAGCCCTGCCTGGCTCAGCTCGGCCTCTTCACGTAGTAATATTGATCATTGCCGCTGGCGTTACAGGTAGAGGTAATTACGGATTAATCAAAATGATTAACCTCTGCAAGTCTCCAGCCCATGAATCACTCTAGACCATGTCAGTGGTCAGCCCGAGGGGACTCCTGTAGGAGTCTTATTTGAAGTTAAAAATACACAGGTTAAACACTGGACATTGACTAATCTAAAATCTGCCTCACTTTTCACATAAATGGCGCTGGTAACAGTCACAGGTTTCCTTCACTGCATGTAAGACAACTGACAACACAACCTTGCCGCTGCAAATTCAATTCGTTTTTTCTGTTTGCTTTTCCAGCAGTACTGTGGTTTGAACTCAGGGCCTCACAGGTGCAAGGCAAGTGCTCTACCACTTGAGTCTCACACCTCCAGCCCTTTTTGCTTTAGTCATTTTTCAGATAAGGTCTTGTGCTTTTTGCAGGGGGCCAGTCTCGGATCACTATCCTCTTACCTCCACCTCTCAAGTAGCTGGGATTACAGGCGTGAGATGCCACAGTCAGCTGTTATCCTTAGCATAAAAGCATAGGAAACCAAATGTCAAAATTTCTTAAAACTGCCTCTTTGGAGAAATAAATATTCTTCGAATTAGTACAGCTGTTTTTCACGAGTCCAGTAAATGTAATTTCAACTGATATGTTAATGGACTCATATGCAATGCCAGCTATTCTCAAAGTTTGGTCTTCATAAGAAAAATATATTTAAGCAGAACCTGGAACTTCCTTCAAATATAATCTTATGGAATGTATACCAAATCTTTGGAATTGAAAAACTGGGTATAAGCCATTGATATGGTTCTTATCCAGCCCCCAAACTCCTCAACTAAAGTTAAGATAGTGAGACATTGCACTGAACACACTTTCCTGAGTGTGACACGGTGTTCAATGTTGCAGCCTGTCACTTCCCAAGTCTTTACACTAGAGACTCTTCCCCTAACACTTCCAAAGAAAAGGTCACAGTGTTTGCTTTCACTGCCAGTGAATTAAACCCAAATCTTGAATTTTACAATGTCTAAGGTGCCAGTCTTGTATGTGTAGAGTGGTCCTCTCTGGAGAACTGGAAAAACCAGTGCAGATTTGACTTGGTGATGAGTTCTTTGAATTCTTCATTTGTCACTATGAAATATCTGAAGCAAAATGAGACACTTCCTATTTTAGAATCCACCACCCAACTATGACATATGTACGAGTAATGCTGCCAAAAGTTACCTGTTCAAGTCCTGCGAACAACAGTGCAAGGAGGAAGGAACTTCCTAATGTCAAAACTCAAGTTCTGTGGAAACAGCTACTACAGAGGGATTGTCAAGATAGGCGCTCCAGGGTGAGTTTTCTATTTATGCTGAGAAATTCCCATTTTGAAACAAGAAACCTGGGCAATCTATGGCCCACTGGAAACCTGAGAAAATAAAGAATCTGTGAATGCTAGGCTGCCGTTTTTAGAGGTTTCTTGTTTGAGTGTTGTCTAAGAGAACTGTGACAAACGTGTCTTGGTTTCCTCAGTTCTTTTTCAACTCTTTACTCTGTTTTCTGCTTTCCAGTTGCTCTGGAATATCTGACGGTTGTTGCTACAGGTTGAATGTCTGTGCTCCCAAAAAGTAATATCTCGAAGCTTCCTGTGCAATGTGGTAGTAGAAGTGGTGAGACTGGGATTGCTGGTGACAGTTCCTCCCTGTGAAGGAAAGGTGTCGGGATCTAGTCTGCCTTCTGCCACAGGAGGGCCACAGCAGGGCTGTCACTGAGGAACAGGCCCTAGTTAGAGGCCAAATCTTTGGCACCTTGACTGTTGATCACAGCTTCCAGAGCCGTGAGCAAGAAATAGCTATTATTAAGAAATGACATAATCTAAGGAGTTTGTTAAGAGTCACTGGAAAGGACTGAGACATTTTCCCTTTCCCAGCTACCAGATGGTCCCTCTTTTGTTGACTCTCTTTCCCCAGTTTTCTGCTACCCAACAACCTTTGTGAAGAAGTTTGTGCTTGAGTCCATCACAGTTAAAAAATTAAAATTAAATTCTGATATGAGGGAAATTCTCCTTTTCTTTTCCTGGAGAAAAGAAGGTTTTCCTGAAGTGTTGAGTGTGGCTGTTGTGCTGGTTGGTCAGTTCACATAGGAAGATCGCAAATCATTTCTCATTCACTTGTATGCTGTGTCCTTTACTCTGCTTTGGCTTATTTCAATCTTTGGACATTTTGTGTTCAGAGAAGGGTTGTGATTGTTCTCCAGAGCGTCCACAGCGGCAGCTCTGGCCCTTGCTGCCTGCGATCGTTCTGAGCTCTGCTGGTTTTGTCTCCTGGACTCTCCCTCGTTACCCGCACAGCGTGCTTTCCACTCCAGTCTACTTCCAAGATGCCCTGGCCACAAGTATTTTAATAACATTTAAAAGTATGCTTGTCCTTGGGTTAATATTTCTTAGCTTTGTTCTTCATTTCTTTAGAAAAATATGTTCTTTTTCCTTATTCGTTATTGCGAGAGAGGCAGCAGGCCTCTGTTAGTGGACGGTTCTCTGTGGACAACACTCACACTTGTATTTCACTCCTATCTACTTCCCTTAGCAAAGTTCTGTTTTTATATTTGTTTATTTACTTTGTGTTACTGGGGATTAAACTCAGGCTCTTGTGCTTGCTAGGCAAGTGCCGTGCCACTTGAGCCAGGCCCTTAGGCCACCAAGTCTTTAGTTTTGAGGTCATGTTGCCCTGAGTAATTCTCAGACAAATGTGCCTGGTCTAGGAGCTAGATAGGATAAGTTAATTAGGATAGCGACTTTTGTAATTTTGGGTAGGGTGAAAAGAAGAGAACACCAATAATAATAATAATAATAGTAACACAGGTATGGGTTTTAACCATTTGAAGAATTGGTTAATCTGAAAAACTCTTAGGGTCTCAGTTTTCTTTCTCTCTCAGTTGTTGGGGTCATTCCTTCCAAGACCAAGTGGAGTGCACTTGCGTATGTGGTCTTAGGGCCACTGCATTCCCACTGACACATGAGGCTATGGATGGATGTGCGGCGGAGGGATTCATCTGCCAGGGAGCCATTTGCTCCACAGCGAAGGACAGCAACCCGCAGCCAATCTGTGGAACCTGTGGATGGGTACCAGAGAGATGTCCAGAACATGGCACTGCTTGTGTGGGTGGTTTGGGAAAGGTAGGTGAGGTAGGAAAGAAGATAGTAATCCAACCTTTGATATGAGTCTGTTACCTTTGGGGATGACGTCTGTTAACCAAATCTTCATGTCTTTCAAATCTAAAGTTGATGGCTAAGAGAGTTTTTCCTTGAGTTTGGAAATGGGTCGTTGCCTTAGCAGTGAGTATTGTCTGACATTTTTTTCTTTAGTGTTATCTTCATGAAATTAGGAGGAATTAACGATTGGTTCTATGAGAGAAACAGACGTCATTTTATAAGGCTGTATGTTGTTATAAGCATGTCAAAAGACACGGGAGTATGCATGCTAGCCACAGAGTTAATCATTGCTAAAAAGTCTACGATTTATATTTATGGGGGAATTCTTTTTTTTCTGAGCATGGCATTCACAGTAGTAAAGCTTCAAATATTAGAGTGGTCAAATACTTTACAACAGATTGACCTGTGAAAATTGCAAAAATTGGGGTTGGAGTAATATTGGGTATTCTTATTTTGATGTAAATATATTCAAGTATGTATTAATCATACTTTTCCTTCTGTTTTTCTCTTTGCTGTTTACGGGCATGCTAAGATTAACCAAAGATGGGTTGGGGAACATCATAACCTTCCGTCATGTGGGGCTGGCATGGTCCTGGTTGTAGGTAGAAGACTCATGTCGTGTAAAGTGAAACGCGCCATTGTGTTTATTTGGAATTTAACAGGGGTCTAATGCACTTGTGTGTTCTGTATTGAGTTTGTACTATGCCAACTTAGATGAGTTAGAGATTGCTTTCAAACAATTGCCTTTCCTCTGTTGTTCGAGTTAGAGACATGATCACAAGGCAAGTTTGCATGAGGTTTGGGAGGGAGAAATAAAAGATTGTGTATGTTATATTCTGAAGTTGAATATGGGGAGGCATGTGCAGGTGTCCATACATTGAGAAACGACTGACCGTCTAAAGATATCATGTTATTTTTATTTCTCATTAGATATTCATGGCTTCAGTTTCTCTTATCATCATAGCACTCCATTACCCACAACCACAGACGCTCAGTAGCATTCAGTCCGTGACAGCCATGGCTCGGATCCCTAAGATGACAGGGTTAGGGGCCTTCTGCTCCTGGGCTTCTGTCCAGGTGGTATGAGCTGACCTAGAAAAACCTTGGCTGGTGAGTTCAACTCACTCATAAGCCTGTAGACTGGCTCTGATTCATAACTCATTTCCTACTAGAGATAACAGGTCAGCTGAGGTTTCCCTTTTGAGGGCTATGCCGATGGCAAGAGCAAACAAGCCCGAAAAGCTCCAGCTCACTTGAAACCCGCTCTTGCATTTCAGCCGCTGACACCATGTTGACCACCCAATGCAGCCTACAAAGACATCAAGGATCACATCCCTGGGTGTAGAAAGGGTGAGGAAGTGGGCCGCAAATGCGCTCAGTTGCACACCCATTGTATGATGGCAGGGAGACGTGTAAGGAGGTGCACACTGCAAGTCCAGAGAGTATAAACATTCAGAAAATTATCGTTGCAATATTACCCTGTGGAAGTCTTCTCCCAGCACAGAGTCAAAACTGCTGAGTATGGTTGGTGTAGAAATGCATCCAAAGGAAAGCTGCCAACTCACTGATTCCACTGAGGAGTGAAAATAGTCTAAGTTTGCATTCTGTTTTGTTTTCAGAACCAAAATGTATAGATAATGCATGCATAATTGTTTTTTTAGTATGATGAGCGTACACTGCTAGGGGAGCAGTGTTTCTTGGGGAGGTGAAGGTGTTCTGAAGTTACCTATAAGTGATGGTGCAGAATGTACAAAAAGCCACTGACTTTACATGTTAAGAGGATCGATTTTATGGTATGTGAATTAATCTTAATAAAAGTTTTGAAAAATATTTGAATCTTGGATTGTCTTTAATTTATTGTACATACAAACATGAAGTAATATATTAATTTATAAATACTAAAGGAAAACGTTTTAATAGTTATGCTTCTGTGTAGAATTCTTGACTGTTTTCTTAAAAATGATTTTGTTATAGTCCTCAGTTAAATTGAGTTGAAAACCTTAAAAAGGAAAGGAAAGCAGATCATATAGGTTGCAGATATGTTATAGAAAAAAAGTTGTCTGAATTTTTAAAACTTCATGTCAGTATTCCATATTAAATATTTAAATTGTTGATGTGACATTCTCGAGGGGATCTTGTCATATATAAAAATAAAGGATTTTTACAGACTTTTCTTAGCCTATGGTTCCAAGGTACGAGTCTTTCCTCAGTGAGAAATGTACAAACTAAATGTGGCAAATTTAAGGGGGTTTTGCGTATATAATCATTTATATAGATGGTTAGGCTCAGACCTGGCTGACACTTTCATGTACTCTCTTTCTTTTTCTCAGATGTTTGTTTTAGTAAAAATACAGGTCCGGAATACAGATGAAATTGTGGTCGCATCTTGACAATGTCATATGATTTGTGCAAAGAAAAGCATTATTGACTGAGTCTAGACTGGAGCATGGCAGTGTATACTTACACATCTCACGTAACTGAGTGTTCTCTCTACGTGAGGGGATAATATGGAAATCCCCAGATCGGTTGACAAAAACTTTCATTACGGTTAAATCGCTCAAGATGACTGGATCCTGGAGACAGAATTAACATTTCTGCTCTGCTAATCCCTGTGATTTTTGTTGTTTATGATAATGTAAGGTTTTTAAAGACAACATTTTCTGCGATGAAAATCTGTGCCATTTTAAATGGTTTTTGCTGGATTATATCTAATCTACCTTCACATTCTCTCTCGAAATTAATACAAACCTGAATAGAGTTTGGGAAAAGAAAGGGGCAGAGGTGCTGTGAAAAGTCTATTTCTGTCACAGACAGAGGTGCTGAAAGCATCAGTGACGTTTGCCAGGCTTTGGGACAGGGCCTGAGTTGATGACCTGCTCCAGAGAGGAGACTTCCGTTTATTAGAACAACCGCCTTAACCTCCTTCTACATTGCTTTGATGCACTGAATTTCATACCTTCTATAAGACCTCGCAATAGGCCAGATGTGGATCAAGTGGTCAATACATATTCATTGATTTAATTTAGAATGTCTAAGACTGGTTATAAAATGCAGGGATGTCCTCAAGTTTGTAGCATCTCACGCTCACATACAAACAGGTAAACAAGAATCACCAGGCATACGAAGAAAACCTCTAACATGAAAGAAGTCTTCACAAAGAAAGAAAGAAGGAAATAAATAGAAATTGAGAATACCTGGTAAACAGAGATCTTGGAGAAGAATATTTGTGTATAAAGACATAATTGGTGAAAATTTCCAAAAACCTAAAAGAACAAGACTAGGAGATGCATTATAGATGAGAAAATATATCAGCATTACAGTATCTGTCCAAGAATACTGGAATCTAATAACAGGAATCCCAAAAGAATACAACAAAAAGAGAATTGAAGCAAAATTATATTTTATAACTATACGCTTTTCCCATAACTGAATGATACATTCCAAAAGAACCCAAATAGCTCTCTAAGAACATTTTGAAAATCACCTATACAAAAATCAGTCATCTTAAGATTTCACAACAGTGGATATAAAACAAGGACCTTAAATTCTTAGACAGAGAGAAAAGAAAACATGTTACCTACAAAGGATCCTGGTATAGAATGTCCTCAAGCTGCTCACTGGAAGCTAGAGGCATATAAGTGACGTCTTAAATTCAGGAATATATCCAGCCAGACTTCTAGTCATTTTGAAGGTCACAGAAAACATCTTCAGACACTCACCCTCTTGATGCACACACAGAGTAGCTTCCTCAGGAAGAACTAAAAAGTACAGGAACGACACACCCAGAAACAAGAAAATGAAAGAATGTACACTTGGAAAGATGGATTTCCCACAGAAAAGGAGTGAAAGGAACTTTCCAGTTCATGATCAAGGTAAAAGGCCCAGGAAAACCACAGAGCATTGAATCTAGGGGGCAAATGGCCCCTACTGGGCTAGAGCACAGAGGACTTCAGGAGGGACATCTGTGTGAAAAGTTGGACTGCTGCATGTGAATGTGTTTAGATTCATCAAGAGGATGTGCAGAGATTGCTTGAGGATGAACTAACCATGGCCACATGGAAAAGAGGCCAAGCTGAACACATAACTCCAGGGAAACAGAACATGAAATACATTAACACACCACATGGACTATCCCATATGGCTTAGCTGTGCATATTTACATTGTCAAAATAACAAAAGTATTGACTGACTTCACTGTTAACTAATTTTGCTGGAAGAAACTGTGTGTGTGTGTGTGTGTGTGTATGAAAGAGAGAGAGAGAGTATACATGGTTTTACGTTTTATGTATATATGTTTTGACAATGTAAGAAAGCCCAGTCCCTCTCCTCTCTGTTCCATTTTGGGAGGTCCAAAATACTCCTGTGATTTAGAAAACACAAAAGTAAATAAGAAAACAGTTAAGAATATTGAGTGTGATCTACAGGAGAGTAGAAAAAGAACTTGTTACTTTGGTACACCATTCATGGAACTACCAAAGTCTTTCAAGAACAGAGAAAGTGAAAGCTAGAGAAAAATCGATAGGTAGAATATTTCTGAAAACCAAAGAAAACCTTACATCGAACATTCTCCAAACAGAAAGCAACTCTGGAAGCAGTTGTTTTTCACTTGTCAATTTTTTGCACCTATAAAAAAGTGTGCCATGTACACCTGAAAATTGGTAAGTAATATATAAACCAAAAGAAAACCACATCCCTTCACACTTACATAAATAGTTTTGATGAAATGGTTGGAATATCTGGCCCGAAATGGATAACGACATGTAGAATATCTTGAAGAAAATGTTGTAAAATAAAGTTCGTTTACCATATGAATGTTTTGTAATTATGAATATACAGTTTAAAACAGAAAACAAATACTGAAATTAATATTTCAAAAACTTTTGCTGAACACTGCATATATCTTTTAAAGTTTTTTTTATATAGAAACAAATGATAGTACAGAATCTTAATGATTACATAGTTAATTATTCTAGAAATGAAAAATTTAATACTTGTATATTTTCTACAGTAAAGCTATTTCATTTTAAATGTTATTTGAAGTTAACCAAGGGAGTTTCTAAGTAGAACAAATATCTTTCCCAAGATAGCAACTACCTGGTAAATAGGTCCAGATGTTTAGGACAACACATTTCCACCTGCATTTCTTTGCTTTATTCCTCCTCGCCACCTCCCACCAAGTTCCCTTCTCTCCTATCTTATTTAGTATAGCAGATGTGGATTAACTAGAGAAATGCAACAGACTTTTAGAAATAGTCTGATTACAATTTTATCTGCATGGTAATAAAAAGTTATCATATCTTTCAAGCTCAGAAGATCATTAGGGGGGTAGAAAAAAATTAAATAAGTTTATAAAAGCTTATAATAGTCACATTAAGATTTATTGGCTTTTCAAAGAATAGTTCATAAGACAGTCATCCAGAACTTTGGGGACAGGGTGGATTCTTTTTTTTAAATTTATGCTCCTGTCTAAATGTAATTGCTGCATTTGAAACCAAGTAGACCTAGAACAATGGGGAGGTGAGTTTCCTGAGTAAGTGACAAAGACAGCACTTGAAAACAAAATGTGTGCCTTGTTAATATGAGCAATGAGTCTTTAGGGACACCTGCCCTGTCCAGATAAAGTGAACTCCAGTAATAAATACCTTGTCTGATCGTTCTTATGCAAACGGTCACCATGGCTCTGTAGGGCCAAGCTCCTATCCGTGCATGCTGCTGGCTCCTGTGCCAAGCACTGAAGGAGAGAAAGAAGATTACGCTATGTGTCCAATTGATTTCGCCTCTCTTGTGGAGTGTGTCGAATAAATTGCATTTTTCCTGAGCCCATTTAGATGGAGTATTATCCTGCTGTGTTCCTTTGGATCCTGTACAGATTTCTGATTGCTGAATTGTAACACTAATCATAATAATTATCTATGTAATAAGTTCACAATATGAATTGTTACAGATGGTCACATTTTCTATCACAGAGCAATCAAGCCTATTTGTACAATCTACTTGCTCCTAGATAAAACAAAAAGCAACATGTAAGTTTCTGTATGTTCATCACACATCATAAGTGGCAATTTAGGTCTAGTACATCAGAGAAATTGAGAGATGATAACAGAGAGTGCTAAAGAACTTTTCAATAAAAGCATATTTGGATTTTGCTATTAGTTTTATAGATATTATCATTATATAGCCAATTAAAAACTAAGGATTTGTCATTTTCCACAGAAAGCAATTTCTTTTTTCTTATCTAAAATCTGAAATTCATTTTGACAATGCAGGGCATGCAAATGAATTAGAAATCAAATGTAAAAACAATGTAGATATGTGAAGCAGACAGGGTTGACACCCTTCACAACATGGTCTTCGGAGCTGGCTGTCACTGGAAGCAGTTTGCTTATCCATCACTGCTACCGTGGCCGTGTGGGGTCTGGTTAATGAGCTAACTCTGGTGACCCTGGACAGGTGCAGTCAGAACAATGGGTTTGCATGGATACTTGGTTTTTGTTTCATTGTTCTTGATTCTGAAACTTGACCCAAATTTTCTTACCAATGATTTCCTCCTACTATGTCAAAATTTCATTGCAGCAAAGGGAAGATTACTCCTTCTCTATTCATTTAACATTTCATCTAAATCAAAGCAGACATTTGCTGTTTGATGGTAAATGCATAAAAAATTACTAGAAGAGTTTAGCACCTTAGCTATTGTCCTGTGCGACCTGTCTGGTATCTATTCATGACCAAATCTCATATGTTAAGATATATTTACGATGTAGGTATATGTGTATCTGCAGCTATGTATGTATACGTAGATAGCTAGATGTCTATGTACATTACATCTGCCTATCTGTTAAGTATATAGGATGTGTACATATGTATCTATGTATATGTATTTTTCTGTTCACATTGATAGTTTGATTGACTGATTGATTGTAGTTCTAGGGATCAAACCCAGGACCTCAAGTTAGGGTCTTGTGCACGCTAGACAAGTGCTCTGCCACCAAGCTACATCCCCAGATTTCATCTGCTCTTTGAATCTCTCTGGATTTATTATGCATTCATTTTAAGTTATCAAAAATTTATCCTGTTTCTAACAAGATAAATTGACATAAACCAGACTAATTACTATTATCTACAGTTCCATTTGAAGTATTAGAAGTACTAATAATTAGAAGTACAACTAGTATAATTATGTAACACTTTTTTAATTCACATACATGACTTAATAAATTCTAACTTAGATGCCAAAAATCCATTTGAATTGCATACAACAGTTAGTTACCTGGGAAGTGAAGAATGCAGACATTTTCAGGAAGTAAAAACATGAAATGGACTTCTTTTTTTAAAGTCTTGCCTGATAAGTTTCCTAAAACAAACACAATTTTAGCTGATTTACTTTTGGTTTATTTCTGGTTTTTAAGCTCCAATTCTAATTTGTTTGTATTTCTTGAAAGTTTGATTTCCTCCTTCTTTTAAGTAATAAAATTTCCCAGCTTTCTAGTTGGCAAACCAAAAAAATGGAAACACTCTTTTGAGACAGTCAGAAGACATTAATTCATTTAAACTTCAACAGAAAGTAACCAAGGTAACGGATGTCAGGTTCCTTTTGATTCCAGGAAGACTGAATGACTTCAAAGTTCCAAATATAAATAAAAATATTCAATGTTACTTTCATTAGAAGTCAAAGGGCACATAGTGTAGTAAATACATATGTAAAATACCTTGAGCTTTCCCAAATATGCGTTTTCTTTCTCTCTCTCTGGCTCCTATAAATGTGCATTTTTCTATGAACATGTGGTCACAGAGAGTTCTGGGGCTAAGTTACACACTTCTTTCAGTGGTTTTAAGAGTGAACAACACAAGTATCATGAGCTCATTCAGTTATGAATTTTGTCATGTACTCTGTATGGAATATTTGCATTTAATCTTCACAATTTCATGTTCACATGCAAGTATCATTCCCATTTTGAGTTAAGACATCTGAGATTTGATATTCTTATTTAATTCTCCCTACCTAGGGCTTACAGATGGGCCAAAGTACTTGTCTTTCTCATTCCAAGGTCAGAGACCTGAAATATCACTGTTTTCAAGAGTCTACAGGGTGCGTACAAAACTGTTTAAATATCTTTTCTTACAGAATATTACTTTCAGCTTCCAGGTGTTGAAACCTAATTTTCACAAGTTAAAATTATTGGCATACAAACAGAGAAAGGACATTTGTTAAAGATTCATTAACTCATTAAGGATTGAACTAGAAAGAGCTCAAAGAGCTTTCAGAGAGCATCTTGGGGAAGTTGGAAAGTAAAGGTACTGGAGAGGTTAAATCTAGAGGTGACTAATGTCTGACAGAGCTGTGGAAGCCATACATGGGAGGCTGTCTTTTCTACTGTGTATTACCTTTACAGACAGTAAGAGGTGATTTCTAAAGTCTGAATCGTTAGTGAATAAAAAACAGTCAAACAGAAGTTCATTCCCAGGTGATGATCTGATCTTGAGTGAGCTTGGCAAACAGTGGTGCTGCACTGTCTGGGCCGATTTGCGTATTTTGAATGTTTCTTTACACAGCTGTCAATCGTACTGGTTAGCACCTTGCTTGTGGTTCTCATGTCATCCATACACAAGGTTGCATTATCATTCAGTCTTTCCATTTGTCCTGCAACAGGGGCTTAGGAACTGCTTTTGGTCACAAGCATGACTCCTTGGTTGGGCCCCAAGTTAAGTGGAAGCAGTATAGAAAGCTTGGCCTCCCTGCCTGCATCTGCATCAATAGGTCTTCGCTTTGAGCAGTCACCAAGGAAACCCAGAAACATAGGATCAATGGACGAACATCTTGTGACAAGAGTCAAAGCAAATTCCCCTCCATCAACGACTTTCTTATGGTGACCAGGCCCCACCCACTGCATCGGTTCTTCCTCTGTTTAAACCTAAACCTCATGTCTGTACCCTGGTGGCTGGAGTGCTTGCTGTGCCTCTCCCTAAGTTTTGCCCACAAGAAACCAGTCTTCTCTCCACCCTTCGCCACTTCTCACCTCTTTGCTTGTATGGGGTGAGTGGCCAGACCTGATATATGGAACCCCAGAGTTAACTCTCTGGTCTAGAATAAATAGTTACAACTTCTCCTCACTATCTATATCCTGAAATTTCCCTGCAAAACAAGAATATGAGGGTTTTGCATAACTCTTTAGTACTCTGAGTGCCCTCTTGAATTGAGTCATATTTTATAGAAAAATCAGGAAAGTCTACTTACATTATTACTTTGCATATTTATTACTTTTCATGCAGGATACTCTTCAAGATAGGAGCCCTTTTGCTTCTAGTCTTCCTACTTCTTTGTTTATATTTTCATCTTAGGTCTGTGTTATTTCATTCTCTGAGAAATTTCCTTGATGTTATCTTCTAGTTCACTAAAACTTTCCTCATCTGTATCCATGCAAATAATCCTACTTTTTCTTATTCAACCATCATTCGCATATATAATACATTCTGTTCATTTCCTCTGTGTTTTCTTATCTTTGTCTCATCACCTCTTCCCTTTGCTCTTTTAACTCTTTTACCAGTCTAATTTTAAATGTTGATAAACAGTACTAATACTTCTGCTCTGCCAGAATCCCTAGCTGTGTTTTCAGGAATCTTGTCATTTGTACCCACAAGTCATTCTCTCTTAGCAACGTTGGCAACTCTGTTATTAAAGAAAAAGACACCATGTCAATTCTAAGGTGCTAAAGGAATTTTAGAGGGAAATGGGCCAGCCCAGAGCAAAACACAATAGTCACCACTTCATCATTAATGACGCCTGACTCCACCGAATAAATCCTTCGCTAAGTGACTTCCCAAGGAGAATCAGTGTTAGTGCTATCAAACTCTATAATTGACCCCAAACCTCAAACCAGGAGTGTGGGGAGGGGTGGGGGAGAAGTAGCTGTTCAACTTTGTTCCCCACCTCCTCTTATTAACTCCCCATAAGAAGAGTGTGTGGACCACTCTGACTTCACTCCTTGAAGATCTCTGTCTCTGAGGCTCAATGGTCACAGGGGAAGGACAGGATCTCTTCATCCCAAGATAGTTTGGGGGCAGAAACTGAGGCAGAAATCCAGGAGATCCTCTTTTTGCTCTCAGATGTTGACCTCTGCCTAAGGAAAACTACTCCCCACACAGAACTGTTTAAACTTCTGTCACTACAAGTCTTTCTAACCTTACATTTCCAGTGGTTTGATTTGTCTTATATGTTTGACTTTATGACGTTACAGTCTTATAAAAATTGAAATAATGCTACTTAATTCAAGATATGCAAGTTTATGATGTGAAGTAACACAAGGTGAAAACATTTGACGTTCCAGTGCAAGTGTTTCCTTACGAAGACTCTATGAAGTGAAATAATCGTTCTATCGATGGAGATAACTCCATATTCCATGTGTCTTTCTAGTGCATTGCGTGGAGGGAAAGAAGCTAAATGCATCTTGATTTTTTTTTAATAGTGCTATCACTGACTTAACACTGAAAATACTCTATCTTGCAAGGTCAGGAAATGAAGCAAAAATCAAGGCAACACAACCTACTCTCTTACCTCTACTCTTCAATGATTTCTTGGTCAAGCCCAGCTGGGGTTAAGAACAGAATGTTCCACTTGCTTGAATTTCCCGTAAAGAGGGTCTTCAACTCACCCCACTTCATAATGAATATGGAGTGAGCCAGGTTTGACAAAATATGTAGTTTTGTACTCTATGTTACATGCAGTGCATGGCTTTTAAATTTGCAATAATATATAATCTCCATTCATTGATTTCAAGTAAAAACTTGTAAAACAGTAAGTTAATGATATGGTCCCTGAATTGATTTAAAACATATTCAAATTATTCCAAGCACTTTTAGGACAAAACATTTCCTTGTCTTTTGTGAAGATTATAAGAAATTGGGTTATTTGGTTATTATTACATAGAACTCATACCTCAGGTTTTGTGCAATAACTATTTTGCAACCTATTCATATGACTTTAAAAAGTTGATATGTTATTTCTTGCCTCTTTTCAAGTTTTAAAATATGCATGGCATGTAGTTTGATGAAAAAATGATGTAAATATTTGTGAACTTCCTCTTGTGCAAAGGTAATACACAAAAGTTAGACATCAATTTGAAGAGAAACTTCTTAACTTGGAACATGGTAGAAAGACAAGTCACAAACACGACTGTGTGGGAGTGAGTCAGAAGTGGACAGCATGGGCTGTGTGCAGATTACTGCCAACCTCGGGGGACTTGGTTCTGAGCCCTACAAGGTCACCATCACAGTTAGAAGGATGCTGGCATCAGACACTCTAGTTCATTGGAAGTCCTGATGTCAACTTGATGTATTTCCAACAGTACAAGATGGTTTTCTTATATCAATGCTGAAAGAGGCAAAAAAAAAAACCTTCCAGAGAGAAAAGATGGGAGTTGGAATGGAAATGCTGTCTACAGAAGTGCGTTAGCTGCCATTGTACATTTGTGTTTTGGGCTATAATGCATGTCCTTAACACAAATCTCATTTTTCACAGAATTCAGTAGCAACTGCTGTTATATAGTGATTGGTATTATGAAATGTGCTGTGAGATAAATGCCGTTATTATGAAAATCCTATTAGCAAGTCCCTCTGTACTGTACATACAGGGAAGATTTATTAACGTAGCCTCTGTATTCACTTTCCTGAAAACAGTTTACCAGCTATGAAATACTATACAATAATGCCATTAATAAATGTATCTAATTGCAGTATATAAAAGTGAAACATTGCAGAGCTTGCAACGCCTTCTGTGAGTGGTGAGATTATTCCAAGAAGATGCAGTGGGCATGGATACCCTGTGCCGCCCGTGTTTCTGCAGCCTTGTCAAGTGATAGATCATTTAAGTGCATGGCCAGACAGTTAGGCTAATGAGAAAATGCTGGTTCTTCTATAAAAAGCTGTCAGTAGATGGCAATGTGACTGTTTTATAAGGCATTTTTATTCCATATGGAACTAAAAACTTGAGATCATTCACATTTGCTACCTAAATTACTGTGATTTCCCCCCAAAAAGAGCTCCAAGAGCCCTTTTAAACTATTCTTTAAATAATTGATAGTTACAAATGAAAAGCCAAGCTTAGAATTTCCAAAGTGATCAGAGTTGTTTTAATTTTCCAGTGGTAAGGGTTGAGCAAAAATAATGTTACAAACTAAACCATCAATGGCCGGGGACTGCAGAGTCTCCATTTCAAGCCAAGGCACTTTGAGCAAATCCATATTAAATCCTCATGGAGGCTTTCAGCCAGCTGTGGCCCCTGTGCACTGATTACTACACACCCAAAGGACGGGTTGAAATCATTGTGGTGTGTATTCTTTTCTTTCATCTTTTCAACATTCTCCTTTATCCAAAGAACCACTTCTGTTATTTTAGTGACATTTGATATAAATACACCACCACTCTGTAGCATGTATAATTGCAGAGAACACTGAATATCCCTCAAAGCATACAGCAAGCGAGGTAGTTGCCATACACTCAAAGAGGCCATGGCTTCTGAACGTACTGCAGGTTTTTAAAACCAAAAGTAACAATGGATCCTGAAGAAAAATTCTGACACTTGAGTTTGGCTAAGAGAGGTGACTTGGGAAAAGTCTACAAAAGATAAAACATGGTGAAATTCTTGAACAATTCTAGCAGGATATATAAAGGTTCAGAGTTGTTTAATCTCATTGAATTTTAATCTTGTGACTTCATTTTAGGGTGCATGATATATTTTTAGGAATGAGATTCCATTTAGGGCAGTCAGGTGAATTGGTGAAAAATTGATCAGTTCAGTTAAGCAATGAGATCTACTCATAATCTCACCTATGGAAAGCCAATTTAATAATCAAGGTTGCCATTTATCTGTAAGTTGAATACAGATAACTTATGAACATATACTTAATATATATATTAATGTGCTTAATATCTGTTTCTTCAGCTTTGATTAGCAATTGAAGGTCTTTGCTCACTCTGATTAGTAAGGCAAACAAAAATGGCACGACAAAATGTGATTTCTACTGGAGTTCTATTCATGCCAGGATCCCTGAGACTTAATTTGAGTCAATCCAAGATGAGCTCAAGCCACAAAGTTCAGATCTGAGAAACTGGTAATTAGAAATGTTGGACCCTTTCTTTTCCTAATTCCCTAGAAGAAGTATTCTTGAATATAGTAATGGAAAAAAAATGCCTAAATCACAAGGATCCTTCCATTATATTTAAATCTCTAATATTTAAAATAAATTTGGCACTGTTTAAAAGCAAAGAAAGCATCTCTTGTAGAAATACATAATTTCACATTTACATGTATCAATGATTAAAGGAAATGATAAGCTCAGTTTGAAATTTTTATTTTGAAAATTAAAAGTCAGTACTTCTCTCTTAATGATTTATTTTATATAAATCTTAGTAGTTTGTATTGCAGGACAAATACAAATTAAAAGCAAGAGGCTTACTTTTCACCATTGAAAATGGGGAAGAGAGTTTTTTCTCCCTTTTGTTTTCTCAGCGTATTTTATGGAATTACAAGTATCTGCTATCCCCTTGAAATGTATGTAAAAACTTTTGAAAACAACATAGACCATGTCAGCTTTTTGTCCACTTGGGAATAAATTTTCTTTCAAGAACCTAGGAGCCGACACTTCAAAATGCAAAAATCCAGGGAAATTGGGAAACTGAAGTCTTTCTACCAGTTTCTATGGAACCAGCCTCCATGGTGGTCAGCCTAATCGCAGGTGCAAAGCAACTTTCTGTTTGGAGAAGGTAAGCTCGTGTTTCCTTGTGCTCGTTAAAGCTGTTTAGCTAACAGGGATGGTCAGATAGCCGTTCCAATTGCTGGGTACAGGTAAGACAGTTTGTGTCAGAAATGGTGTTGTCAAGTCCTCTTGCTCAAGGTCTGTTTGTTGTGTATCTTGAAAACATGAAGACAATGCACCGGTTCTTCTCAGCCATATGAAAGAAGAAATTTCTTTTTGTGTTTGTCTGGGATGCTTATTACATTGTGGTGAAATGTTTATTCAATAATAAAAATGTTTTCTTTCCTACTACTCTTGTGTAGAGGTTTGTGGGTTGAGATAAAATTTTGTTTCCAGTTTTATTTCCCCAAGACTATAGACCTTTGATTTGGTTTTCTTGTCTTGGATAGTCTTCCTATCAACTGAATTCAACTAGAACCATTGCCATGTGCCAGGACCATCAGATTCTGATGCTACCGTATCAATTCCTGTTGAGGATAGTTGCAATTTGTCTTTTTGCTCTTTCATTCCTTATTAAAGATAATTATACTCTTTACAGAAGGCTACATTTTTTTTTGCAAATAAAGCAATCAGGCAAGATAGAAGGATGCAAGCTATTAGAAAATGATAGTACTTTGCAAATAAGAAAACAAGTTACTTAGATGAAATTCTATTAAAAATTCCTTGAAGTTGTATATGAAATGGTCTAGTCAATTAAAATAGATTTATTTGTCAATATTTGTGATGAAAATGGTGTTAAAAGAAATGCAAAACTAAAGAAATGTACAGCTAATAAATACTAATTAGAATCCCATCATTCCACTTGTAAGGAAATTGCTCTCTGCCATTAAAAGAATTTAGGCATATTTGTATTAAAATATAATTTCCTCTTGACAGAAAGCATAAGACAGACTTTTGGACTATGGTTATTTGTAGTTATGGAAATACTTTAGATCTCTATATTTTAAAGTATTTTTCCTTCAAAAACCCTGGAAGTTGTTCTTCTAGTAAGCAATACTTTCATTACACATTGCTCCATCTGCCACCAACACAGGCATATGAAAGTGAGAAGACCTGTTCTGTGAAGTGATACTTTAATAATTATTTTTAAATCCAGTATCTAGATGGAAGGTTATAATCTTCAGTTTTGTAAGATTTTCTTAAGGAACAGTTTAAGCAAGAAAATGTACATTTCTTTATAAATGGCAATATTTCCACCTGACTTTTTCTCGCTATATTACATGTAAAGTAGCCATGAAACATCCATCATACCCGCTGAGTGTCACCATTCTTCAGAGAGGCAAACAAGGTCCATTGAACCATCTTTAATTTTTACACAGTTTAGCAAACATTTTTAAAGCATTTTTAAAGTTGGCTTTTCAAGAAGAGGGAGTTAAAAATAGTTTCTACAGTCTGGGTTTTCTTAATATCTGAACTCCATACTCTCTAGGCCTCCTCAAGGATTAGTTGTTCAAGGCTAGACTGAACGTCATTCAGAAGACAATTTTCTTTGGGCTGGCAATAGCTGGCAATAATATCACAGACTGGCCCCAGACCCCAAAGTCATAAGGTATTATCCTGTTTGCAGGAAAAATGTTACCTTATAAAAAATTTTGAAGCTAAAGGAGGTGACAATGTGAATCAAAATCTTTTACCTGCCTTGAGAGGTAATACACAGCAAATTTTCTATACACTTATTTCTTCTGGAAAATTCCATGATGAATCAATTGTGACACTTACTGCTTTCAGGAGATGGGCGATAGACCCTGAGTCTATTCTTGTGAACACCAAGCATGTTTTCTGCATGCAATCAAACATCATTGATGCTCGTAGTATTCTATTTTGCGAGTCAGCACTGGAATGCTAAATACTGTGTCAGACTGTGCCATCATAAATAAAAGCTTCTTGACATCTCAAAATGTTTACTCTGGTTTAATTAACCAGATTTTTACTTTTTAGTGTTTTATAATTATTAATGTTCATCGACAGAGTTGAGGATTGAGCCCAGGGCTTCCTGTTTGCTAGGCTAGCACTCTACAGCTGGAACCATGCCCCAGCTCCCCCACCGCCCCCACCATGACTGAGGTTTTTAGATGCAGATTTCACGTCATGCTGAGGAATGAGTAACTGAAGGGTGAACTGAATCAAAGTCCCACAGAGCTGGGAGGGTCCTAAGAGACAGTCAGTCATCACTACAGTGTCCAGATAAATATTCCCAAGTATATTTTGAATACTAACATCTTTAAAGTGTAGTAACCCTTTTTCTAATGAAACTGATCACATTATAGTATCAATTATGAAGATGTTTTTCCTTTATTTTCTCTTGGATGGAGTGGGGTTTCTTGAAAGCTTTTAAGATAACATCCAAGACAGTTAGTAAATTATAACCCTCAATTTCCAACTAGCCTATTTAAGAAAATGCTTGTGTTTATATGATTTTACTTATTGGTAGTATTTATTTTTAAATGCACATGTATTTTAAAATAATATCTTGATTTTTAATTAATTAATATATATATTGTATTTGTACCAGAGATATTGAAATGTTTTTAACATTTTTTCTGACTTAGAATGTCTTTCTAAAAAGAATTAAATTTGAATTTGCCTCAACAATCAGAAAAAAATCCAATATATATGTATTTATCATGGACTTTTTTATTGTTGTGCTGGGTGTACATTTTGGTATTTACAAAAGAGTTCTTACAATATATCAAATATGTCATACTTGAATTCACCCCCTCTACCATTCTCCTTTATTACCCCATTTCTGGAATAGTTTCAACAGGTCTCATTTTTCCACTTACAAACGTGTGCACAGTATTTGCACCATATTCACCTCCTCCCCCCTCCACTAATGCCACTTCCCTGCCCAAACAGGACCTGTTCTTCCCTCCTGTTCTCCAATTTTGGGGAAAAAATGACATTTTTGTTTGCTTAAATAGCTATACTGGGGTTTCCTTATGACATTTCCATGTATATATGTATTATAATCCAAATTGGGTCATCTCTATTTTTCTCCTTTCTACCTTAGTCCCCTTCTTATGGTGATTTCAACAGGTTCAAAAATTCTATATTCATTCTTGTATAGGAAGTGAATCAATCATACTTACCTTTTTAGCTTCCTTCTTTTATCCTCCATCTCTTGTCTGTGACCTCCTCTTAGCATGACTTGTTTTCAGAAAAATATATTAAATGTACCAACAGTTTTTATGTACATTTTTATATCTTCTAAATTAAGATATTCTTTGATAGCAGGTAATTTTTAACTTAATCATTGCTAAATCTACTTACTTAATAGTCAGTACTTTTAAATGTATGGCCACTACGACTTCTGATATTTAATTATATTCTTACCTTGATTTACACTTATACCAATGATGAAAGTCTTTGTTTATGACATCTTCACCTAGATATTATGTTTTGATCTGTTTGGAAGCCAAGTTAGTTTTTTATATCATCAAGATTCAGTAAGTAGTGAATATTTATTTATAAAGAAATGTTTAGTCAGGATGAATGAGCAGCTATGGAAAATAGAAAGGAAATTAGATTGATTGAATTAAAAGTTGTTAATGCTTTTGTGAGCTGTGAACTCCAAAGAACTGTTGTGATTATTTAGATTCGATGGTGTTTGCTTCTGAGTTTACAATGATTCTTCAGGTCATCCACATCAAAGGCTGTTAAAAAGCTTTTTTAAAAAAAGAAAATTGTTTTTATTTCTTATGTGTTTAAACTGACAATTGGTGTTATTAGCAATGGTTAGGGCACCATTATGCCCAGAGGTCAGGAGCACTTAACCCCATCTGTACTCTTCTCTGATGCTGATTAAGAAAGGTCCTCATGTACAACTCTGTGTTTGTGTTGGCAGAAGTGATTGACAGTGCACTGGGTCGGGGTTGGGGGCGTGGAGCAAGAGCTGCACGGGAACCAGGAGGAGTTGGGTTCTGGATTGGAGCACTCTAAGTAAGAGAGGGGCACAGTGCGTGTTAGGAGAAGTTCTCTATTTCTGTGTCTGAAATGAGCATAGATCTTTAAATATAGGCATACGTGCAAATACCGTAAAATACAGGTAAGCATATCTGAATCAAATGTGATTCCACACCTAAGGTTTATTTGTCACTTTTAAAGTTCATAGTAGATGGATTGTTAGATATTTTTGAAGCTTTCCTTCTGTACTTATAGAATATTTATGTTTGTATAAGAGAATATTTTCTATTCTTTTATTCAACTGTAGCATCAATTTGAGATTAGCTTAAATTTTGCCAAATATTGAGTCTTAATAACTTTGTTGTACATATGTTGAGTCTACAACATTACAGATGAGTAATCCATCATCTGCAATTCTGAAATCCCAAAGAATCAAATCACAAACCCTCTGAGAAACAAATTTTGCAGGAGAATTCACCTGACTTTGTATCGTTAGTTATAGTTTATTTATCCACCTCAGTGCACATACTTGCATATGACTTTGGGAAGTGCTATCCTGCCATGAGTGTAACACAGTACATAATATATACATCAAATTAACCTTACAAATCTTGACAAATTTTGAATTACAAAATAAATCTAGCCCTAAGGGTTTTGGATAAAGAATTGAGACTTGTGTTATTTAAACAAAGATAAGATTTCAAACCTCTCTGTTCAGAAGTTATATATCTAAAATTATTTATGCTCCATCAATTGTTTCAAAGGCATTTAGAAAAACAAAACAAAGCTTTCCCCCTTGTACTCCAGCCTGGTTATAGGTACCACCACCTAGGCTGCATTTTTGAAATTTAATTGCTTGTGGTCTGTTTTCTCTCTCCAGGTCCACATAACTCAGTGAATTTTCTCCGTTTGTCTCCATCCTCTTTACCCCACTTCACTGAGTCCTTGTTGACATCCATTTCCTTAAGACAAGGGTAACTTATTTAACATCTTGGTTATTGCAAGAGTGTAAGAGCTGACTCCAAAGGACCCTGTCCACTGTCTCTTCTATGTCCTCATGTTCTCCAACATCCACCATTACTCCCTCAGAAAGCAACATTCTGGCAATGGACGCCACTTCACAAAATATAGTCACTAAAATCCTACCAAGAGCAAAGCAGATTGTCAGATACTCTGAGATATTCAAAGATAGTAGGACAGTTACTCTTTTTATCAGAAATACTTTTGTATCATTCTGCTAGACATCTACCTTAGCCGACACCCAAATAAATAAATAAATAAGTGAGTACTTTTACATGATGCATGCCTTGTATAATTGCATAAGAGAAAGCTTTGCCATCATGCCTATGATGCAGGGGATATTTACACTCTCTCATCCCCTCTCGTTCCCTTGCCCGAAGCTTACCATAGAACCTCTGTCTGAGGAAATGAAATGACTTTTTAAAAATGTAAACGTTTAAAAAATGACTCTTATTTTTAAAGCTAAAAGGTTATTATCAGATGATCTTTCTATAATGCTTTGATTTTTGATATATCTTGACCTAAAAGATGAACAGAAATAACCTTCTGCTGCAAACAGTGATTATTACTATCATAAAAGTAAGTTCTATCTCAATTATGGGCATTGAAAATTGAGCCAATTACATCACAGTTAGAAAATAATTTAATCTATGCTTTTAAAAATAAAAACAGATAAATAACAAGTAACTGTGAGGGTGTGGACAAAGGGAAACTGTGCTCCATGTCAATGGGAAAGAACATTGGTGAAGTCACCATGAAGAAGACCATGGAGCCACCAATCCATCTTCCAGGTGTTTACCCAGATAACATAAAGATATCTGCACTGCCAGGTTCATTGCTACAGTATATTTAGCAGCCAAGATGAGGGGGCAACCAGTGTCAGGAATGGATCAATAAGTGAGGTATGGAATACAGGAATATTTCTCTGTGTTATGAAAAAAAGATAAACCTGCCACTTATGGCAGCATGGATAAAACTAAGTCAAATAATCCAGAAACAAAGAAAAATACTGTGTGATCTCACTTGTGTGTGGAATATCTTCTTAAAAACTGAGTACATAGAAGCAGAGAGTGAGGTTGGTTGTGGGTTGGGAGTCAGGGAACATGGGAAGGTGTGGACCAAAGGGAAGAAAACTGAAGTTGTAGAGTGAATGAGTCGGGAGATCTGTGTGTACATGAAGGGTGCAGTTAACAGTATTGTATTGTATGCTAGCAATTTGCTGAAAGAATAGATTTGTATGTATTATTACCATTCAAAAGCTAATGATATGAGATGATGGATGTACTAATTTGCTTGAATGTTGTAATCAGTTCTCTATGTGAGTATATATCAAAATAAGTGTGTCCGAACCATAATATATGCTTTAAATTATATATAAAGAAAAAATGTTTTGTTTAATATGTGTTGTTATAATTCTATCCCTGTGAATTTTGTCTTTTAGAAATGCACATGTGTGTACTTGATTTGTGTTATTTCATAGTTTATAGTCCAACAGAAATAGTGAGCCAACATGTCTGCTTCTTCTAGCAGAGAAAATTCCAAGAGGTCTGTGTGGAGAGCAGAGTAGGAGAAGCTTATGAGGACATAAGCACAGTTGTGCTCAAGATTCTGCAGGCTGAGATGTAGCACAGCACCAACTGCAGAAAAAAGCAAGATGGCAAGATGCAGCTCAGCTGCTTTTCCTAAGTTGTTTACGCTCAGAGAAGCAGGAACGTAGTTTCCTCTTATTACAGCGTCACACCCCTCCCTGAGAACTGTTGCTCCACCTCCTTGTTTATCACTAGGTAGAAAAGACTTGCTGAAGGAGGATGTGAGGCTTTTGGATGAAGGGAGGCTTTTTGATGGGGGGTTTTTGGCTGAAGGGAAATTGCTGAAGGGAAATGAATTTCTGAAGAATTGACAGAGGGGAATTGCCAAAGGGAAATTGCTAAAGCGGGATTGATAGAATTTAGTTGGCAGCTTACAAGGGAATAGCCACTATTGATTGTCTGCAAGTCTGAGGGCCAAGACTTTAAGAAAGCTAAAGAGAGAACATGGGACAGTAAAAGTCTGAAGGCAAAGATTCTAAGAGAGATTATGCTAAAGAAAAGCTAAAGAAAACATGGGACAGTGAAAGTCTAAGGAAAGAGAAAGAGACTTTAAAAAATAGAAAAGACTTTTAGAAGCAAGGTTTTAAAGAATTGTAAAGGAGTAAGGCCTTAGAAGCAGAGTAAAGTGAAGAGATTAATACAGATAAGAAGCAATGAGGCTGTTGTGCATCTCCACCTGACCAACACACCTGGACCCAACCTTCTGTATGTCTATCTGTCTAGCTATTGTTTGTCCTTTCTGCATCTCCCATCAGTGCCAGTGAGGCCCAGTTAGGGTCAGTACTAACAGGAGCAAGAGAAAACTTGCTCTGGGTTTGGACTTAAGGGGCTAAGATTGAACAACTTAGAATAAACTGAACAATTTACACTCATGCCTTGGACAGTACCTACTCTACAGATGAAGACCTTCCACAGAATGCAGTGCTAAAGACAGGGGAAAGGGCGAGGAATTAAGACAGCCATGAATAGATGTACTACAAAGATTTATTTTTTTCCTTTTAGTTATTCCTTCCATGCAGAGAGACATGAATGTTTATTTATTTGAACATTATGTTCTTTACCAGTCCATATTTTGTTACTCTTTACCTCAACCATTCTGTAAATCTAACACAGAGCAGTCTTTGGGTTTTCATATTTTGGGGAGTAAACAAGCAATTCAAAGCCTGAGACAATAAGAAAGGTATGAACACAACAGAAAGAGCCACTGTCTATGGGAGGGCCTGCTTATTTCTCTTGTGCTCTGGAAGTTTGCCACGAAGAGGAAACCAGATGCTTGAGTCATGTATTAGGTAGTAATGCTTTCAGACACTAGTGCTCCTCCACCTTGCTTGCACTGTGGAGTCTTTTCCTTGGCTCTGTTTCAAGAGAAACTCTGAGATACATAAAAATTTGAAAGCTGTTTCTGCAAAAAGAAAAGTAAACATCTGACTATAATAAAAGTGTGTGCGTGTGTATGTGTGTGTGTATGTGTATGTGTTTAACTTACTGTGGCAGAAGCAGAAAAAATTGTGGTGTGATCACAATTCAGTAGGGAGAAGTCTGGCCTTTCTTAATAAATGGTGCTGGGGAATGAAAAATGGACATTGGCCCCCACCTCACATCATACACAAATTCAGTTGAAGATAATTCATGGACATTAATGGTAATTCTAAATTAGTAAATTTTCAAGAAGAAAATATGATACAATTTTTTTTATATGGTATCTTTGTCTCTTCTTACACTTTTTGACTTAAAGTCTGTTTTATCTGGTGTGAATGCAGCTGCTGCTCCTTGAGTTTGGTTTGCATTTGCAAGGAAAACCTCTTTCAATCTCTTCACTTTTAGTCCATCTGCTTCTTGAGTGGTAAAATGAGTTTCTTGAAGGCAGTGTACAGTTGGGTGTGTTTTTCTTTTTCTCTGTATCTTTTTAAATTTATTATTATCATTTTTTGCATTATGGGGGCTTGAACTCATGGTCTTCACCTTGAGCCAGTTCGCTAGTGCTGTTTTTGTGAAGGGTTTTTCAAGATTGTGCCTCATGAACTATTTACCCAAACTGTGATCTTCTCGAGCTCTGCCTCCTGAGTTGCTGGGATTACAGGCATGAGCCACCAGTGCCCTGATGTCTATATCTTTTGACTGGGAAATTGAAACGATTCACTGTTATTATTGATAAGCTTTCTCTTGCCATTTCAATTGTTTGCTCATTATTGTTTATATTCTTAGTACCTTTCCTTCTCATTGATTTAGTAGTTTGGTGTTTTTCTGAGGTGATAGGGTTTCTTTTCCCTTTTAAATTTGTGTGTCTGTTTTCTAGTGAGTTTTATTACCTTGTGCATTTCTATGGTGATTGTTATTATCCTTCCCCTTCAAGATAAAGGATACTTTTCAGCATTTTATTATAGTATCAATCTCATGATGATGACATCCCTGTTTCTGCTTTTCTTGGAAAATCTTCATTTCTCCTTTACTTAGGAAGGATATCTTTGAATTCAATTAAAAAACAGGAGTATCTTTGACCCCAAATAATTAAGAAAACGAAGAGGAGATTGACAAAATCAACTGTCTGGGACACAAAGTTAAAACCACAACGAGACAGCACTATGCCTGCCAGAAATTTCAGACCTAACAAGATAGATGGCACCAAGTGGTGTGAAGCTTGTGGAGAAATTGGAACATTCACCCATCTGGCAGAAAAGAAAACTAGGAAAATCACTTTGGAACATTGGCGATAGTTGCTAAACTTAAATGTACATTTAGGTTTTATCCAGCATGTCCATTCATAGTTAGAGGCTCAAGAAAGAAATGCTAGAATTAATTCCAGGTTTATTCACAATAGCTCAAAAATAATTCAAAGGTCTTTCAACACCAGAGTAAATAAATTGTTGTATATTCATGCAAAAGAATGTGATAGCATACTAAAATACTGACTGCCCTGGCATTAACACAACAGGGGTTAATCTCACAGGTGTTATATTGAGTGAACAAAAGCCTGTATGATTTCAGTTACCTGAGGCTGAAGAATAGAAAAATATTTATTAATTATAGACTTTAGAATAGTGGTTATTCCAGAGAACACATAGACTGGATGGAACCCAGGTAACCAAAGGTTTAATGGAAGTATTTCCACATACTGATCTGGAAGGAAATAAAGTGTGTATGTGTTCTTGTTCCTTGTGCTAAAGACTTAGAAGTAGTCACTTAAGATGCTATATTGATGATATATCAAAATAGAAAGGAAAAAAAAGTAATGGAACATCATTAACTAAGCTCACTCCATTTTAGGTGCTAGAACACAATTCAGAAAGGAAATAGTACTTGAATTAAAAGTTCATTAAATAAGTAATCATGGTATACCCTCTAATTGTATTAGGTATTAAGAATGTATAGTGTCTGGCCATAATGATGAGTGACTGTCATCCCAGATAGGCTGAGAGCTGAAAGATTGCAGTTCTGGGCCAGCCTGGGCAAAAATGTTCACGAGACCCCATCTCAATAAAAAAAGCTGAATGTTGCAACATGAACCTATCATCCCAGCTATGGAAGGAAGGGTTGACCTGTGCAAAAAAAATAAGATCTTATCTTCAAAATAATCACAGCAAACAGGTCTAGAGACAGTATAGCACCTGCCTAACAAACAGGAAGTCTTGGGGTTAGTGAACACTCCTCAATACTACCAAGAATAAAAAAAAAATAAAAAGAAAAAAAGAATTACCTGGAAGGCTAGGACACAGTTGTTACCCTGAAGAAATTCAGACTCCCAGGAGTATGGAAGCGAGTTGGTGATTCTAAGGTGCATAGCTATTCTGCTGCATTAGTGAAACACAGATGTGCATGAATCGTTAAAGTAATGAAAAACAGCTCAGTTTTATGAACATTAATTTTCAATTAACAGTATTATAATTCTAAATTAAGTTTCTCTACGTAGTGTGCCAAAAGATATTTTTCCTTTCTTTGACTTTGTCCCTTTGCTTCTCCTTTCTTCTCCTCTCCCTCACTTCCTTTCAGTTGTTCTTTCTTTTTTCTTAAGCATTCCTTGAGCCTCAACTCACAAATGTATATCCTGTAATAGGCTCAGTATATTATCACCAGAAAGAGAAAAATTTAGATGGACCTCTCAACTCCTAAATATCACCCAGCCGCAGACAACAATGATATGCAGAAGGTATTGCAAGCTGATTTTGAAATTAATCAAGCATTCACCTTGAACACCAATGTGAAACTTGTCCTCAGTGAATCAGACTAGAGGAGACAAAAGAAGAGGCACAGTGATTCTTAGTGACTCTATCTTGAGTTGTTTGGTCTCTTTGCCTCAAGAGAACACCCTAATTCTGGGGAACAGCAGTGTTTTTCCTTGAGGTCTAACCCAAAGCTGATGTAATCACTCAAGCCCAGCTTTCCCAGTGCAGGAGGAGTCATGGAGCAGCACAGCTAATGAGTAGCTATCATGATTTTGAAGATGAGAGACTTGTATCCTGAGGTCAGTTTTGCTACTTATTTGACCTTGGTCTTAAGCAAACTGCTTGACTTCCTGGACCTAAAATGTCTTCTTTTATAGAATAAGAAATAATATTTATAGGGCTTCCTATATGTCAACCATTGTTCAATGGATCCTATCCATGTCCATTCACTCATGTAACACAGAATAATGAGATAGGTGTAAAGGACATTGTGAGTATCATCATTTCACAGATGAGAAAACTGAAGTATGGATGATTAAATAATCTTCCTGAGGTTACATAACCTGTACGTGACTTAGATTCTGTGTTTGAAGCTAGTCTGGTGCGGAGACCACACTTTTTAAGAGGACTATGTGACACTGCTTTGCAATAACAATAGCCATGGGAATAACAACAGTATCTACCTGATAAAGTCTTACAAATATGCATTCAAGCAACACATGCAAAGTCTGTAGAACACGGCTAAGAATTCAATGAAGGTTAATGGTTAGCATCATTTTTAAGACATAGTAACAGAATCATTTTCTGATGAGTTTCGAATACAATTTAGTGATGCATGAAAATTACTTAGCACATTAAAAGAATTCCATGTTATTATTATTTATCATTAGGACTACTTAACTAGCTGTAAAGGATAGTCTTTTAACAAAGAAGAGGCTCCTCAGAACATTGGCTCCTCAGTATTACAGAACTGGGTGTACATTCTGGAATCACCGTCCTACTCGTTCACACAACAGAAAATGAAGCAATAAAAACAACACAAGTTTAAACGAAGGATTGAAAGAGGGTGTACAAATGTGAATACGTAAATATGCGAGCATTCGATATTCATTTGTAAATGAGGCGTCTACCCGCCCCCCCAGCACTGTGGCTTCCTTCTATGTCATTACTCTTGAGCACCTGTCAGCCTGGTTTTGAAGTTTATCACCCAGAGGAAGGGAAAGGATAACTTCACACCAGGTATTGTGGGAGCACACATTACGCTCCAGTCAAGTCCAGTTTTTCTATACTCATGTCAGTGCCTTACTTATGATTCCAGTGACCAAGTTTTAAATGAAAGAAAATTTATTTTAACATAAATCTACTGTCTATTACAGGCATTACCTAGGAAGTATAAATCTTTTCACTAAACATTATATAACTTAAAATTTAAATAAAGCATTCCTAAATCTGAGAGGATTCAGTTAACTTTTTTCTGAGATGAGACTTTGATGGTGATCCTGAAATAAAAATAAGATAGGAGAGTCAATCAGAAGTATCTCCTGGAAAATTATTCTTGGTGGTAATCTTCAGTAGTTTTGGAATAGAGAGAGGCTAAATGTGTAGCTATAACAGGTGGATTCTCATTTGAACACTCAGACTCGTCCAAAATCAGAGGAACTCACAACTAACAGAAAGGAAATTCATAATTATGTTGATAATTAAATTTGTATGAGATAAATTCAAAAAAATTTCTAGACCTTATGAAGCAACAAAACATGTATAATTTGTTTTACTTTTCCAACTATACAGCAAACAGAATATAGCAAGAAACATTAATGCTCTTTTGGTTTCTTTTTGTGATACAGATGACTTTACCCAGGGTCTTGCATATGTCAGCAAGAGTTTTAACTCTGAGCCAACAGCTACAGCCTGTATTCACTTTATTTTGTGACAGGGTCTCACTAAATGGTCCAGGCTGGCTTCAAACTTGTGATCATATTGCCTGGGATCACAGGCATGTGCCACCACACCCAGCCATGTCTTCCTTTTTAATCTTCATCCCCTTCTGGCATCCCCTGCCCTGCTGAATTACCACCAACTGCCAAGGCAACTGGACCATTGGTGAGGAAGCGCTTTCCATTCTTCATATCCAAAGTATCTTCAAGACCCTGCTTTGACACAGATACTCACCATTCTACAAATGAATGAATGAGTAACAGGCTGCTCAGAATTTGTTAAGGATATTACATTAAAAACTTGAAAGGTGCTCTGATATTTCTTAACATTCCCCCCAGCAAACTGGAAATAAATAAGCCCATAAGAAAGTATACTTTTTCTCAGTTGAGTAGTTAAGTCAGGTGATGATGTAAACCAATGGATACAATGTCTACATTAGACTCTGGGCCACTTTTCCATTCACTTAGGAGAGTTCTATGACAGCAGCAGATTTTAATGACACTTTGCAACAAACTGGCAATAAAAACACATACTCTAAAGAAAAGAAACATCCAGGGACAGTTGAGTGAAGACACAGATTTTCCCAACAAGCCTAAACACATGCAGCAGCACATGGCAGGAAGGGGACGGTATTTTCCTATTCTGTGTTCCTTTCAGCTTTGTCCTAGAACCATACTTATTAAATGATATGTCTTCAGACAACTCTTTGGAAAGCAAAATCTCATGTATTTTAACAAAACTCAAGTGACAACAATGCACTCTTGTTTTCTGTTGTTTAATTAGAAGGTACAACTGACACAGCTATTTCAAAGCTCTCATTAAACACTAGCAGTGAAATCTTTATTGACAATCACCCAGAAACTATGTGCACAAGACAAGTTCTTTTTAATTATCAAACACATAGAACAGCACACTTCATGTGCAGGAAATCCAAATTATGTAAGCCAATTTATACTTTATGTAAACAAATACAGGAAATGCATTAAAAAATAAATACCATCATCATTCTTGTTAACCAATTTACTTTCGTCACACATAATCTGAAAGACTATATACTCTTTTTTTTTCCTGCCAAATGTTTATTATTATTTGTAGGAAAATGGCTAGAAATGGAGTTCAAAGTTTAATGCCTTTTTTTGACTCTTGTACAAAAATATCATGGAATGACATGGTTTATGTCAAATCAGAGACACTCACTTTATCCATTACATCTGTGAACCAACAACCCAATCTCGAGTGCTTTTCTAAATCATGTATAAAATTTAAGGACCCTAATGTTTCCCTAGTGGCTATTTCAATACCTAGATTTCAGGAATTGTGAGGCGATCCATTTATATGACTAAAGAATTACGAATCAATATTATGAGTCATTATATTATTAAGTCCTAATTATGAATAGTTAGCTTACATTTTTTTGAAAGACTTGCAGAATTCCCTAATATAGTTCAGATTTAGAAAAACAGAAGTGAGCTGGGTGTAGTACTTCACTCCTATAATCTCAGCACTTGGGGGGCTGAGGTTGGAGGATTTGGTGTCCAAGGCCAACCTAGGCTACAGAATGAGACCTTGTCTGATGAAAGAAGAAAAGGAGGAAGAGGACAACAACAAGAGAGACTCTTCTGTAGATGGAGATGGAGCCATGTTTCTTTCTAAGCATTTCCCTTTCTAGACTTGGTGCTGCTAAGTCTCTACTCTCTGTAGCATCACACTGTTTTTAACTAGGCAAGCAGATGAAAGCTGTTGATTTTGATGATTTAGATTGCCTCACATTGGAAGGTATTGCTTATAATCCAATTGGATGCTTTGGGAAATCATTTAAAATTTAAGTTATATCAAAGCTGCATTAAAATACAAGATTTCCCTCTCTCCCTGATATTAAGCTTGCCACATAGAGAGAAAATTTTGATAGAGACCAGCATTAATGTCTGTTTCCTTTTGTAAGAAAGATACGTGTTGCATTTTGGTTTAAGAATTTGGAAAATTTTGAACTGTGGAAAACATGAAACATCTAGCTATGATTTGGAGCTGTACATGTAAGTGTCAAGTCTTGTACACAGAAATGCTTCAAACCATGCATTCTGTTCTTACGAAACTTGGTTTATGTATTCTAGAAATATGGACGGCAGCAACAAATTGTCCAGCTCAGAGAAGAGTTTAGGTTCTTTCTAAAACCCTTACCTAACAAGAGCACCTACTTACAGCATCATATGCAAACAAGCCAAAACACAAAGAAAATCATTATGGAACCTTACAAAATGCACGCAGATACCTCCCACTGAAACACAAGTAACTATCAACAGATGTAATTCATGGTGCTATTTCTTGTCCCAAAATGTTGACCTCAGCAGTGGAATTCAAGGTCAGTGGAGAAATGAAGTCTTAGGTAGCTGCAGTTGCCACAGAGCCAAGGTCCTGGCTGACACTGATGTTACGTAAATCTCGAATTCCTTTCTACGTTGATATTTCCATGATCCTACAAGGGCCTCCCGATCTCTTCCAGAATTAGCACCTAAGGTTAGTGACGAACCGGTGGAGGCAGCATGTCAGGCAGCAACGTGAGTGACCTCACCGCAAGGAATCATCCAGCTTTTATTTATTCTCCAGGCTCAGGAATTGATTTTGAGGTGGATGACTGTATTTGCTCATGGTAGATTCTAAAAGAGATTCCACATCTGAAAGCTTATACTATTATTTGTAACGTGGATTGTTCAAGACAGTGGGGATGGAACTAGACATAGTACCACTTATTACTAGAAAAAATAAAGCTACCCCGGCTGTTGTAGCCTGCGGTTCTGAGGTTTTTAGCCAAGTGCAAGCTTTTGGATCAGTCAGGGCCTCAGTAGGCAACGAATTACTTTGTCATGTTGAGAATTTGAAGAGAGGTCAGTGAAAGTATTTACATCAACGTGGCAAAGTTTGGAAAATCAAAGGGAATTGTACAGTACTGACATTTCCCTGAACCTGAGTAATGAGAGGAGGACTCAGCAGAGAAGGCCTCTCGTCAAGAATGGTGATCTTCACTTGAGGCTGACAGTTGGGCTGTGTAAACTCCTGCCAAAAGAGCCAGGTGCCTGGGTACCGTGATCCTCCCTCCAACTTCCTGCAGGTGTCTCTTCAGGCAGGACACAAGTAGAAGTTGTCATCAGAGATGTTTGTTGATGTACTTTCACTGGCTACAGACCTGAAGGATGGGGAAGAAGAGAGGCACAGGGAGATGCTCACTGTATCTGTATATGGTAATTCACAAGGGTGCAAATTTGACGGCTAAATTATTTTGCTTCTACTTTTTTTTTTACATAATCCCCGATGTACTATGCTGTGGTTTACAGGGAGACTTAGAATATGTGGTCATAGTAATTAGTCCCTTAAACTTTCCGTGTGGTGAAAGGCAATTTTGTCCCCACTTTGCAAACGATCAAACAGCAGAGCAGGGCACAGGTAGCCGGAAAGTAGGAGACCTGGAGCTGGTCGGCTTCTATGTTCAAGTCTGATATTATTTATATTATTTTGTAGTTATCAAAAATACTTGGGTCTATTTATTTGCTTTCCAGAATAAATAGGGAATGATTCTATGTTTTTTGACATTAATTTTTTGCCCTCAACCAATTGCTTATTTAGTATACAAGGTAAACATCTACCCTGGGTGAACTATTTGTCACATATTCGAGTATTAATCAGCTAAGCTGATGACTTCAGACTCAGTTGCAACAGTGATAAGCTAAAAGGCAAATACAGTCTCAAATCCAACAGACACTCCTTCATCTGTTTCATAATACTGGGGTTTTCTCTCTGAATACAGTTTATTATACTCACATCACATTGTTATTTATTATTACGTATCTGAGGGATAGAACTTAATTTTGTCCTTTGGTTTAGGCTTTGCAATGCTTAAGTTATGTAGTATGAGGTAAGGCTGAATCCTTTGTGAGATTGTGCTAAAATCTCAGAGACAGTTTATCATTTAGTAAAAGTTGTTTTGTCATCAAGGCATAAGTGTGCTAACTGTGCAGCCCCAAGGTATGTCATTCATGTCACATTGCAGAGCCCAGTTACACAGATGACAGCCGGCTCTAACTTCAGCTCTGGCATTTAACTATCGAGATGGAGTTTGAGAGTTCGTCTAGAACACAGTCTTCCAGAAAACTTGGGAATGGTGTCACAGCCAGAAAATTGTCTTCTGTCTCAAGGGTTCTTCCATTGTAGATTTCTTTGCTTGAGTAAAAACTATTGAATTCATGTGAAGATGGCAAGGGATCTTTGTGTGCTATTTAAAAGCAAACAAAACACAAGTTAGCCTGAGTCCCTGCAATGAGAATTTGGGTCCAGTAGTAACTAGCTTCTTTGTTCTATGTTAATTAAAATGTATGCTTTCGTTGGTAACAGTAGTGTAAAGGGCAGCTAATCTAGCTTCTATTTTTTCATTAATTTTAGCATTATATTTACATGAAGGAAAAACTACAAGGAACAAAGAAAAGGCTGAGCTTTTCAATTTTATGCAAGTAAATACTTTGTATGCAACTCTGTATTTTGGTAATTTAGGATAAATACATGAGAATTCATATAACAAAACAGGGGTAGGATTACTGCCGAGCAATGGTGACAGTTTGATTGAGATACTAAGTTTTATTGTATTAATTTTAATAAGGGCTAGCAACATTAATAATTTAAAAAATATATTCTATTGTTTATGAAACCACTGAAGCACGTTTAAGTTGCAATGGAATTTCTAGCAGAACACTGGCCAAGAAATCATCCTCTAAACACCTCTTAAAGAAGAAACAGCTCATTGTCTAACACATTTTCAGGTTAAAAACATCTCACGATTTTTTTTACTGATGTGGTTAGTATGTAACATTTGGTTGTATATAACTCAAGAGTATGGAATGCAGCTTGTAGGACTATTTCGAATTATTTCCAGAACCTCTATGGAGAGTGATTGTCGGCGTGCACTCTGTAGAGATCAGGCAGAGTCTGGTCAAGAAGGAGAACAGCTGAGTTGCACCTCCTCCCCAGCTGCAGGTCCTGCAGGCCCTCACTTAGCAGTCCTCACGTGGTGGGTGTACACAGAGAGCCCCCATCCTGAGTCTTGAACTCTGTCTTCACACCACTGTAGGCAAGGCTTACCTAGCCATCCCTAAGGCACGGTTTACCGCTCTCCGCCTCCTCTCCCTCCTGGCTAACCCGCTCTGTTGATCTCTGAGCAGAAGCTTCAAGCCCGGCGCCCCATCTGCCTGGAGCACAGACCCTTGCTGTCCTTAAGACACAGTACAATATGTTTCCTTTCAAAACATTTCTCCCAACATCATGGCTTCATCGATATGTCATTTTCTGATCCACCCTCTTACGCAAGAAGTAATTATCAGGTCATTGTCATTTTTCTGTTCTCTTCCTTAATGTGGTTCCAGGAGGGCTTGGATTCTGTCTCATCTGCCAGCACATGGGGCACTCTTCACACTGCCCCAGCAGCTGTAATTTAGTGTTCGCTGTTCTCTGTGAAGGTCTTTTCTTTTCATAGACCTCTTGTGAACAGAGGTGTAGAAAAATGGTAGGTGATTAGTTTAACCCTCTACATTGGCCGGCAATGAATTTTCCTGAAGATATTTAAGATTCTGAAATATGTGAACTAGCTATAAATCAGTAACATGGCTCTGGTTAAAGGAATAAAAGGAAGGAAAGAAAAATAAAAATTACATATAATTATTTTGAATTTAAGAACACTATAAATTGCACTGTAGTTCTAAGGAAATAGTTGTCTTATTTCTAATTACCATTTGAAATTCTCCAAACTGAAAATATGCACTTAAAATACTCATATAATACCTTGAGTTTACAGATGGAATAATTGCTATTATATTTATTCTTTTTTTCACAGATTTCACACCCTTACCAGAAAAAAAAAAAACAGCTAGGAGCAAGTGCTAAGCCATTTGATTTGTTCAACCCTGAATTTCTTTACTTTAGGATTATAAATCAGACTCTTACTGTCACTTTAATGCAGAAAAGGATATTTTGTGTCTGTAATATATATCAAGATGTGATTTAAGTTGAATCTTGTCAAGGCAACTCCTTTTTAAACTATGAGAAGAGACTTGGCTGCGGCCCAAAACTAATGTGAGTCATATTTTATAATAAAAAGCAATTTGTTAGTAATAGAGGCTTTGTTACTTTTTGCAGTCACCACAAGCACAAATTCCTGTCAGTTTTCACAACTAATTTTTTTTTTGTCAGGTCATAAGCACTTTAAAAAGTCTCTACTTAATATTGCGGAAGACAGAAATTCTAATTTTCCAAAGGAAGCAGTGAAAATAGACATCTTAGCCTGGAGGAATAAGCTATAAAATGCCTGACTCTCAAAGGAAGCCCATTTGAAAGGAAAGCCCATCAGAAGTAGAGCCGTGCGAATATGAAATTGAACAAACCTTTGCATCAAACATAAAGGGGTGTCATATTTCCTGGTCCCCAGATTTTATAAAGGACTCTTTCAACTGATCGAATGTAAGAAGATGACAAGAAGTAATTTACATTGTTCCCATCTACTATTTAATGACCCCTTCAAGAAATGAAAGCTAATTTCACTTGTGTTTGTGTCTACTGCAGGCACTTTGTCACGACTGCGAGTGGCTCTTGCAGGACTGCTTGTGTGCAGTACAGTTAGTGAATATGAAACTAAAGCAAAAGAGAATTGTCTTCCCAGAAAAGCAAGTCAGGCTTGTTTGTGGATTTTCTGAGGAAGGAGGCTCAGAAAGTTAAATGTAAAACTTTCACTTACGGAAGCTTAATTAATAGTCAACTTGTACTCATACATGAGATTTCTAAAACTTTCACTTGTGTACAATGGGTTTTCCAAGAGTCTCCAGATTTCAAGGACATTTAGTAGGCTTTTTAACCTTTAGTTTGAGTTATGTGTCACCATGGTTTCATTGCCAAGCCTGTTGGCAAGGTTTCCTCCTTCCTGAGCTGTTGGAGTGAGGTGAGTCATGCTCTCTGGTGTGTGTCCTTCATGAAACCTCATGAAAGGCTAGGTCCACATGACCTTTTGTATTCATTCTGAAGTGCTCTGGGGTACTTTTATTATGTCACAGATGTCTTTCATTTTATTTTCTCTTTAGACTTTGTGATAATAATGTTCTTAATTTCTAAGACCTAATTTCAAGTGGCAATTACTGTCTTGGACATTGTAATAAAATCTATCATTTACCTTGTTTCCTTTTATGTTTCACAAATTGGGTTGTAAGGCAAGTGAAATATTTTTATATCTACTTTCAAGATGAAAATGCTGAGGTTCACAAAGTTTAAGAAAATAGTAAAGCCAGGATATAAATGTAGGTCTTTGTGTCTCTCTGTGGCTCTCTCTCCCCTCACCATGTTACTTCACACTATTTTGAAGACAAAGTTGCCAGTATTTCTTAGGATCATGGACTTAGTGCACAGAGTGTCACTCAATATTCCTAAAAGCAGAGATAATGAGTCTTAAAGAGAAAAAATTAATTCCTGGGAAAGTGTTTACATGACCCCTGTTATTTTCTCGTTCAAAGAACTGTTCTGAAGAAATACTAATAAACTGAAAAACAACTATTTTGGCCAATAAAACATTTTAATCTGAAACTTCGGGTTAAATTTTCATCTTACCTTGTCATCAGCCTCCCTAGACAATCACATGGAAAATAAAAGTTGTGTTTCAGTCAAGGAATGTTTAACTTAGGATCTGGTGTGTTGTTGAGTAGTCTGGTATTAGGACACAGAATATCATAGTCCTAGACTATTATATTTAGCATTTTGTTTAGGGCATTCCTATTGGAAGTAATTTGCTCATATTACTATATAATTTTAAATGACTTAATGGTTACATTTTATAATTCCTTAGACTTTCAAATCAACTAGTTTTGTTCTTGAAATCCATACTTATTATTAAAAATCATTATTTCTTCAGCAAAGATGTTTCTTTTGTGATCCTACATTTATGCTAAAAAATGGAAAGCTGTGTGAATCCGTTCTTTAGGACTGCAATTAATGTGAAGGAATATCAATCTCCTTAATTCTGTCTTGGCTTAACCTGTCCACTAATATTCCTCCTAATTAATCTCAACCCCATAAATTCAGTTTTCAGAGATAGCTGAGGACTTGTGAGTTTCCATCTCCAATCTAGAGCTTGTTCCAAGTTACAAATCATGTACCCAGTGACTTATCAGCTTGCTCTACTTTGATGTCTACCCCCACACACTCTCAAACCTGCCCCTGCTCATTAAATGAAAAAAAATAATACACGGAGTTGTTGAAGTCAGCTATTTTGGCATTATACTTTACTTCTGTCTTTTTGTCATTCCTTCTTGACTGAATTTTATTGTTTTTGTTGATAAAATGCTTTATGATTTGTTGACCAAGTGTTGGTGATCCAAACCTTCTCCATTCTGTCTATAGTACACTGCATGGACTAGGGACACAGCTCCCTGCCCACTCTTTGCAGCTCAGAGTCAACCATTCTCCAACTCACCGCTCTGCTTTATAGAGTGATGGTTTACAAATGCAAATCAGATCATGTCTACACCCTTCCTAAAAATCCTAAAATGTTTCCTACTACAATTTTTAAAAAGTCCCAAGTGCTTAGTAGAGACCTTATGTCCCTGTAAAGTTTTATCTCTCTTTACCTCTTGAAGTTCACCTCTTACATCCTCATTTGTCTCGTTCATTCGACACACACTGTTTTCATATTCAGAAATGAGTTCTTCCTGGATCTCCCTTCTCACCACTACATCTTCACTTAGGTAAGTTTACGGCTTGCTTCATGTAGTAACTAAGGTCTCACTACATTTGCTCATCTCTCCCGAGGAGATTGGATGCCTCAGTGAATTATCTCTGTGTGTCTCCTTTTATGACAGTCATCAAAATTACAATTATGTGTTTATAGTCTGTTTTTCTTCCTAGAATTTAAATCCCTTTGGATCATTTTATTCCATCTGTTGAATTCTTCATGTCTATCGTAGCACCTAGAACAAAGAACACATGCATGCAAAGGTTATGTGAGTATTTATCGAATAAATAAATACCACTTTTATTCTTGAAAATTTGTCCTTGTACTATTCATATTTGGAACATCAAGCCATCTACTTTGTGGACAAATGTACACTAACACATTTTTATCCAAGTGCCTTACCTTGGTGTAATTATTATTATCCCTTTGAGCCTGATATTTAGTCAGCTATAAATAGTGATTTTTCAATAACTAAGGCCATTCTTAATCAAGAAAAACTTATTTCCTTAGTAGTTAAATTTACACCTTAAAATAATGTACAAAATATTAAAATTTATAAAAATTCATAATTTATAAATTAAAAAAATTATAAAAAAATTCAACAGGATATGCTAATCTAAAACCTAAATATTTCAGAAACTAAATCACAAATTTCCTTCAAAATCTCACGAATTATAATCAGTGCTTATTACACTTATTTTTATGTCAGTATGTCTAAGTAAGATTTGCATCTGGAACAAGAGAGAATGATTACATATGGAAGTTTTAATTGTTTAATTGTTCGGTAGGGGGATGTTGGTTTGGTGTGAATTCAATAAGAATGAACATTTTCTTACTATGGGACTAAGATTTCATGTTTTCTATGATCTGTCAAATACACTCTGAATTCTGATTTATAGTCCATCACCAAGCTACAGCCCAGTGCTAATTCCGAGTCATTGGCGATCCTGGGCTGGAAGGAAGAACAGTCAGCATCTTGAAGGCATTCATTGCAGCATTGCTCACAGCGGCCAGGGAGAGTAGGCAACCTGGGTGTCCTTCAGTGGATGGAGGGATGAAGAAAAGGTGGCGCACACACACAGGCACACATGAAGTAGGAAAAAACTCAGCTGCTTTTGTATCTTTTTCTTAAAAATATTTTGGCTTACTAAATAATACAATTAAAATGCAAATACACCTGGGTTTATGTCTGTGTACCTATACAAATGCATGCATATGTGCATTGTGAAATAGGCTGATATACAGTTTGAACAATGTATTTTGTGTAAAATTAAAGGCTAAAGAAATTCTCAAAATTAAAACAAGAGGAATGTAATCAGAAAGGGGTTATCAATTTTTCAAACTAATTGCATATTTATTTCCCTCTTATATTGTGGAAAAGGCTTGAATATAGAGTACTGTGCTGTAGACTGAAATTGCTACGTCTACGAACCTATGGACAGTTCTCTCTGTGCTCAGTACTGTACAGCCCTAAGGGGGAAATGGGGCTGATGTCTTCCTATATACCAGGACTCAAAATCCAATTTCCTCCTAGACTCTGAATAAAACTATGAAGATACTGAGTGGGTGTCACATGTCTGTGAGCTCAGCACTGGGGAGGCTGAGGCAGGAGGATCACAAGTCCCAGGCCAGCTTGGGCACCTTTGTGAGAATATCTCAAGGAAACAAAGAAGGGATGGGTGGTGGAGTGGCTCAAGTGGTAAAGTGCCTACCTACCACTCAGGGTAGAGGCCCTGAGTTCAAACCTTAGTGCCATCAAAAAAGAGAACAAAGAAAAATGAAAGGTGTGAAGATGCTGTATGTGTTTCAGAGTGGCTTGGGAACATTAACTCTAGTTTTATTTATTTATTTATTTTTATTATTCATATGTGCATACAAGGCTTGGGTCATTTCTCCCCCCTGCCCCCACCCCCTCCCTTACCACCCACTCCGCCCCCTCCCTCTCCCCTCTACCCCTTCAATACCCAGCAGAAACTATTTTGCCCTTATTTCTAATTTTGTTGTAGAGAGAGTATAAGCCATAATAGGAAGGAAGAAGGGTTTTTGCTGGTTGAGATAAGGATAGCTTACTCTAGTTTTAGCTGAAACTGCAGATCCCCAAAAAGCAATCAATAGTAGCAATATATTGACGAGTGTAAGCAGGACTTATTCAATCTTTTTTTCTTTTTATGCTTTTGAAATTTCCCTGCGTTTGCTACATGCTAACTTTGCATAGAGCTGACTTCCTTAACTTCCCCAGTAAAAGTTATAGAATTGAAATGTTTTTATCCCCAGATGTCACAGTGTCCTGGGTTTACTCCCTTCGATGGTGTTATTCATTATTAATATCAAGAATTTGTAGTATCATGAGGTCATGTGTGTATACACATTTTCTAAGAATACATGTTACTTTCAGAGCCTTGCTAATTTAGAGGGACATTTTCAGAGGCCTCATGTCTACCTCTTTAAAAAGCAGAATTTAAATTCTGATTTCATAGAAACTAATGAAAGTACAATGACCTAAATTTGGCTTTCTAAGTCAGCATCATTACCAAAAAGCCTTAATGCCCACAAGATGGGCTGGTGACAATTTGATTGTGCTCAGACTCGACCCAAATTAGGTGCTGTGTTTGAAAACTTTGGCCAAGTGAGATTGACACCGGCCTCTCTGGGAGCAGCAGGGAGAAGAGAAGTCAGTTCAAATTCAGCATTGACAGACTGGCTTTAGCCTTCTGTCTGTCAAGTTCTTTGTCTTGGCTTCTGTCTTCACTGAAATAGTGATGCAAAGGTTATGGCAAGCATGTGAAAGGAGCTGGTGACTCATCTGGAGCGTCACAGAGCAGGTGGTGCATTTGCATTGATTACTGGTCCTCACTTCCATGTGGGAAAGCCAGCTTCTCCAGCTGTGGGAGTGTCACCATCTTGAGAAAAGCAGGATCCCGCACTAATTAATATGCCCTTCTTCCTCCATGCTCACCATTACTTGTCACATTAATATTTTGCTTAAGCCAACTTTCCTTGAAATCTAAGAATGCAAGTTTGCACTTCTTGAAACTCGACTGTATACGTTCCCCCAACACTCAATTTACACATATAGTGAAATAATGGACATTTGTAACAAGCGGAAGTTTTTCATTTATTAAATTTCATCCAAATGGAATTGAAAAGGTAGCACTGAAACCTGATTTTTAATGAAATGAATATAACAGTTAATGTCTTTCACAATGCTAAATTGTGAACCCTTAAAAAAAAAAAACACTCTCTCCGGTTTTGGGGCAGGGTTATTTTTACTTTCAGACTGTGAGCTGTTTTATTTTAATATGTGTGTCACTTTTACTGACTCATATTTCAGTACATACATGTGGAAGTCATCCTTTCAGAGCTTTGGCTGTTTTGTTTTTCCTTCCTCCACAACTTTAACACATGGTATCGTCAGTCAGTGTGATGACAGTGACACAAACTTTGGGGCAAACCTATGACTGCACAAGGGAGGGTTTTCCACTTAGAAGACAGACTGAGATCGTTGAGGGAGAGTGAAGTAATGACTCATTAATCTTCGAAGAAAATACAAGATAGTGAATAGTTTTTCCTCACATTTCCTTCTTAATTCTTGTGGTTATTTTTCTTACTTTTTTTCTTTTTCATTTTTTGTTATTGTTGTACTGGTGGTACATAGTGACATTTACAAAAGTTCTTATAATATATTGTAGTTGAATTCACAATTCACCCCCTCCATCATCCTCCTTTATCCTCCCTCCCCCATTCCTCCCTTTCCCATTTTCATATGTGCGTATATAACATTTTCACCATATTCATCCTCCTACATCCTTTCCTTATTATCCTCCTTCCCCTTCCACTGGTACCAACCCCCCAGATAGGACCTCAAAAGTGTGGGATTGGACGTTGCCCAGTGGTACAGTGCTTGTCTAGAATGTATGCAGCCCAAGGTTCAGTCCTCACTAACCAGAAAGTAAATGAATGCATATCTATTTATATCTATATCTATAATTGTCAGTGCATGTCTGTATTATATTATCTGCTTGGTAAGAGCGTGTACACTGTACCTTCTCATCTTCACTATTCTTTCTTAAATAAATCTGTGTACAATATTTACACACTTTTTATGTCTATATTCCTATATGGATTTTGGTTGTAATTACAAAACAGATTAAGAGAGAAAATAATGCCTCTAAGGCTTACATTTCACTCCAGTTATAGTAAAGCAAAATGTACACACTGTTTCAGAGTATAGCTAGCTATATTTTAATCTACTGCTATTTCTGCACATGAGCGGGGTTATCCTAAGGACGTTATGTGTGCTATTTCTGGCTGTCCTTGTAGTCAGCCCTGGTAGCGATTTTATTAGTCTAGCTTTACATATGAAGAAACTGACGCTTTCAGACAGCTAATAGCTTGTTTAATTTATAAAACAGCTAATTAGTAGGAGGCTAGCATTCCAGTCTTATGAAACAATGGCAGAATTTGCAGGTACATTTGTGACTACTGGGGCCACAAGGCTCGCGCACAAATGCAGACTTTCATCTTCTCTGAAGTCTGTCATAATGTGATGTTCTGGTGACTGCGTCCTTCAGGCCAAGAAACTAGGATCCATTTGAGTTATGTACGCAAATATGCACTAAGATTAACTTCTTGTCTTTGTAAACTTCTTTATTTTGACTGAACATATCTGTGTCTTCTGAAGAAATGGTCTATTTTAAGCTCATGCAACTGATGGTAATGAGGGAATATTATACGAACTTCTAAATCATCATAAGAATAAGAAAGACACCGCTCTGCGCACACGCGCACACACGCGTGCTTGTTTAATGCAGCTGGCCTGGGGCTCTGGGAGAATGGGTTGCTTTAGTTCTTTATTTTTATTTTTGGACTGGGGATTGAACCCAGGGCCTTTTGTTTCTTGGGCACGCTTGGCACACACTCTCAACCCTGGGTACTCAGTTCTGATGTTACGTCTCTTCTCTCATTGTTTTCTAACAAATGAATTTTTTCTTTGAAACCTTCAAGAACAGCTGTAGCTTTGCGTGCTAGAGGTAGCCAAGAAGGGATCCAGATCACATTTTTAATTTTCCAGAAGAACTAATTAAAGACCTCACATAAAATGAGGTTACTCACTCAAAGTTGAGAGTTTTTTCTTGATGTGCTATCATCTGTGGGATCTTTTACAAGGCACCACGGTCCTCCAACTTTCAGTTTCTGATCTATGGCATGAGGGTTTGGTTCTGCACTTTTTGTGATTTCTCACTGTCCCTGTGTTTAAGGCCACTGGTGTCACATACTGGCATATGTCACATTTCTGTCCAGTCCCAGGCTGCATTTGGCATGTGTGCTTGCAGCACTGAGAGAAGCTGCTCCTCTCGTTCTGTCTCTGTGAACGCAGAGCTGTGGGAGAACACCCTCCGGATTTTAAATCTAATCTTTCAACACTTGTGTAGTGGGGAGCCTCAGATCGGTGTCTCTTCTGCAGACAGCAGGTTAACATTTTGTTCACCGTACTTAATGCTGGTATTGAATTGAAATACAATGCAGAGAAGGCAGCTCTTCGCTGTTCCTAAAATGTGGCCTTGCATGGCACGTGGGTTATGCTGCTTTGTCCTGGATACAAAGTCCACTCCTCAAAAAAGTGGACTTTCACTTCTGCCCCTTCTACTTGGTTGTGGGTTGTTTGGAACCCACTGTTTGGTTAATCCAGTGTCAAGTACAATGTCCTGCCAGATAGGATCTAAAATATGTACTGCACATGGCTTCTTGGTCATGTGACTGACATGCTGGAGACCTTGAAAGAGTTTCTTCTGTCCAAATACTCACCAGGTCTGACCCTGCTTAGCTTCCCAGATCAGATGAGATTGGTGTGTTCAGGGCTATTGGCTTGAAGGAGTCTCTGTACCTAATTCTAAGGCTTACTTGAGGTTCTAATGAAGCCATCCACACACGCATGTTGTCATGTGTGCACAAGCACACACTATATCCGTGTGGAAAACTTACCCTATATATGCAAAGTAGCAAGCCCTCAATAAATTTTCTTATGAAAGAGCTTACATAAAAACGAGACTATCTTCTTGGGTGCTCCCTTCCATTACTGAGAAAGATATGAAAAGTTCTAGTAGTGTGTGTTACTTTGCTGTTAACACAAGACAAACTCTCTTCCCTCTGGAATATGAATGGGAAAAGTCTGTTTCGAGGAATTGAATACATTACAAAGAGGCTTCAAGTGGTGGAGTGCCTGCCCATAAAAGAGGGCGTTAACATCAGCTAGGAAGCATATCAGAAGTCAGAGTGACCACTCTGAGGCTACTGTCCTTGTCTCTCACAGATCACTCCTGGTTTTCAATAACACTTGAGTGTTCAAAGTGTCCATTACAAGGTCCACCCATCTCATTTCCAATCCCTTCAACACCGAGGTCCACCTTGCTCAGTGAGCTGGACAATAGGTACGTTTGTGAAAGCATTTGCGATTTAGTGATCATGTGTCTGGGTTTCGTATAAATGTGAGCTGTCCATTGATCTGCCTACTACTGAGTTTGGCCATTTCTGTGAGATCCAGAGTTATTTCTTAGAAACCTGTGCTAAGGTTTTATGACTTTTCTAATGTGTGTATATTGCTATACAGTGTGTAAAATTTTAGTGACCTTCAGCACTACAGACGACTATACCACTAGGAAGACTTTATTACTCCCTTTTAAAATCTGATGTTAACTAAACCCAGTGGGGACTTGCAGAGATTCAGTCAAGCCTTGCTGGTAAGTATGAGAACAAGTCTTAGTGTTTTCTGGTCCCAATTTCTCAGTGTAGTTTGCTTATGTAGTTCCCCTTTCTGAAAAAGCCTCGAATACAAAGTGGGAAGCCTAGCAGGCACTTGGAAGTTCGGGATATTTATAAGACAAAAACAGGATTTGATTTATGACTCGATTGTTTGATAGTTCGTTATTTGAATGTTAAACAATTGCGATTCTATTGTCAGGTTATATACCATGAGGAATCCTGGCCAGATGGCACAGCCAGGAGACAGGGAAGGCCCAAGTAAATTAAGTGTGGAGCTGGAGGCAGGCATGCAATTAGCAGGCATAGCCTTCATCCTCCACCATGGTGCTGATGCCGGTGCTCGCTCCAAATGTTTCACACAGTTGCCAAGAAATATGGAGAGAAATAATATTCATTTGTGCTTGCAGCATTCATTAGTTACCCTGAATTTTCTCTGAATATCAAGTGCATAACCAAGTGAGATAAGATATAAAAGCAACAGGAAATGTAATGCAATTATCCAAGGAATGTCGCCAGTCCTCAGCATAGCAGTAGTGTGGCTGAACCTCAAAATCCTATACCTGAATGTCCAGTAATTTTTATTTGGGACTTTGGGTTGGTCGTGACCTTAAAAGAACCTAATAGAATGCACAGACCATTTTACTTTTTAAAAATCTGATATGCATTTGTACATTAAAATATAGCTCATCTACTACATCCAAATGTCTCCATTGAACCAATCCTTCCTTCATGACATCCCTTGTGTGGGACACCATACTTAATTATTCACACATTTCTTCTTCTTGTGTTTCAACATCCTGTTTTCATCTCTCTGTAATTCTCACCAATTTGCATTTATTTCTTAAGTGACAGCATGCCTCAATTTACTTTTCATTGTTTACTGATTCACTTATTCTGCTGAGTGATGGGGTGTCAGGGAACCAACTACAGGATGGTACCATGATGGAAAGCAAGTCATGAGAACTGACCGAATATTGCAGGGTGTTCCAGATTGTTCAGTTGAGGAGGTCTATGTTCCCCAATCAATATCCTTTGCTTTATAATTGTTCCTGGATTTATACATAATGACAGAATCCAGAGCTGTATGTTGCCATCTGTGCTTATAATTGCAATTTTGATTTTTTATTTGGATTATAAACCTAGCCCAGCTGGGTTTTCTTGTGTGGCTTTACATTCTGTATGCTGGGAATGAAATCTGTTTACCATTACAAGCATATTGTAGTGGAAAAAGTACTTCTGTGTTCTACTCTAGGACAGGTGACCTCATTTGCAAGTTAAAAATAAAGGATTTGAGCTTACTGGTTACAATTCATCATGATTTTCAAGCCAATTCCATTGGCTTCCACATTCTGAAAACCCCAGTCTCTTCTCAACAGGTAGCTCCAGCTCACTGAGATGGCAGCTTTCTTAAAGGTATTGTCATATAGCTTTTCTAAGAATACTCTTCCTCACTTAGCAGCTATTTTCTGGGCAGCTTCTGAGTGCCCAGCTCCTCACTGGCTGCTGAGTGAGTCCATGTGTCCACGTTGCCCTGACCTCCAGTGACAACTCGGTTTAAAGTTGGACTGTAACTAGTGCTATTTCCAAGTGGTCCTGCTCTTCTGGTCTGTCACAATTTCACGCTTCTCCCCCTGGCCTTTGCCTAATGCACAGGGCCAGTTGTGGTCGGTGAGTGGTAAGCACGAGTGTCACCCTAGACGAGTGTCTGTTACCACGAGGACGGCTAGTAACTTTCCTTTCCCTGCCTCTGGCATGTCCAGGTTGGTGCTCTCTCATCAGCCTGGTTCTGAGTGATGACAATGACAACCCAGAGAGGGGTCTACGGTGTGCGTGCAGTGAGCATTTAGGATGAGAAGACGTGACATTTTGCTTTACTAAATCACTGAGATGTGGAGGATTATTGACTCCTACTTCATAGCCTCTGTTGACCTAGCTGACACAGAATAAATGAATTCCAAAGTTTGATTCAAATGTCCCTCAGTATAACTGGAAGGATACATATTATTTATTGTGTAATTTATGAGACGTATCATATATTAAGAATTATACATGTGTACATTTGTTATGTAGAATCATGTATGCAAATGTGTATGAGGTTATAAACGTACTCAATATTTTGTATATCATTGCAAATAATAGCAATATGCTGAGTTTGGTGTAGTCTGTGAAACTTCTCTTTGGGTGATTCCTGGAGAAGGAAGGATTGCAAGCAAATGTGAAAGATATGTTTCTGAAAACAAGCTCTGGCTCAGCAGGTGGTAGCTGAGCCAATGCAATACCGTCTGCCACTTAACGCTGCTAACATATTCCATGGCAAATGTATTTATCAAATTTTTAATTTACGTTGAGGACTATTATAATTTGTTTCTATCTAGTTATCCAATAGTTATGGATATTGGCTCAAGTAATTCATAAATTCAATATGAGAAAAACAAATATTCTTACAATATCAGTCTTCTAACATCATATTTTAAATCAATTATTAGGAAAAAAGACAGCGTATGATGGAGGCATCATGTTATGAAAGGAGCCAAGGTGCAGAAAGACAAACACGTGATATCATTATCTCACACATATGTGCAATCTAACAAGCTTGATCTTGTGGAGTTGACAGCAGAATGGTAGTTTCCAGAGACCAGAAATAGCGGGGGTAGAAAGGAGGGCTAAAGAAGATTGATCAATAGGCACCAAGTGATAGCTAGACAGGAGCAAGAAGTTATGGTTGGCTTTCACACAGTAGCAGACTATAGATAATGATCATGCAGCAAACATTTCAGAAAAGCTTGAAGACAGATTTTGAAAGTTTTCACCATGAAGAGTGAGGGGAGGGTATGCTTACCTGGACTTAAACATTACACAATGAACACTTGTACCAAACATCACAGGATACACCATGAGGTACAATCTTTATGTTTCTATGTCTGCATTTAAAGTTGTTTAATTGTAAAAATAAAACACTCACAAGTACAGTGCATAAGAAATAATTTTGGACAGATTGACTAGACCTTGTAAGCTCAGTTTCTCTCACCATTGACAGGAGGTAGAGAAATGATTTCCTATGTCTTGCTTTTGTTATATCTTTCTCATATTTATAGATAACAAAAATAGACAAGTACTGCAGACACATACTTCTTCAGTCAGGAATGTAAAAAATATGAAACAAAAACATTGAAGGAGGAGCTGGGAGAGCAAAGAGAAGGCGAAGGTCAAGACTCCTGACCTTGCTCAAATTCTCACTGACAATAGACCTGGACTACAAAACCTGCGTCCTCTATATGTTTTAATGTATGAGCTTATTTTCTTTTAATTATTTAGAAAGCAACTGGTTTCAAAAGTGGGTATGAATTCTCCTTGGAATTGTGGAGAAAAAAGGAAGCTAATCCAGCTCTCATGGATGGGAGACTTGTGTGTGTGACAGGGCCAGTTGAGACACAGAATCAGAGGGAGATGTGTGTGTGTGTGCGCGTAAAGAAATTTGCTGTATGGTGTTGACTTTCCAGCCTTCAAGCTGGAAACCCAGGAAAGCCATGAGCAGAATTTGGAACCTGAGAGCCGAAGAGCCAGAGAAGCAAATGCAGTCCAAGTCCAAAGACTGAAAGGCAGCAGTGCTGAGGGAAGAAGCCTGGTACCCTCCTCACCAGCGAGGAACAGAACAGATCCAACTTCCTGGGTTTTGTCTTTTGTTCAGGTCCTCACTGGACTGGATGATGCTCATCAGTTCACTGATCCACCTGGGTCTGGAAACACCCTCCCAGACACACCCATAAATAACACTTAGCTAGATTCCTGGGCACCCCATGGCATAGTCGACTGTAAAATTAACTCTCATACCTGTATAGGTACTATTTCATTTAAGTCTCAAAGTTACCCTAAAAAAATGGATTCTGTTCCTCCCATTGTTTGATATCCACAGCTAATAGAAGACCACAATCTCATGTCATTTCTTTCTGACTATAAAAGCTGTTCTCTTTCCTCTAGGAGTGCACAAATAACAATAATTTGTTATCAACATAGCATGTCTATCACTTTCCTACTGAGAGGTAAATTTGATCCTAAATGTAATCCTTTCAGTTTTATTAAACGTTTAAGAATATTAGAGATTTACCAAAATTTTCTGTCTTTCTGATACATATATTTTATAATGAAAGCATCTGATAGAGCAGTTGACCTAATATCAACAAATCTGAAGTAGGTGATTTAAGGTCACTGATAGACAAGGAGTAATAGACATTGTGGTCCTGTCAGTTGAGCTCTAAGTGACTGTGCGATACTTCTAAACTCCATAAATTCAGACGAGAAACTCATATAAGTTCTCTCTTCTCATGAACCACCCAGCCTTATTTTACATAAAAGCAACAGATTCCTGGGAATTTTAGACATTGATATCCATATCAGTGAGGAGAATAAAAGTGATTTGGCAAAAATCACACGAAGTTGGGGACATCTGAAAGATTCAAGGATCTGCCCTGTCAACTGAAAAGCATCCAACTCATTTTCTTTCTTGCTGTGAATGAGAGCAACTGCAGGGGAAGCTATTCCTCAATCTGTCACTAAATAACTTGTCCCATAATGGTGCAACTGAGGGTTAAGACAGGCTGTCATACTTCAAAATGAAATTAAAATAAAGTAAGATAAAAATACAAATAAAAGAAAAGGGTCCTTTAATGTACTGTGGGATTTGAAGTAGTTGAGTTTTATCCCCAGACAGCTTTAAATCACCCTGGAGAATTCTAATTTATTAATATCATAAATAGAACTGGCTTCTCCGTACCCCAACTTAATCCTACCAGATTTTCCTCACTCATACTGTGCAGCTGTATGTTCGAACAGTAAGTGACAAGTGAGAGAGGCCTCTCCTCTCTTCTGTTCTGGTGTGAGTCATACTGCCAATAAAATAGTGGAACAAATTAAGACAGCAAAACAAAAAAACACTCAACAATGTGAAAATCTAAATAGTTTTTTTCTTTTAAGCATATCTTTTCAGATAATACTCTGTTTTAAAAGAAAGTTGTATGGAAATTTATTTAAAGAATTAAATGGAAAAGCTTTTCATTTTAATGAAACAAAGCTCCCAGAAATGAGATACTCCCATCGTCTTTCACAATGCTTTTGTAATGTCACTAAATCTTCTACACTGCAATGGGATCTTGTGTCATTGACATGCTCATGAGACTTTCATAATACAAATCCAAAGAGATGTTACAGTGTCAAATAAAATAAGCCAGCAAGTCTATGGAGATACATGTCAGTAATGCAAATGTTTCTACCTGTGGAAGGAGCAATATGTCAAGATGACGGCAAACAACAGCAGGGGCTTTCTCTGGATACTATTTTCTGGAGCAAGAACAGTGCAAAAAGGACATCGATGCAATTCTGTTGTGACAATGATCTGATTACCAATGCTACAATAGAAGAAAGGGTGCTTGTATCTGTGATCATCCAGGTGATTTTTTCTGTATTTAGCGAGTTGATTTTTTATGTACCCTCATTGCAAGCTATATAGGAGCTTTTAGTATCTAAAGGACATACTGGAGTATTTCTGGTCTTATAACATGGTCCAAATCAAGAGGAATGG